>NW_017804098.1:451185-497746 GCF_001625305.1 Branchiostoma belcheri
GGGGGGCGTTAGGAATATACATTTAGTTTTACCAAACAACCGTAACAGACCAGGTGAAAAGAACACCTGAACTTGATTACATTTCAGCCTGTTGTGCCCATTTCCCTTTTGTGTGGTGGGATGTCTTAATTTACACTTTTTTTGCGCGGGACATTTGTATTTTAGTAACTCTCCATGCTTCCTCTTACCCCGTTTTTTCCCCCAAGACCCCCCCCCCTTAGCCCATTTTACTTTGCATTTCCCATCATCGTATTTGTTTCGGCAAACGTGTGTATTTTGATTTCTTGGGCAATTCATAGAAGTCAAGACATTTTTCTCTTACACGTTTTTTTATCGTCCTATCTGCAAGTGGTTCTTATGAGTATTGACACACTTGACACACAGCCGCAGGGGAGGGGGTGGCAGCCGTACGAGTGTATAATGGTCTGTGTTGAATACCCCCGAGACTAACGCCTGTGCCTAATTACACCAGCCAGGTCCTTGTCCTGCGGCTCCTTCCCTCCCCTCCATCAAGCCTCAGATCAATGCGTGTATTGAACGAATCCGCCCGTTGATCCCTAGCCGATTGCTCGTCCCTGCCCGGCTTCCCTGCTGATGCCGCCTTATTGATTCCCAATAACTTACCCTTACTATAGCCCGGACAGCCAAAGAAGGCTGATCAAATGCATATTGGAGAGTGGATCTCTCATCTTGTTCCATTCATGCGCAATCTGTGCAAGTTTGGGTGCCAAGCCGGACCCGCGTGTATTCTCCCCGTCCTTGGTGCTGAAACATAGTGATTACATTGGACCAGACGCAACGCCTCGTACATGGAAAGTAGTTCAATCTAGGTCTCTTTATATAAAAAGAATCTGCTTCTTTAAGCTGATTCCATGCGCTTCTGTGTACAGGCATGAGATGCTTAAGGCTTTCAGGTATGCTCTCTTGACCCTGTAGTATAGTGAGCGGGAACAATAAAAGATTGTACGGCTCGAGGGAGTGTCACCGTACCGAGCAGTGTGTCGCGGTGGGAGCGGGTCTCCGTCCCTTATGTGCCCGCCCGTTCTGGTTATTTCCCTCGGGGTAGGGTTGACATTTTGGCCTTAGCATTTTGAAGGATTGAAAGTGAACGTCTATTTCCGCCGATTTCCCCCCTGGGGAGAGATAGGCACTGCTGGAGGATAGACCCTGACATCTACACTTATTACAAGACGCCAAGGACTTGTTGGCAAGGTAGCACATTCCCATCAAACGTTACACGTACAACGGTAAAGACGTGTGCAGATTTTGTTTTATAAGTCATTCGACCCAAGGAAAGGATTGAAATAAAGAAGAGAGCGATAACAAAAGGCTAACGCTAAGACTACGGGTGACCTTTTCGTCTCATTTGCTGCAAATTTGCAGCAAATGTGACTAGCACAAAATGAGAGGCATGGCTTCCTGACACCGTGACTTCCGCTGTCTCACGGCGATCCCATAGCGCGCACAATCCATTGCATAAGGGAAGAGGTCTATGAGAATTCTTTGAGCTCAGTGCATGGCCAATTTATGTCGGTCAACAGCGCGCCGTTGATTCGTAGCGTAATGGAAGGCTAATCATCGGGGGACGCGATCCCAGGGTTGATCTCGGCTTGGCATTTTCGGCTGCATTTGTCTCTGGCGAGTCGAGTGATACATGCCCGTTAGGCTTCCGAATTAACCGGCGAGCTGGGGGACATCCGAGTCATCAGATACCGATGTCTATTAGAACCTTTCCCCTGCCCTGCGCTGGAACGCGCAGAGATCTCAATAAGTGGAGGTAATAAAATCAGCAAGAGCGCCAAGTGAGGAAGGGGGCCGAAATACGTGCGTCAAAGAGTCACGTCAGGTGGCTGGCTAGGGCGTGAAGCTCGCGGCGTGGAGCTGACTTGTGCGGACGGCAGCACTCGACCTGTTCGCGCCTGACGGGCGGGTACGTCGAGACAGAAGAGTATTGCTCACACTGTAATAAACTAAGAAATATTGATATCAGTATAGGCGTGGTGGTCGCACAAAATCCAGACAGTTTACATCAGATTTACCAATAGCGTAGGTGCCCTGAATGTGGATCTGTGAAAGGTGAACTTCTCACGAATTTGGGCTTCAGCATTATTACAAACCCGGGAGACTGCTCCTTAGAAGGGCACAATATTGCAGGCGAGTTTCTATCGATGTACGCAGCGATACCCACCCGCTTCAAGGCCAGGCAGCCTGGTGGCTGACCGATGGCCAGAGATCCCAAACCAGTGATAGACGAATAGTCCGGCCACCGCACTAACAATATGTCAACCGGACGGAAGCGATATTGGGCGTAATCAGCCAGAAAATATGTCCGCGTCGATGTCCGAATCAATGAGAAAATTCCGTGCACAGGAGAATGAAAGAGAGAGATTGCGGATTGGAGATCACATTGAATAAGACAAGCGGCCCTTGCCCCCAGCCTGGGCCGTGCTTTACACCGCGGACGATTAAAACCGATAATAAAGTCTGATAACACGGAAAACAGTTATCGATTCGGCCATAAATAAGTGGAAGTGAGGCATATGACAGCCGCTGATGAGTGGCGGACGCCGTCCGTCGGTACGAGGGGAGTCCAGACCTGCATTAGATACGCACCAAATAACGGCGTGCAGTAAAACTCACACTTTTACTTTGATGATGGCAATTTAGTCTATTCTTTGTATGGGAGCGCTGGAAATTTCGATGCTTATAAAACAACCAATATGGGGTACATTACGAGGTGTGTTCTGTAAGGGAATGTCATTAACTCTGTTGGACAACATCTCAGGGTCTAATTTTACCTTGTAAAGCACGAGCCAAAGGGTAGAACCCGAGCAAATATGAAGCGGTGAGGAGAAAATTGAAAACCGACAGGTGATCACGCCGCCCTCGTTTTTCTATTTGTGGAAAGACTTCTTCCCATTGACCTGACTGTTTTCTGCGCATACGGAGTGGTCATTTCCTGGGATCAAGCCCAGAGTTGAAGTAATCCCTCCCGGACACAGATAGCAGCACTTCTGACTCCAAATTACCCTTCAGACCGCTGTCTCCTCTTTGTTATTGAATTCGATTCGCGGGAAATGTGGTGTTGTAAAGAGGAAGCCCACATGATCGATACTTGGGAAGGGGAAAAGGGTATTGTCACCGGTTTGTAGCAAACTTTGTCCTGCCAATTTCGCGGCTTGTTTCGCCTGGGGCTGAATCGCGGCAAGTCGGGGATCATAAGGTCCGAGGGGCGATCGATCGGGCTAAGCCAGCAACTCTCCGGCAGAAATTCAATTTGACTCGCGAGCCCCTCTTGCGTGCGCTCGGCGGTATTAATGGGCCGACTTCTCTGGTCAGGCAATCTCCCCAATAGCGTGGAAGTGGAGTCATTTCCTAACCCTTCATCTTTAATCAGACACACGGCCCGAGGCTTGGCACGTACGGGACGGACGCATTCGCGATGAAGGGCTTAAGTGGACGGAGGGAATGCAGGACCGGCACGAGGATGCTGCGGTACGAGATGGTAGCATACCAATGGACCGGTACATTGTCACTTCTGCACACTGCCCCGCAACTCCCGCATTCCGCAGCAATTTGGAGACCACACGGCACATCTAAACACGCAATCTTCTCTAACGAGTGAACTCTTAAGTCTGTGAAAATCTTCCCCTTGACCCGGACCAGCCATGTTCCCGTGGACGTTGATCCATGCAGGCCTGATTTAGGCTCAACTCGTGATTAGGCAAAGGTCACAGAACCTCAATTTGTCGACAAGAAAGTGGGGATTTGGCGTAGCGGCGCGTTTCACGCTACAGTAACTTGGCTGGGTCTGCGGGGGAAGTGTGCGCGATATAAGATAACTGGTTATCAGCGGCCACTTCCGCAACACACAGTTACTGTCCCATTACTGCTGTATCAAACATTTACGCGGCGAAGTTCGAGCGCGAAATTGAGTTACTCGCACGGCGGAGGATCCCTTTATCTGGCCACAATGGAGTGTAGCCACGCCGCCGACCGCGAGCAATTGATGGAAGTATGAAAGTTTCATTACTCAGCAATTTGGAACGGCCTCAATTTTTAATGACCGAAGGGCGTGTTCCCCCAGAACTCCCCGCATGAGTGTGGGGTCGAGCGTGTGCCATTGTTTCCGAGCTCCGCGCGCCCAGCCTGCGGTCACGTTAGCCTTCTGTTGTCGCCTCGCACCATTCGGTTCGAATCAGCCCGGGAGGACGGCAACAAATAAGTCTGAGGACCGCTGCACCTCCGTCCCCGTGGCTTTGATCCACCCTCAGGTATACAGTTACAACAAATTGCATCGTCTGTCTTGTGCTGCTGTGGATTAGAAGCAGCTGATGCTAGTAAGATACTGAGGCTATCAAGTTCAAACGCGGCGATTCCCGCTCGTCGATGGGCGCGGAAGCTGGCTCTATACGTCTTCATCAGGTCATCGATCCCCCCTACACACACACACCAACCTTCTCTCCCCTGTACCCAATGTCAGACTACAATGACGAGCCACTAGTGTCACGTCATCGAGCTGTAATAAGTCCGCTTCCCGACTACCTGTCTGATCTATATTTCATGGACTACTGAATGACGAGAAGGGGCGGTAATTAGGGTACGTCACACTTCGTCATCACAAACCCAGGCGTGATCCAGCCACACGGCCAATTGGAAACGTGTGCTGTAGAGGTATCTCGGGTCGCTAAGTGACACATGTGCGCCAAGCCTCCGCGGCATTGTTTTGACTTGTATGTAATGCGCAGGTAGACTCCTATTTGAGGTGGTGTAGTGTTCCCCGCGCAGGCAGACGACTCAGTGCGGCCACCAGTCCTCACTACTACTCTGTCTAAGTCATGTTTGTAGCGGGTTCTCCTGACATGGCACGATACAGTTCTCTATCCTCCGTCGGTATGACGGTGGAGACACAGTGGGGTCCTACGATGCTTCCTTCATCAGCTTTTGCTTTTCCAGAATGGGCCTACAAGTCCGAGAGCAGCCCGGGGAGCAGGCAGATCCAGCTCTGGCACTTCATCCTCGAGCTTCTACAGGTAGGCGCCGCCGTCGTCTTTGTCTAGTTCTCTCATAAATTGACATAACACATACCAGCATTAGTCCTTACCACTAGTTTTCCAACATTTCTTGTGCACTGTTTTATTTCTCTTGCAATTCCCCCATCACATTGGAATAATGCTTTACAATCCTCACTTTTCCAGTTCTGTAACTTTTATTTTAACAGTAACGCCACTTCTGTTTTAAAATAATCGTTCACGAAAGACAAACATGCGAGAAAAATACATCACGGAATGTAATTGCCGTTTCCACTAGTACCCAACAATGTATGAAACATATATTTAGTATCCATTGTCTTTTTATCATTTTATTGTCGGCATGCCAGTTACATTTGCTTTGTAAAGGGGGAAATTCTGTGACAATAGGAAACCAGGTTGTGCCCTAAAGCCGTACCTGACTTTGACATATATCATAATTTTAGCTAATTTCCGTGAAAGTGTGTATACCTGGGCTGATATTTCCTGTTAGAATACCACTGTGGTGTTATGTTACCAGCGGCGCTATATGATAGCGTCCATTCTGAGAAGGCTTTAGCGATCCAGGGGAGATTACCTGATAACCTGCTCTGATAGTCCGTAACATGTCGACAAATTTGGAGGACTAATTGAGGTGGAGAAGGACTGGGGAGGAGGTAGAGCTCCTAGGCAGACGGTGACGGGAACCCAGCAGGGTTAATGATGATTATAGAAGAAATCCACCGTACCGATGACTACACATTAACGGGGTAATAACCCTGTCAGGCGGAATACATTCAAATTGACATGCTGAATTTTCACGTACGAAGACGACGCTTCAGCGTTGTCCTTTTCTCACCAAAACGCATCCGTATCAACACTGCTTTTCCTTGTTTTCACAAGCCGTTTATATTCTTGACTAGATTTAGAATCGGTCGTGTTTCCGTGTCAGTTTTAAGTACGAAGTGTATCAAAATTGCATTAAACAAATTGCCCCATACACAATGATGATACAGGCGACAGGTGTGATGTTTCGTGCGGCAGATGGTATGATGGGGTCGTTAGCATTGTCAGAACTGTCATTATCTGGTGTTGTCTTTTTATACCATCCTGTCATCGCTTTGTTGACACAACACGTCCGCATC
The DNA here is from genome assembly GCF_001625305.1 of Branchiostoma belcheri. Taxonomy (NCBI): domain Eukaryota; kingdom Metazoa; phylum Chordata; class Leptocardii; order Amphioxiformes; family Branchiostomatidae; genus Branchiostoma; species Branchiostoma belcheri. Next base: position 457,340 of record NW_017804098.1, read on the forward strand.
TGTCTGACGTGAAGGACATCTCTCAATGATAAACTTTTCGTTCGAAAGGGAACGTCTTGGGGAGTGTTGTCTGGACGTGACAGTGGGACATGGTAGATTATGGGACTTGGAAAAGACCCGTGTTTGAAGGACACCTAAAGCTGACAGGTTGTTATGATCTTGTCGCCCCAAGTCTGAGAGTAATTTCTCCCCACTCACATATCAGCACTAAACTGCTGACCCTGGCTCCACACACGGCCCCATAATAAAGGCAAAACTACCAACTCCTGGCCAAACAGATTACTTGCAGTTGGTTTTGTTTTAGTAAGGGCAGTAGCGGCAAATTTCTAGCTCCATTAAGAATCGCCGCTTGACCCCAACTTGTCGGATCGGATCCGGAGTGATGCTGTAGGGGACGTTGTGTCAAACACATCGAGTTACAGGAAAGATTAAAGGCATCGTTTCGCCTCGGGAAAATCACTGACATATGTTTCATTCTGCTCAAACAGGATAAAATGGCACATGTCCATGGATATGTGTTTTTCTAGGAGGCGAACGTATTAGATGAAATCTGAAACTCTCAATTTCTAAGAAAAGGTACGAGTACGAAGGCAACTCCGAACTTCTTAACGTGCCTACTAGGACAGACCATTGGGCAAAAAAACTCTTTTATGTAATATAGATGAGTGTGTAATATATTCTTCGGTTTTCAGTTTGAGTACCAGTAGCTGGTCGTCATCGACCAAGTGGGTGTTGTTTACCTCCTCCATCCGTCCCTAATGATGTTCTTCACCAGAATAGTGGAGGCCGAGCGGACCTGCTGACGCACATACTTCCATGTCTTACACTTGTTTTCCCAAACTCTTTTCAAACCGACCGGAGATGTAGCTCCACATCATCCTGCTTCTGCAGTCACGACGTTCTACAAAATACGTTCTCTAACATAAGATAAGAGGAGGAGGAGTGCACCCACCTTCCCCCACGTTCTTACTAACGAGTCTAATTGCCTGTTATGCCTTCCTTCTCGGCAGAAAGAAGAGTTTCGTGATGTCATCGCCTGGCAAGGTGACTACGGCGAGTTCGTCATCAAAGATCCGGACGAGGTGGCCCGCCTCTGGGGCATGCGCAAATGCAAGCCCCACATGAACTACGACAAGCTGAGCCGGGCGCTCAGGTGAGAAACGCTGAGTTTTACAAACAGAGATGTCGGTGTTTACAGAACAGATATGTAAAACAGTTCCATTGTAGCCAAAGATAATAGGAATAAGTACGACTGTTTATGACGGCACCGCTCTCACTTATTTGCCATATTGCCGTATTAAAAAAACAATGCCAGATTTATATTTACATGTAAGGAGCTTAGCCATTAAAACTCTATTGCTTACAACTAGAATATCTTTACCATTGCAATTATCAAGCGATGTACCGGACCATACAGTATTGATATCAACATCTGTATGTGGGTTTAGATTGACGATCACATCAAAATAGTCACGTCTAAACTGTGGTAGCGAAATAGCAACATGTCCACAGAAAGATAAAGACTATAGTATTGAAAATGTGTGCCACATGTGAGAGAGATTTTTTCTGCAGATATCAAGATCAGTTTTCATTGAAATACGATTTGATTATTTGCTCTGCTCTAAGTCGAGGTATATCATTTTGCGGTGTTACAAGAAAATGCTTCTTTGTTTCTTTACACCGCTTCTTCCACATTCCCTTCCACTAGTGTTTGGACTTGTCATATAGGTTACGCGAATAAATGTCCTTATATTGTGCTAACAGGTTGTGCTGCTACCTTAAACGACAGAGAAAGTGCCATTTTTATGCGGACGTTTCAAGAGAAATGTGGGTTTAAAGGCGTAAAATATACTACCAGAATATGTAGTAAGCGCGCGAAGACAGATAAGGTGAATTCCTTCTATGTATGGACTTTGTACACAACATTCAAACACTGTCTCGCAGTTTGACAAAAACAAGTGGCTTGACGTGCTCTCTAATTGGGTGCCGTCTTCCCACGCATACAGCACCGACGTCGAGAAATGCAAAGCGACAGCTTCCCGCAGACAAAAACAACTTCCTCATATCGCTTAACCACCGTAATGGCCTTCTTTGGAACTTCAAAGTCGCTGCATATTTTCCAATTTCGAACTTAATTTTGCCCTGGCTAATGAAGACAAGGTTCCTAATGAAAGGGTGGCCCCGGGATGCTCTCCGTTATCAGTCAATTTGTCTCAGGAATGTTGTCAGCGATTTGAGTAATAGAGTCTTCTTATGTGACTGCCTAAGGATATTGAAGACTTCTTGACTGATATGTTTTGATACGTGACTCTGATGGAAAGTCTCTTTGTTGCTCTGTTTTCTACAGGTATTATTACAACAAACGAATCTTGCACAAGACCAAAGGCAAGCGCTTCACCTACAAGTTTAACTTCAACAAGTTGATCCTGGTAAACTACCCCGTGCTGGATGTGGACTGCGGGTATTACGGTCCACATTTCCCGACTTGCGAGGCCGCCATGCAGTATCCCCGCCCGATGCCTACTCTCCCGAGCAATGTCATGATGATGGACGGGGCGGCAGCGCCGATCCCCCCGGCGGCTCCACAGGCTGTCCCCGCCCGCAGACCGCGCGGGTCCGTCAGCGACAGCAGCGAGGAGTCCGCTCCCGGAGACCACACTGCAGAAGATGGAGCCGCAGCTCACGCCAGACTGCACTACAACCACACCATGTTGCAGGCACATATGTACGATCGACACCTGCAGATGCAAGAAGCTCAACAGCAGAGCATGTTCCGCCCCAGTCACCGCCCTCCTTGCCTCATTCCAGAACCTCTCCGTCTTGGACCTGCCTCAGATCCCATGGCCTTCCACCAGCTGCCTCGGGACCACGCCTTCCAACCACCTAAGATCCACTCCGAATCGCTGCCATCGACGCCATCGTCGCTGAGCGACTACTCCTCCTCCCCGCAGTGTTCTCCCATGTTCGACACTGCCAGCGGAACTCGCTTCAGCTTCAACTTCAACTTTAATGCAGGGTCACCGTTTGACAGGAAGCCACACCAAGACCTGCGCAGCGCCTTCACGACTCACGTCCGAGTGTCCAGCGTGGATGGAGAGGACAAAGCCAGACTCCAGGAAGTCTCCCCTGGTCGCATCACGATCGACCCGACCAAGGATGGAAGACGCGAGCGATCTCCGGGAAGGATGCCAGGTCTGCTGAGCCCGCCTAGACCGATGGAGAGGGTAAGGTCCAGAAGCCCGCAGAGATTCGTCCCAAAAGTGGTGAAGACAGAGGAAGAAGACGAGAAGTACACGAGGGGAAGTTCCTCCCAGTTCCTCGCAGTGCCTCGACTGCTACCAATGGCCCGACGTCACTCTGTGGACGGCTGCATCACCAGTGAGAACAACGAAGAGGGCGCGAGGGATCGCCGGCAGCGGTGGTCAGTCAGTGACATGCTGCCTGACACCGGCAAGGCAGTCGACCAAGAGGGTGGTCAGAACGACGAGGAGGGGAAAGACAAGTCCATACCGATCAAGCTGCGCTTCAAGAGGAAGTACAGTCAGAGTCAGGAGCAGCCTGAAGGGCAGGACGCCCCCGCCCCGGCAGCAGCAGAGACCGCCCGAGTGGTTCGTCCATGGCTGGATGACGACGAGCGCGTGACGACAGTTCGGCCACGACCCCGCGCCTTCTCAACTCCCGCGGAACTCAGCAACCAAAACTCCAGCGCCAACCAACAGGAGAAACTGACTCCATCGTCAACAGCGCCTTCGGCAGCGTCTTCAATGGGAGATCTTCGACGCGAAGGGTCTCAAGAAGACTCTATTCCACAGGGGGATGCTGCCCGGTCCCGGGCGGACAGACGGAAGAACCCTCACCCTCTCCACGTGCGCGTGAAGGTTGAACAAGAGGAAGAGCCCGCCACACCCTCCAGCCGTAACCTGGCTCACCACGTCCGACACTACCGGCCTCAAATCCTCATCAAGGAAGAACCCGAGGATCTAGACGACGTCTTCGCAAGTGAGTAACTAACGGACTCAAAAGAGACTTTCTGCCCACTGTGGCCACGTTTTGTTTCACCAGAAGTACCTACCTAAGACTGGAAAAGTTCTACTGATAATTATCTGTGAAAGATGTGTAGAAATATGCCGTATTGTGATATAAATGAAAGTATAATGGAGTTGTGTTGATGAGGTAAGAACAATATGTTTTAAAAAATGACAAAAAAATCATTCCATATTTCTGTCTTGGCACCAGATTTGATGTGACTCGTGAGAGAGGCAGAGTGTGTAACACAAATCTAGTCCTGGTTTTGTTTGTTGTTTCTGCATGGAAAGTCGCGGATCAGATCCTGTGTAAGATTGACATGATATGATATACCTGATTAGCTTTAGTTTACTTGGGGCCAAAGATGATGTACCTAGACCAGTGCCTCACGACAATTGTATAACTGTAAAAAGTACACGTGTCTATTGTAATTATTGAGGCAAACTGCAGCAGAATCGCGCCATGTGTATGTTATGAGATGCAAACTGAAATAGTGTCATCAATATACCCTTTGAACTTGTGACGAAAACAAACATGGGCGTTTCCCGCCCTCCCGCAGAGATGTCGTGTCTGGAACAGAAACAGTTATAATGCTCTTACACAATGTCGTAATTGGGCATGATTTATTCATACCAGTTTTTGATTCCCGATGTTTCTACCTGAGCTGATGTAACAGTACAGTTTGACGCCCTCCAGGCATGGTCTTTCTATTTGATGCACGAAGATCAACCGACATGACACGTATCAATTATAGAGAAGGTGATTAGCTAAAAGCCTCTTATGGCGAGTGGGCGTGGAGATATGAACATATACATCCCCGACTGTACATTTGACATATAAGTCTGACCAGCTCTAGCTAAATTCTAACCACCAAAAGAGCCGCTGTACCCAAAGTTGACGAGAGTTGCTTCAGCATTGACCTGCTATTTCAATCCGTGTCGACTGGCGATGAAAACCTGTGCCCTGTATGACGAAGCTGTAAATACGAAATTTTCTCAAACACATTAACGAAAGTGTCCAAAGATGTAGGGAAAGCAGGTAGAAGAAAATTGAGCAGCTTTCTTGCCCGAACCATTTGCAGGACCGTAACCCCGCATTACAGGATCATGTAGTTGACAGGTTCTGACCCTGGTGGCAGGAAAGGACAAAGTCAGACAGAAAGATGGCAACCAGGAAATGGCCTTTTGATCCGACGATAAGCACTTTGCCGCGAAAGGCAGGCCCGTTATGGAGCCATCCCCGTGTTGGTCGGAAATGTTATCCGCCGATGATGTAGCGGTGATGGGGTCGTAATACCAAGACGAGGTCGTAAATGACTAAAATGGTGTACTCGAATGTCCTGAACATTATCCAGTTGCAGAGGGCAACCTATTTGTATGGCTGGTTTATGGTATTTATCTCCAAATGCCCCCGCTCAATACGTAACATTGCATGGTGCCTTTCCACTCTTCACGCCAGTATTTGTACAAAGTTGGAAACATATGAAAATATTACCAAAAATTGAATGTTGTTCTCAAAAAAAGAATTTCTATATGTAGATGTTACTGCAGAGGAATCTTCTCCGTGTTTTAGTTCTCTCTTTTTTTGCATAAGCCTGAATGTCACAGGTACTTTGTTGTATTTACTCCAGAGAAAGGATATTTCTTATATATAAAGTCGTAAGTGTTGGTCAAGGAAGGTTCTTGAAATGTTTTAAAAAACGACGTCGTTTGAAGGACCTTGCTGGATTCTATGACTGTGTAGAAATGACTTGTTTTTGTGGAGACTGTAGCCAACAGAAGTGATGATGAATAGTGAAGTGGACCCGACCATTCGAGCCTTTTTATCAGTTAACAGGGAGGCTAATTGGACCTATCTCATACACGATGCGTACCACAACAATAGACTGTGAATTGTTGTCAGTGTACCTATTGAGTGGTACTCTACTATTGTGACAATTTATTTTTTTTAAAAGGGGGTGATTTACTACCCCCATAGAGGGAAGAATGGTCGCGTCCCAGCGTAAAGTCCCACAATGATTGATGTGAGTCCATGTATGATTCCCTCTCGTGGTCCCTGTGCTTGTCGGTAAAAGTAATGACAAAAGACGGCAAAGTTCGGCTCTATCCATAGGGCGATTGACAATCATGTTGTGTCGTCGACATGCACTTGTAACCAACAGACGCCCGCGTTGTAGATGTATAACAACAACTAGGTCTATTTGCTTTTGTGTTTTATTTATAGAGGGAAGGAAAATATTTGAATGTATACCTTATACTGATGATGACTCCCTCAGGAAGGGAACTGAATACGTGGGTGAAATGTGGGTCAGTGATTTTATCTTTGTTGTGTAGGTTTTGAACATAGATCATTTAACTGATAATTTGTATGTATTTGCCATAATAGAAACCTTGATTACAAAGCTTCCTTGTCGCATGAATTGCTCCTGGGCGATTATTTCAGAACAGTTTCTTTGTCGTTTACCCTATCGGTACCTATACTCTCTACCTCACCACTCTGCTGTTCTAACAAACAGTTCCCACGAGTGACGGGTGCGTGTGCCACCAGTATGGGGAGAAATCGACATTTGCGTTGAAAACTCACAATATTCCGAGCAGATGGTATCATTACAACTGGCCTTGCCCTTATGTAATTGCCCAAATGTTATACTGGACAAAAACGCAGTGCATTAAGATCTGGCCAAAGCAGCAGTACTGTCACAAGCGTGCTGACTCGTGGTGGCAATTTGTCCACACATTTCCCCACAAAGCATGGTTTTCTCGACTCCTTTTGTCGTATGCGGAGGTCTAACTGGTTTAGAGCCCTCTCAGCCGCATTACCTGAATAGTTAGGGATCATTTCAAAGGTTCTGAAATAACACCCATGGAGTATGATTATGCGTCAAGGTTGCTGACTGAAAGAAGCACACGCTCAAAATTCCAGACGATCCCTGTCGTTCTTCAAAATTCACGCTGATTAGTTTCCGGTTAGTGGTCAACAGCAGAACCCATTTTCTGGTATATATATGTATGTATAAGATATATTGCATATATATATTTTTGCCTGTACATGTACAAACCCCTGTGCAATGTTAAAGACACGGAGACATTGACGAGGTTCTGCTTGTTTATTTTCAATAAAATTTGTCCGATAACGTATATTTATTTGGCTCTTGTATTTTTATGTCTTGAGGTCTAATTTTGTGCATGAGTGATAACACTTCATGAGATACCAGGTGTTGGGTAGGACTTTGGAAAAAAGACAAGATCCAGCATCAAGACTTTTACCCTAACATCATGATATTTACCACGCTTACAGAAGGTCAAGATGAAACTAGGACACAGCTAGTACCTGTTAACACATTAGCTAAGAACAAACGACCTCAGCCCGTACCTTACATCCAGCCAGCTTTCCCCCCTGAAGTCAGCCTGAAGCGAAGTTGGGCGAGGGAGTTTTATGTTCCTAACAACAGAACACAGTTGGTCTGACGGGATAGCATAACGAAACAGCCATTTAAGTACTGTTAAATCATCAATAAATTCTTGACCATACGGCCTTCTCAGTCATCATCCAACGGAGTGCTTAAAACATGTTCCGAGTGCCCATCAACTCGATAATTGACTATATAAACAGGAAAAACAACCAAGATAATAAAAAGCAAGTATCAGTTAAATTGACTATATGCACAGGTAAAACAACAATCAAGATAGTAACCCAAAGTTACAGTTTATCGCACAGAGGAGTTACGACAATAACTAGGTAGCCGGGCAGCAGTGACGTCAGTGGGGAGCCACTAGATCTTCACGCCGTGGTCAGAGAGGGGCGAGGTCGAAAAGAAGAAAAATGGGTAAAAGTTCAAACAAAGAGGACATTACATTTCAGAGATGGGCGATTAACCGTTATGGGCACAAGGATGACTAGTTTACCCTGTTTTAACGTTACCTCGTGACCCCTGACATAGTCGTTGGGGCGCCATGGAGAATTCTACTTGGTAATCCGGTCGACCCCAATAGGAAGGAAAAGTTTCACTAAGTTCTTGGTCAAAATATCGATAGACTATTCCTGCTCGAAATACGATTTCTACACCAGGAAAATCGACAATAACTCCATACCTGCCTAGAAAGTGAGCACAGAATATTACTTTACTTTACTTAAATGGAAACTGACAACATATCAATACAAGGGCCAAACAAGGCAGTCGAAACTGGTATCAGATGACCCACAAAGTACATACGTTATACAAACATGAAAAATAAAGAAATCTAACTGTAAAATACAAGACCAGTAATGATGGTAACATCCTTAACTGGTGACAAAATACAATACAATACAATATACACGTAGTACAAACAAATAAATATATGAAAATCATTTCAACCTAGCAGCAAAATCGTGCATGAATGTGTGGATACAAGTTGGAATGGGTGGAAGGATTAGGGTTTCTAAAGATTTCTTAGTGTAAAATCAGGACAAAAGGTGGTTTCTGCAGTGGGTCTTTAATTGTCTGAGTGTGGAGTGGCAGGAAAGGAGTCGGTGATGTGTCTGGGTAGAATATATTCAATGGAATCATCCATACAGCTGACGTCATCTTTAACTTTTGGCCAATCAAAGCAAAGTAAAGTAATGCTGAACACTGCGGGTGGGGAGGGGGGGGGTGACCCACTCACAGCGAAATGATTACTCCTGGTGACGCCACGGGATGTGTCATGTTTGTGTCATATTATCAATATGACTGCAACAAGTTACTAATACCAAGGGATTTGACACTCGTCGTTTTCATATACCGATAGTCTGCACAGCAACCAACATCATGTTTGACTGAACTTAGAGGTAGAGGTGACATCAAGAGAATTTTCCCTTTAATGGTGAATGCTAGGTGAGGATGAATGATTCATGTTATCATTTCCTTCCTGGCACAACAGTTTTATAGCGATACTAATAGCATTCCTGTCAAGGCTTTATCTTAGGTAATGATAACCACCATTAACCCAGCCCACCCATGGTATCTCTGTTATCGTCTGTTATCCTCTTCAACAAACAGGAATGATACTTTCCCCGACCATCTCGATCCGTGTATGAAGGTCATCTGAAAGCCCATTGTTGTTAACGGTCCGACAGAACCGTGTAGTACACCCTAGCGTCAGCTGCGATAGCCACTATCTCGTCTGTAGCACTATCTACTCAAAGGAGTGTACGGTGTAGGAAGCTCACATGTTCATTTTCATCATATATTAATCTTCCAGATAGAAGGGCGATGCTATTGCCATGAATTTCACTGTATTTCTCTACTGCACCGCTTCGTATTTGTGCGTATTTGTATTAGTATGTATGTATTTGCAGGACGACTATTCTTTTTTTTTTGAGCTTTGAGCGCCCAGCTGACCTTAATATGACATTACCCTATTGGAGGCCATAAGATTGTGGGGTTTTATCCGCTCACATCGAGGTGTACTCTTTTGGATTGTCTCTACGTTCATCATGTTGAAGATCAGAAATGTGTCATATTTAATATATATATTGTTTATATGCAGTTGTTATGTAACGTGGGGTCCACTGTGTTAATGGGTCCTCCGTGCCTTCTAACACGGGCAAAGACATCTAATTTTGTGGAATATGTTGTCACACACCGTCAAGAGTAAAAGGTTGGTGAAAGAGGAGCTATTGACGTCAACTTGAGTTTGCAGTGGTCAGTAATTGTAGTCCGAGGAGCCACTCATCAGCCTACAGCGCTAACGGGTGTGCGTACGGGCGTCGGTCTGAGTGTGCATGGGTGACGTCCGGCCGGGGGTCCAACATAGAGCAACTCTGGTTTATAGTGCGTCTGATGGCTGCAGGATTTGTCTTTCATTATTTTCAGAGACTGGAAAATGTCCTCTTATGATGACCTTTTCGTTTAATCAATATCAAGAGAGATTCTTCAACTTGTAAGGTCGGTATTGGAGACTAGCCTGATCATTAAAAGAGTGGCTGGACATTTTTTGTGATCATTGGTTTCATATTCATCAAACTTCATCGCCGCTTCTAGATCTTCTGTCTCCGATTCAAGGTGAAAATTTTTGTCGTCGACTTCGGAAGAGTGTCTGGCCGGCAGGCGTGGCCCCAGAAACAGGTTTGAGACAGGTGTATTTCTAGGACACAGGTGCGTTTCTGGGGGACAGGTGCGTTCCTAGGAGACAGGCGCGTTTCAAGGAGAGAAGGGTATTTCTAGGAGTCATGTGCGTTCCTATGAGACAGGTGCGATCCTATGAGACAGGTGCGTTCCTATGAGACAGGTGCGTTCCTATGAGACAGGTGCATTTCTAGGAGACAGGTGCGTTCCTAGGAGACAGGTGCGTTCCTAGGAGACAGGTGCGTTCCTAGGAGACAGGTGCGGAGATCCTGCCTCCCGCCTTGTCACCTCCATCTCCGGCCACTCAGCTGACTCCTTGATCCGTGAAATACCAGGTTGGAGGGGTCAGCCGGACCTCTTCCCCAAACCCCGTCCATTCCCGCGACCTCTCGCGACCTTTCCCATTCCACCGTCGTCAGCGCTTCCCCCAGCCGCTCACCTTTTCCCGGGGTGCGCTGACTCGGAACGGAGCAATTTGGTCTTGTAACCTTTCCCGTCGTTAACCTTCCAACCTCGGGCATCACTCCGACATATCACGGGCCCCCGAATGTAACATCGTAGCTGCGATAATCGTCCACATCACTCTTGACATATTGCCGTCCCTCCAAATTGAGAAGACCTCCATTTCTCAATGCCATTGATAGATATCGGGAACCTGCCGACATCGGGCATGCTAATTCCGGGGGGTCACGGAGCCAAGAGGGGTCATTTCTGAGAAGACTTCGAGCTGCGAGGCAAATTCCCTTCCTCTTTTCGACACAGTTTATCAGGTAAAAAGTGTGATCGCTTTTGGTCAACATACCCTGTCTGAGGAAAGTTAAGCCAGGTCAAGTGGTCTCTACCATCCTGAAGTCCAAAAATGTACTTGTAAGAAAGGATTTTTCACACTGGTGGGGGTTGCGGCAATGAAGTTTTATTGCAGAAACTCACTTGAATCAAACTTTAATGACTTGGGTGAAAGAACCGTTGAAAGTCCATGGGTGCAGATTTGTGAAGTTGCGTCTGTCACGTCCGACTCTGACACCCTTCATTTTCCTTTCCTTTCCTTTTTACTTCGTGAGAAAGCATGATTGTCGGTTGGTCGGCCACTATCGGAAGAAGCTCGCGCCGTCGCCATCAATTCTTAATAAAGTAATGACGACTTCACTTTGCCGAAGCTGGCTCAAGTTTCCGCGGCTTCCTCAGAAGTCAGGGATAATGGAGTTTGAAGCGATGGAAATATATGAAATTTCGCGTGGCAGAAAGAAGGAAATAATCCCGGCGCGCCTTGTTACATAATTCATTGCGGTGTGAGCTGGCTGGAGAGGCGGAAAGCCCGGTGTTGGGTTCAGCCCTTGTCCGAATCATCGCGTGAGAGATCCTACCTACACTAATGTGATGTCTGGACAAAAATCTTGCCGGTGTCACCGGTCATTAATTAAGTAGCGCCACGCACTTTGTTGGTGATCTTGATACGGCTGATTCGGCCTGTGGCTTGGTAAGGTCATCCTTCCCTCGCAAGGCTTTGAGCTGGACATGAGGTGATCCATCAATAGCGAGTATCCCGCGCCCCGCCTGTCAGACAGGCAGAGTGGCAGACTGGCAGAGAGATGAACAGGGTTGACCTTTCCTCTACATGGAGGTTACCGTGCTGAGATGTAGGTCTGCCTCTCCACCTGAAAACCATCGGAACAAACATTGCGAAGACCTGCTCGGAACAACACTTTCTAGAATGACATTTATCAGATGATATTTGCGGGATTGTAACTAAGTTGTAAGACAAGTCCTTCACCTTTTGTCCCCACACACCCCGCCCACATGCTGGCGACTGGGTGAGTCAGAGCTATATGCGTCACACCATGTTATTCCAGGTGTTCAGGTAATCGGGAATCAGAGTCCACTGACAGATCTCCCATCTTAAAAAAACAGAAGATTCTGACCGAGTGCATGTTAAGTACTTGAAGGAAGTAAGCCCACTTCACAAATATGTCAACATAAGACATAAGTTTTTGAGGGTCCACCATTTGGGACATAAGACAAGTTCTGGTCATCATCATCAAGACAGTGGGTTAAGTTAGTTGTCATCTCTCTCTCTCATAGGTTCTCAGACTCCTTCACGCAACGCAATCTCACATCACCACCTGTACAGAGAAAGTTTGTACAGTTCAGTTGGTCGTGTAGAGCCGGTGTCTGAAGAAGGCAGTCTGCCCACTTGTTTGCTGACCTTTGGTCACATCCTCTTCACTCCGCATGACTTCTACGTCCGCCTAGTGAATTACGTAGAAAGGAAAAGCTTACGAGGCCTCTCTATCTCGATTTCCATTAGACTAATCCACGGGCCAGAAGTCGCACGTGGCCCTAGCGTTAGTGCTGAAGATGCTTTCAAGTAAGGCGGGCCTGAGGGACCGGCACGCCACCCTCATATCCTCCCATCCATTCACATTTGCTCCTGTTAAGTGGACTTTTGTCCGGCCGGGCTCTGTCTGAAGGACAGGGAGAAAGTGCCAACCTCTCCAGGAAAGCGAGGAAACGGGCTTTAATGGACATGAAGAGCACATTTTGGATTGATACAATCTAAGTGCAGTCAAAAAGTTTAAACATCAGGGGACTAAACAGAAGATGGCTACCAAGATAACAACTTCGACATCGAGTCATACGCTGTGCTGCCTATCCTAACCTACTAAAGTTGAATATGGTTTTTTTGAGAATCTTGTCGGGAACAAAAGTAGCCAGCGCCAAAATACCAATTGAGCATCAGACCTGGAGTGTGTGGTTTCGTGCATTCAGCAGAGCAGGTGAATATTGGCGCGCTTCTACTCCACACTCGCACGACCCCGCCGGTCGTCAGGTGACACTTTTACTCCCACTTACAGGTCAGAGGTCACAGCAAACATTGACCCTCCCACCTCTGGAGACGTATCTACTGGAAACTTATCCAAGAAGTTCAATTCCGTCTATTCAACATGTGCCAGTCGCGTTCCCCGCGGATTGTGGACGGAAGCAGCCACACGCCTCACAGAAAATTAAATTTACCACTTTCTGTGAAGGTCGCACGACAGCCGCTTTTATCCGCCGCAATAATACACCAAGAAAAAGCCAAGAATCCTCCAGAGATATTCGTTCCTTACTCTTCAGTTCATCCTCTCTGTTGGCGACCCCTGTAGCCTTTCAGGTGTCACACTTGTGACAAGTAGGTTTTGTGCGCTCAGTGCAGCTGCGGAGGTACACTGTATCTTCTCGGCTTCTTGATTTGAATCTAACATCCAAACAAACAGTTCTCAGTTTTTTTTCTGTTGGAGTTCTACATCTGAAATGTAGAGGATAGATAGCAATATATAATCCCTGATGATGTTGATTGTACCGCAGATTCGACATATCGGGATTCTTTTAGTTATCTGATGCAATTCGGGAGTTGTCTTCTCGCTAGGCAAATTGCCAATATCTCCTGGAAGTGCCATGTCGCCCTGTTTCAACGTGCTTCAAAACAATGCTGAAACTGAGCTCGAGAAACAACACATCCGCTATCCTTGACAAAATCTTTCAGTATTAAACGTAACTGTGCTACAATGTGTCGGTGTAGTTTCGGATGTGGAGGTGTCACCACTTCAGTCACCTTCTCTGTAATCACTGCTTGTTGTTTCCACAATCAATACCGAGTAATCACATTAACTTTTCCTGACATATTTACATCCCGCATGAGTGAGAAAACACACTCTGCAGAGTGGACCGGTAAACAACCAGAAACAAGGCATTATCCTCATCAGAAATTGCTGTCCAAGCTGGGTATTCCCAAACAAACAACCCTGATAATTTTGAAGGAATCTTCCTGTCCATGCAGTCCTTAGATATGATCAAAATTCTGTAAGAGACTTGGTCGTTGGACAGTTGTGTGTTCTGTATATGGCAGTTAAAAACACGATCAGTTCAGAATACGTTCTCCGCACCGAAGGACAAAGAATACATTACGCAGACGCTGTGTTGACCAGTCCACCGGATAAGTCATACGATAGAGGAGATCACAGGGCTCAATTTCACCGGACATCGTCTCTCTGATCTGGAGGTCTAGACCTAAAAGGGAAAGTTTCAAGGAGGGTCATTTCTAAAACCCAGATATCACATCGCCAGAAACTTCACTCAATCACTCTCTTTTCACCTAGAAACGTTTTGCTGTCACCTTTAATTCGTAAATGGTGTGTCTTCTTAGACAAAACGTATTGTCCTTTTTAGGGTATGTGCTATGTAAGAGAAGATCCTGATAGTAAAATTGCGACAGTAGCAATTTCTAGCACAGATAGCGTGTGCCGTGCGGCTGACCCTTAACGACCGTGGCCTTCCGCGCTACAGAAGAGAAAGATAGGAAAATTAAATGACTCCACAATCAATAGCAAAGAATCCCATTACCGCTGCCATTAAGGCGAACTTCGGCGAGCGGGAGGAAAGAAACTTCCGCTCGGCTTGCTTTGAGGTAGGAATCCGAGCGATCAATCACGGGTCCTTAATGTTCCTGGCGATCGAAGCTGGCAGGTAACAATATGTTGTCCATCAGTGGTACTCTTATTACAAGATGTTTTCGGGGAGATAATGGATCGGACCCATCCTGTAGGGCTATCTGCACTTTACGGACAGGGAGAGAGTGGCCGGCAGGGCAGCTGAAGAGGAAAGCTTGATGATATTTGATGGCTCGGGAAGGCGGGATGGAGCTCTCATAGGACATTCAAAAGAAGCCCGGGCCTTTGAGATTCAGGCGCCCTGTACATCCCAGGGTCGCGTGTGATAACGCTGACCCAGAATTGCGACTTTCGGCCGCCGAGAGAACATGGGAGATGCTTTAGCGCACCTCAGTAGCAAGGGTTGGTCTGACGCGTGTCTACTTTTAACGCACAAGGCAACCTACATTCCACTACACCACAAAATTAGTTTCCGCAGATCCAAGTATGTGTTTAGCGAGATCACACTGTCTAGAATGTGTCCTGGCTTAGGAGAAATAGCAAATTATAAAGAAAAGGTCTCGTCTGGTTTATTTCTGCTTCTTTTTTTTGGTCACGCGCTCCTTCTAAGATGTCAGAAAGCACACCTTTTACACTCTTCAATAACAAGCTCGAACCGCAAAGTAGACCATAGAACTACGTGCGACAGCTTCTTTCATTGACATATTGACGCACATTGACGTGGTATAATTGCGCAACATGGAAAGAGTCCAGACAGCACTCTTGAACCAAAGTGCGCAGGGTTTTACACTGTTCACGCAGATGGTTTCCAAAAATGTACTATAGGTCATACTGGGCGTTGAGCGAGTCCATTAATAGCCTCTTTGTGTGTATCGAGTCTTGTACTTGTAGGCCGAGAATAGGCTGGAGCCACGCGGTGTACAGTGGCTGGCACTGTTTGCTTCGATACCGGGTGACATCATCTGGACATCTTTGCTCTACTGAACTGATGTTTTTGTTGTGTATTTCTCTACATAGCCCACCACAAGCCCTACTCCCCCCGCACCCGTCCGTAACCTACTCCACTGAAGCCCCTGTCACACATTCAGAACCGTCCCCCGACCACCACCCAACCAGTTCGTGAACAGTCTGACCAGACGTAGGCCACGCGTACCTTTCAATACGAATCGAATAAAGTCTGAGTTAAATATGAGTCACATTTTTAGTCCCAGTCACGGCCCAACCACTAGTGCTGACCTACTCCCAACCACAAGCCAACCGGTCCCCAACTATGGCCCAACCTTCCGTCCACACCAAAGGTCTTTTTAAAATTTCGAAACATTCGGCCGGCGCAGCCGAACAGTAGGCTACTGTAGCCGACCTTGCTCCCGACCTACAGTATTCGGGAGACAACGTGGGACAATTCACATACGAACAACACTGTGGAGCGATTCTTTCAGACCTCCGCATTTCCGTGCTATCGAAAACGTATCTCACTGGCCAAATTCTTGCTAGAACAATGAGTACTTATCATGTTTTCTATATAAAGGTCTACAAAACTGTAGGTTAGGGTCATGTTTCCTCAATAACGGCAAAATAAGATTCGAAGGATGACTTGATGGACATCTCACGCCCAGCGAACACTGGACGACTAGAAAGTTTCTTTTCTTGACCAACTTTCCGCTACTTTTTTACGTGTCAGTGGGCAGCAGCTTTGGCTTCCTCCTCAGACCTCGGAAGTAGACCTGCCGCCCTGCTGCCCGGCGCGCTGTCCGCCGGGACTCCGGCCCAGGGTCCCCAATCCACTTTCAGAGATGAGGGGCGGAAGTGAGCAGATTCGCTAGGTCCATTACCGCAGCCAAATTCCCGCCGAAGACATTGATTCTGCTTAAGGGTGCCTGATGTGATTATTATGGACGACTGCAAGTTAAGACTGCTGACTTGGTAGGACTGAGTCAGCTGTTTTAGCTGTTGGGCTATGACTAGTCTACAGCCTTGATGTTGGTCTTGTGATACTACCTGAGTTCATTGACCTCGACCTCTGTTCAAACACCACCTGATGACCTTCCCACTTTTGCTCACTACTGTAAACAGACACTCGGTCCTAAGTCGTCACGGAACTGGTAGTACACCATAGAGTTACACCACAACTTTTCCCAGGGTGTTTCTGACTTCGTTGTGATGATTGGGAGCTTTGAGCTAACTCAGGTTGAAGGTCAGGTGTAGACAGGTGAACGTCAGACTCAGAGTGTATTTTTGTGACATAAGGCGGGACCACACCATATGGCGTGAACAGGTGCAGATGGAGATGTACACCGGAGATATGACATTAATGGGAGATTACTGTTATTTGTAGAGCTACTTTAATGACACTGCTTTATCCGGTTTTGTTCATGACATTGGTTGTTTTTAGTGTACAGTACATGTCCACTACTGCCGGCTAACGAACAATGGTGGTTGGTTCCCATAAATACCGTGAGCCAAGTACATTGCAATCGGACAAAACGCTAATGCAACAATGGCAAATTCGTTTTCTGACGTTGTTGGTGTTTTTTTTTACCATAACAAGACTAATATGTTATTTTTGTATTATTTCCGTATCAGAGCAATCTGTAGACCATGAACAAAATGTGAAGACGAAGCTAAACTAATGTACACGCATCCATACCAGAAGAGTGACATATTTTAACATTTAAAGGTCATCTCAAGCTTCGACATACATTTGTAGGTATCAATAGGGTACTAGAAAGAGCAGACATCATTAGAACGTGTTCTGTCTCTCCTGGCCGATGCTTGCCCCGTGATTCAAACAGAAGCCCTCGTTGGTGGAGAATGTGAGGACGCGTATTGATTTTCTATGACCTTTCGCAAGGAGTGTGGCGCTTGTCTTTGTTATGACCATGTAAAGAGTTCTGGCAGTTCAATAATGGAGTTCCAGTTACGCAACTCGTTAGTAACAGTTTCACGACAAACTGAGTGATATTTGCCTTTGGAGAGTCTAAGAAATATTTATGAAAAACAGGCCCTGGTCTGTGAAAACATTTCTTTACAATAGACCAACTCGAAGTGAAGGTAGCGACATTGTTGATCTCTGGGCTTGCTTACGTGCGAGCGTGGGTGGACAGGTCTCGCCCCCAGAATTATGCAGGCGTTTTGCGTGAGACGCATTAGTTAATTCTTGGAACCAGACAAAAACTTTCTATCGCACAATTTCTTTACGCATGACTTGTTCCCTGGCGTACAGAATTTGGTCTCGTGAAAGGTGAAGGTGACAGACAGCCGGTGCTCTCTGTGTGACAGAAGGCGATCTCTGTTTGACCGTTTCCAATTTCTTTTCTTCTGTCTTTCTGCAAAGACCCATCAACGTGTAAGTCCATGTGGGTCGCTCCCTACGTGGTGATCTCAAGAAAGTATAAAGGGTTACTGGACTTCAAATGAATACCATTTTCTTTGAATCATTCGGATGTTGTTGAGCTAAAAGTCAATGCATTAGCTTAAACTCTCAAGAAGTAAAACATAGTGTTTGAATGGCGGCGCCGACCACTTTCACGTCTGTAGTCGATGTGAAGTCATGCGGGCTTTAATACTTCTCCCTCAGACCGGCACGGCGCGCGGATCTCATTCACAAAACATCAGCACTCCGTACGTGATGCCAGTATCGCGTAGTATCGGTGACAGCCATCACTTCAGATAAACTGCCTTCCTCCACGCTTCATTAATGCGATTATTACTCGGCAATAAAACTCAGTCCAGCGCTCTTTGATCTGCCCAAATGGCCCCGGCTGCGGTAATGGTGCTCGGCAGGTCCCGCCGGGCGCTCTATAAACTTACTATCGTCTCAATCTTCTGCGCGATTATTTGTTATAACACCACATTTCCTTTCCAATCAATATGGGGGTGACATTTCCTAATACACTCCGCAGTTTGGTGCGCCAGAGATCGCTGGGGGTGCCCGGGCTTATCGCCAGACCCGGCCGCTTTTTAGGCCAACAGCGCGAGTAATAAAGGTACATATGTCAAATGTGGGGGTAACATTATCTATTAAATATCAAAGGTATGGCCTTTCAAGTGCTGGGGCGCGCATTTATAAGCGCGACCCGTTCATCCATCAACGCCAAATCTCTCCTGGCCGGGGAAACTGCCTCTGCAGAGATGTCTAAAACAGTGTCCATGTGAGAGCTCTGTGGAACTCCAGACAGGATCACATGTTACCGTGTGCAGGAATCCGGCGCCACTCGGCGTGAAAAAGATGAGGAATGGTCCTGAGGCGCCCGTGTCAGATATATTAATTAAGAGATGAATAAATCATAAAGGCGGGTGTGATCACACCGAGCCGTCAGCACGCTATCTATAATATATGTGTCCATAACCAAGACCTGCGCGTGATAGCTTCTATCAGAAGAGGGGTCACGTTACCTGACAAGTCTGATTGTTATGTCGGTGCCTTTTGCCCAGAGTGATTATCACATCCACATCAATAATAGATGAGACGGCCAGTGAAACTCCCGGCCATATGTCTCGGATGTCGCCAAAGTTCCCCACATAGCTTTTTCCGCTGCCGATGTTCTCGAGTTTTCTCCCACTGCTCCTCTTCACTGGTATCAAAGATCCAGTATCCAGGCGATCAATCAGCGGCCGGTCTTGACCAATGGCGGCTTCATCCATCACCGGCTTTCCAACTTTGGCGGTCCCATCATGAGCCGTAAGCCGGCGGAATGGCGTGCGGGGTGGGGATTTATGACAACACGGGCCCACGGGCGCCCCGGGCAGGCCTCCAGGACGTGTTAACTACCTCAGGTTAACAATGTCTTAGAAATGTTGAAGTCAACAGAAATAGCTAGGAGAAAGAATGACGGAGTGATTATACATGTACAAAGTTTTGAAAAAGACGAGGATCAGCTGACGAATGACAAATATGTGGTACACACCAATGTGATAATGTGAACGTTTAGCTATGCTCTGTCTGTTCATTGCGCAAGATAGGAAGTTCGTTACCTTCACCTGTTATAAACCAAACTTTAATCAGGTTTTACTTTGCGACAAGAGGCGCCTTATAGTACTTTTAGATAACAGCTATGGACCCAGCGCCTCTTGCATTGTAAGGTAGCAAAAGCATCAAGAGACGAAGTTTTTTTTAGAAGTCTTTCACATCGCTTCCGTACTAAACAAGTTCCGTAGTTCCTACCATTAAAGGTCTATTCCGACTTCAAAATCATCAAGTGGCGATCATTTAATTTGCCCACGAAGAACTCCTTAAGTCTCCCACGTCACTTGAGCGCTAAACTGTATGACAAAACAAGAGAAAGTTGCTGTATATAGTCCCGACCGTTAAAGGTCATGCCTTTATTGTGCTTTTATCAAGTGCGCCATCTTGCCCCTTTCCTTAACACACTGTCTGGGTTATCAGGCTGGTCGTTATTTCCTCAGTCTACTGCTCTTTAAACCATTTGGTTTGGTATCTGTCAGAGTTGTACAAGTTTGTCTGTGCTGGTCAGCTGGGGCGGCTCCCATGACCTAGCACCCGTCCGGCCATCGATCTCCACAACAACCACAGTCAGCTGCACGGATATCTTCCTACCCGATTACATCTCCCAGCAACAACAGACAATCCCGATTGCGGCTAATCTCCGCTACCAAAGCACACAGCCCGGCAAATCTATCCCATTCTGCACGATAAACATGGAGGTGGAGTCGTTTCCGAACGCCCGTATCTGGACCATCAGGACATTTGTTCGTGTGTCATCAATCAAGTGTTGTTAGTGGGCCGCTACATCTGCGTCAGAGACTCTTATGTACCTTTTACTGACAGGTTCCGATCTACCGTGATAATTAGAACGCCCTTATCTGCAACGTGTTGTAAGAACGTTCGGGATGACCGAGCCACACAAGGTGCACACAAAATGACCGAGAAACAGACTCTCTACAACACGGTGTTAATAAGATTGGCTGGGACAGCAAAGGAACAATACAATCTATAAACCAAGTGATGCATCAGCATTTGCACCGCCGTTTTCGCCTTGAAGTGCCCCCAAACTTTCTTTCTCGCTTGAACTTTGAAAAAGGACAAAACGGGGAAATATCCATATGTCCTATATTTTGGCTGAGGAGATCATAACAGTAATACGATTGACCCGATTCCCCCGAGTTCGCTGCTGATGTCGCTTTTGCAAGCCTTGGAGAAACATCGCTGAATCTGCTGTGATGTGTTTGGGCAGCTGAAGGCACCCAGAAGCGGACAGGATGGGAGATTGGTCGGAAATGAGACTACAACTAATAGAGAAAGGCATGTCTGGTCACCGGCTGCCGGGCTGTCGGTGAAGAGCGCGCCGATGGACAGGAGAAAACGGGGCTGAGACAACTGCGCTGTCGCAGTCAATACACTGTGCATGTCCGTGGTGCTGAAATACCATCTTACTCATGAACAACGTATCCATGTTACGTGCACAAATAAGAATAACTCAAACAACTTCTGACTTCACAAAAGACAAGTAAAATTTCATGTCACATATGTTCTTGATTAAAATGTGTAGTGAAATATCCATAATAAACAGCTCTGATATGATATGTTTCCAGCTGATTCTACTTAAATGCCACCTTGACTAGCAGACAGAAGAACAACAAAACATGCACATCTTTGGTCTGCAACCACATTTCTTTATCCGTTATCTTCACTTACATACAGTATACTTTCTTGGGTTTGGCAATAACATTTGAACTGAGTCAACATGTGCAGAAGTTTTGCTGAATAAAAGTATCAGAAGAGATCCTTGTAGAAGTCATGTGCTTATCACAAACAGAATTGCTCAAAATAGTTTGGATGAAGAGTGGCTGGTACAATGGCCATGTCAAGTAGGGGATGGTGAAGAAAAGACCATGGTTAGAGAGTACACATCTCTAATGAGCCACTTACAAGGATGGACACAAATGTACCTCCTGACTCCTTTGATAAGAAGTGTGCATTGAAACCTGAGTAGCAGCTGCACACCCTTGTCCTGTCTGTACAGTTCTTCTCCTTATCTGTTCCTAATTGCCATGTGACAAGCTGTCCTATGTCAGCAGG
This sequence comes from Branchiostoma belcheri, assembly GCF_001625305.1. Taxonomy (NCBI): domain Eukaryota; kingdom Metazoa; phylum Chordata; class Leptocardii; order Amphioxiformes; family Branchiostomatidae; genus Branchiostoma; species Branchiostoma belcheri. The sequence goes on from NW_017804098.1 coordinate 478,920, forward strand.
AGAATCACTTTGCAACGTTACATTGGAAGTAGAAACTTAAACAAGTCTATCTAATTGAAACAAGGAATAAAGAACAGCCGAGCAAACACAATCGGACAATACATGTCAAAAGGTATATCATATACTTGAAAAAACAATAGATATTTCCTCATAAAACAATACTGTGACAAACAATGAATAAATAACATGAAAAATCCATAAACTCTTGAACAAATAAAATCTTAACATTACATCATCATTGTAGTTATGTCACTGAGCTCTTTGGAACACACACTAGATAAATTCAAGAGGATTCCATAATCCTGGTTGGAACAATGTTTGTGATTGGTCCCTTTAAATCTCCTCTTTGGATGATTGGTTTGCTTCGTTGCCAGTCAGTTTTGGAGCTGTCTCTTTTTCAACCGTATCCTCTGACTCTATTTCATTTTCCAAACTAAGAAACAATGTAAAGAAAAGCAACTTAACACGACTTAAATGACAAGGGAAGGGAAGCTGCATGTATGGGCAGTATGTATTTAACAAACATTGTAATAAAACAATATGAAATGATATGCAGGTGAAGAAAGAAAGAAGTACTTGATGAAACTTAAGAAGTTATCACAAAGGGATCTTTAGATCATAGACCATCAGACTGGTGACTGTGGAAAATATATGATTTGGGGCTGTTTTATAATAATAATAATAATAATAAATAAACAGAAGAAAAACAATTTAGAAAATTAAACAAAATTTCAAAAGAGCCCTCACTTGACAAAATCTGAATCTGAAGTCTCTTTGTCATCTTCCTTTCCATCACCAGTCTCCCTCTTCTCATCCTGCTCTTCTTCTTCATCTGGTATCATCCCTTCTTTATCTGCCTCTGAGTAGTCATCATCAGAACACAGCACATACTGCACACTGCCCTCTGCCCAGGGCTGCAGCTCACCAGAAGCGAAGACTGCGTAGATGATAGCACCAAACAGGTAGACTCCTGCAGCAATGAAGAACACCATCTCCCACTCTGTGGCCAGCTGGAGGGACAAGATGGAACAAGGTGTTAGACAGGATCTTGACCGAATCTATATCAATGTGTTACCTTAAACCTTCCACCAGAGTGGTAGTCTCCACACTCCTTTGCAGGTATCAGCCTAAAACAAATGTAGCTGGCGAGGGCAGTTGGTCTGCCATAGGGAGTCCAGTTGGCCGGACAACGCCCCTGGCCAGCTACATTCTTCTTACTAATAGGCTGATTTCTACTATTTATTCAGTCTGGTGGAGATTAGAGGTGAAGCATGATGATTTTCCTAGTAGCTAATAGTGGAATGCAGCTATGGCTCTTGTATTTAACCAACTGCACAATGATAATGAATACTTTACAAAAGTCCAAAAGGACTCTTCTTTGTGACCTCTGACCTTGTGTTGCACAAGCTGTCCCACCACACAGTCGAACCGCAGGTCACCGTAGAACGCGTTATTCTCTAAGATACGGCGTTTGCCGGGTCACGATTTGACCCCGTTGCATGGGTGTAAACAACTGCCTATAGTGCAGCAAAAAGACCTCAGACCTACACAATGTTTACATTTTTTCATATCTACAGGATTTGCCCAGTACAACCATGTAGATATTTCGTGCATTGCAAAATGACAGCGAGCGCTACGGCCTTCCAAAAATTAGCAATTTTTGGTCATTTTATTTGTGCTTGTTTTTTTTACTATTTAACTGGATCCCGTTAGCTAATACCACAGTGTGATAGCCCACTTCTTTACCTTTACATTGATACCAATGACCCCTGGTAAATTTTGTGGCAAACGGGTTTGCCCCCAAAAAAACTGTGACGATGCGCACATCGCGGTGGTCAAATGTTAGCCCAGTTGTAAGATACTGACACACACCATCCTGAGTTTCCGCTACATTTTGATACATTTCGCGAAATGTCATAAAATTCGTTTCTTGGTATGAGAAACTGTATGAATGTGGCTACCACATGCAATATAATAAGTGATATGATACCATTCAATTATATACAAAAAGAGGAATTTAATACAAGGTTCTGACCATTCAAAAATTGTCAAATTTGAAGTCAATCGGTTTCGAACTCCTGCGTTCGATCCATGGAACCAAGGCAGCGCGTTCCATTTTTCGCGCCGCCAACAATGTTGCAACTTTCAACCGCTGTTTGCGAAAGTTCATAAAAAGAAGTAATCAAGTTTTTTCGTCACAAACAGACTTTCTAAAACCCATTCCAAGTCAGACTTATATCATGAAGACGCTAGAGAAAGTGGGATTCATGTGCAACTATACCAATGTCAGTACATATGCCCGATGTTTGTATATTTACAGTGACAGGTCATAGTGTGCGATTTCTCCTTCAAAAATTAGGTCATGAAAAATCAACCTGTTGTTGTATTTGTTCATGCCCAAATTCCTTCTCTTATGTTTTCATCCGTAAAGTGGGTATCGTTTTGAAGCTTACTATTTGGTCGATATTCTTTCACTTTCTTTTTTTTCTATATAACTTTTAACAGAACATTTTTAAAGGCAAAGAAACTGTAAAGAAATTACACTTTTCTCAAGGTCGAGCTGCAATACACATTGTGCAACTTCAAAACTAAGTACACAGGTGTCAAGCCAACATAACCATATTTCAGCCATATCTTACATTACAGGTGAATTGGTTAGAACTAGTTGCAAAAGCTTGCGATTCGAACAAAAATCGTTGAGAATTCGACTGAATAAGCCCAACTTTCTATCGGTTATTACATTGTAACAACTACAGGATCCCAAAAGAAACAACACACGATAGATGAGAGACGGTCTATACTTTATTAAACAATACACCAAATCGACGATGAAGTAGGGCAAACGGGTTTGCCCCCAAAAAAACTAAAGGGTACCTATCTCGAGTGGAATGATCTCCATCATACACGGTCAACTTTGAAACCTCGTTTCTCCAACAAACACCACGGGTAATGTACATCTACGACCTTAAACGTGACGCCGGCCCTTCTTACATCTCACATTAACGTATGACAAGGAAGAACTTACGCAAATCGGAGTTACAAGCGAAACAGTAAACAGTAGCAAACTCTCGCGGATTCTCGCGGATCACATTACCTTGGAAAAGAAGCGCGAGATTTAAACGAGATCTTAGAGAGAGCTGCGCAGAACCGATGCGCATAGCGGTCTGCGGTTCGACTGCACAGAGGGGCTGACGATACCAGGGATGGTTGCTATGCAGTTGGACACACCCATCAACAGACTGGCATACTGCAAAATAACACGTACCATTTATCACAAGCAAGACCTGCCGACATCACACATGACAGCTTATTCAGGTTGATTCAAACACTTCAGCAGAGATCAAGGACACTATGATAACTGGGACAGACAAATCATTCAACCAACAAGTGATAACAGCAGGCTAAAGTCTGCTGAAATTATGGTATGTTATGATAAACTGGCAAAGAAAAAAATTAAAGCCATGGTAACTTAAAAACTGAACTATGTTTCCTCAGAAAACATGTAATGTTAGCTACGTACACAGTAGGTTGGTTAGGATGTATTGGTCAGTCAATACAGCCATGTTCAACACTGCATTGTATTCATTATGTCCATTAGAATCATGCTTTAACATATATTAAAACTCGGATGACAGCAGAGGCAAAGAGACGGAAACGACAAGAGCGGCTCCTCCTCCCGCGACCGCCACCTAGTCTGACTTGCACAAAGTGCCCCCGACGTTTTTATACTTCACTAGGCCTGACCAGCCACCTAAGACATCGACACCCCCAGAACAGCTGAGGATGAGACGACACGAACCCAGATGCTCGGACCCGAGCTGACGACGCCAGACGTAGTATACAGCAGAGTCAACATCTGTTATACCTGAGTGTTCAACTGGTCATGAAATTCTGATAGAAAAATGTGAGTTTGGACAAGCAATGCCCCCTGTCAGCCATGTGCAAACAACAGTTTTGTATTCACTTGTTTGACTCTTCTTGTTCTAGTCTTCCTAATCTGTTTTTATGATAATCCAAAGCATCAATTTTTGTAGGTACTGTGTTTTACTTTGTTGCTATTGGTCACTGACTTCATTTATCAAGTCTGCCTGTTATCTTTTGAAATAATGTTGTGATGAAATGCAGAAGTACAAGTCATTTCCCTGTGCATGCTCTTTTCAGATGGCCACCAAACTCATTATTTATGCAACAATACAACAACACCCACCTATTTCATCCCATACTTAAGCATGGCATTAACAAGATTAGCCCTACAGACCATTGACCTTTCCCTGAGGAAGCCATCATGTATGACACATCGCATTATCACAAACTCACGTCATTGTTGGGTGGATTACTATCAGCGATCAATTTACAAAATGAAAACATGTTTTATTCAAGACACGTAACAGCCCTGTGAATAAGACTATGCACTAGATACACGTCAGTTTTATTCAGATCAGTTGAGCTTTTCTTGAAGGACAACAAAGTGTGTCTTTTGCTTCAAACTGGTGGTCAAAAGGGCAGGAGAAAAACTGTAACATTAATAATCATGTCAATAAAATATTGCAGATAATTTTCACAATGTTCATGTGCATTAGCAACAGTATTCATGCCATTAGACATTGACAAATTTGGGCATTATTTCTAAAGTGTTTTCCCATAATATTGTACACAATGCACACTTGTAGTAATTAAGAACAGGAGATAACAGTTTCTTCCACATGGCATCAAACAGGTGCAACAAGTGTGACACCATCATGATACATGTATACTTATTATTCATGGTCAAGAGTGTTGGACAAAGCCTGCATATCCTCATTGTGATCACTTCTTTTGTTGTTGGGCCCAATTAGCCTATTTCTTTGAAAATGCCAGAGTGATTGCCTTATTAATATTTCATTGGAGACCAATTTTGAGCAGCACACTTTACCTTGAATATACAAAAATGATGTCTACTTCCATCTGTTATGTACCATACCCAATAGATACTGTAACAGTTTCTCCTGTCCTCTATTAATAGATTTTCACAGCTGGATGCAGAAATGAGGTGGGAAATTGCTAAATCATTGCAATACATGACAGGGTTGATAGCTATTCAAGAAAATGCATGTTATTTCAAAGAACCATTTGTGGTTTCCAAGAAACTGACCTTGATCACATAAAGAGATGTGTCCATAAACCCAGAAAATAAATCTAATGGAGTAAAAGTAGCTCCAAATAGGCTGGAAAAATTTGAACATAAAAGAAATATGTCCTACATGTATACAGCAATCATGTTACATTTATGACATCTAAATTAATTGCTTTGTGACATTTTCGTTCTTTATTAAGTTACTTTGTTGTTTTACCTATCTTTCTTGTCTGTCCATTTCTTTAATTATGTAAATTGTTACGAAATCAATCCAGATAGATTCAATCCAGAAAATAACAACAAAGTACATGTATAGCAATATCCTGGAATTTATAGTGGATGTAATATGTGACTAACCTGTGGAGCTATGTCCAGGTGATTGACACTGAAGCCCGACCATGCCAGCCCTCCTACACCGATGGCAACTGTCAGACACGATATGGCTGCCACTGCATCATGGGTGAAGCCCACCGCTGTCATGAAAATGGCCTGAATCACAAAGGCTGAATAAGAGAAAAAAAATCATTAGAATTTTGCAAAACTCAATTGTCACTAACTGTCTAAGACAACATGAAACCAATGATAATGAAATACATGTACAACAGTTCCTGAAAATAGTCAAACATGATAGGCATTGTTCAATGAATGAAGTCATTTGGACCAAAAATAACATTCTTTTGAGAGGCACAGCTGAGTTGTCAAGTGATGCATGTGATTGTGACTTTAGTTATAGTCAACATGTAGGTTAACATGAAGAATCTTTGAATGTGGGAAGGGCCATGACAAGCAGGTAGGTGTGCCACACTGACTGGTGTGTTGGTGACAGGTGGTCATCCGTTTAGCTCATTTGTTGAAAAGAGTCTGAAAACCCTTTTGACACTACCTTATATAAAGTAGCATAGATCCCAGTAATTCTAGAAAAAAAAATCTGAAAAAGGCCACTTCATCGGACATTGGAGAAAAGTTCATTCAAAAGTAGTCAATTACTGAAGGAAGGGAATGTATGTTACTAACGTTATTGGTATAAGCACTTCAGTGCACTTAACTTAACCTGCACTCCCACCTTCAACTTTAAGCTTCCTCAAAGTCAGGTTCTCCTGTTGACCTGAGGAAAATACAGTGTTGACCTGCTGGGTTCGATTACGAGTGGAAATTTTTCTTGTATTTGAGTACTCTCAGTTCACAGTCAAGTGGGGAGAAAGCTCTTCAGGAAACATTCTAAAGCTGTACTTATGAAACACTGCTCCTCAATCCTTACAGATCGATTTTTGGGATCGAAAGTACTCCTGATGAGCGTACAGAACTTTTCTAAACTCTGCATTAAGAATTCACATTTACTTTGGCCTGGAAGTTTGGCAGTACATGAAGAAGGGATATTGGATGTAACAACTTTATCTGTGATACTTCTTTTTCTGTTAGGAAGTTTCTAAATGGTAATTAATGATAGTTACGCATGCTAGGTGAACTGTGGCTTTCTGGCATGGATGGTAAATGAGTAATTAAACAACAAACTGAAAGCATTCTGTTCATGGAACATGTAACGTTATGGAAAATGTATAACCAAAAGCTTGTATTTGCTTAAATGTTTACTCATCATTGGGAAGGGGATGTCATCAAAATTCCAGGGGGCAAGGTCAGTCTTATGTAGATGCCAACTTTACAACAGCCTTGTATTTTGGACAAGATCACAGATATTTGCAGCTATCATCAGTTTAACGCCATAGTCTTTTTGATATTGGATGAACCTGTGGTTTTGACATGATACTACTAATAGTTTTAGGAGGAGACTCCACATCTTGTAGTAAGTTTGCCAACTCATCTTTTATGACAGAAAATTGTAGAAGATTCCCTGGACCAATCCTCACTAGAATATCCTGGCAAAATGAGATCATTTAAATTTTAATGGATGCTGTTTTTACTTCCTCTTGGACCTGTCTAATCACCTATATTGTTTCTTTGATTCCAAGATGTCTGCAGAAAAATGACTTTATCGAAGAGCGGGGCTTTAACAGGAAGCCACCTCCCTGTAATAACCTGCTGCAGATCACACAGTATGGAAGTCATCAACCATTGTAATGCATTGCTCTTCCACTTGCACATTGACTTTTGTAATTCCCCTCATTCTGTCCTTAATCCTGCCTGCACCTGATACAATGGGGCTTTGCATTAAGACCTACCTTGGTCACTTCCAGAACCCATTCCTGCATCGGCAGATTTCACAGATGGCTTCCCATCAACAGACAACCACTCCTGCCCAATCTCTCCTGCATTAGCCAGGGCGTGGGGATCAATAGTTTTCGATTGCCCACCCAGTGCTATCGGACATGTTCCCCCATTGAACATGTTTTCATTTCCCCTCGACATTTCCATTCATTAGAACAGGACCCCATTAATTGAGGCTTGTCCCCAGGAAGGCATGCTCTGGCTCCCTGTCTCTGCAGTGCAATATCAGGCGTAATTGCCTGTCTTCATCGGACATTTGCCTTTGATCTTGTAGAATAACAGCATTGATTTTCCCCTCCCAATAAGACAAGTAAAGCAGCGGCTTCCTTACTCCACCGATATGCAGGAAATCTGCTTGTCAGCATTACAGCTGGTCTAAGCGGTTTTTGCTCTGCCCCTGATCAATAGCTGTCACCTGGCAGCAGAGTTGCCACTCTAGAGCCAGTTTCCGCTATCTCTCCACCACTGCTTGCCCTATAATTACGACTTATTGGACCCATAAAGAACCAGAGCCTGGGATAGTTAGCTCAAAGTGATGAACACACAAGATTAGCAAACAGCATTAATCCACTCCTGGCCTGAGTACGTTACCATCTGGGAAACTTGATTGGATTGTCTTATTACGGGAAAATGGTTGCTCATGAACAAAGTTCTTGCCAATCGGTCAACCAAATTTATTTGCAGACCTACCAAGGTTGAGAAAAAGCCACATTGCACACATTTACATAAGCACCATTTAACATGACTTACAAATGATAGACTGAGCACTCTTCTTTCCAAGTTTCAAGGAAATTTGGAAGCAACTTTTCATTTAGATGAATGGAGGACTAGTAAGTACTTTTATCTTCCAATGAAAAATAAAGTGGAGAAAATCATTTGGAACATATAATCCTATTATGGACATTCTCTCAAGATACCCAACTCATTATCCTGACATATGTATGAAAATGGCTGGACCAACAGCACAAGCTGATTACAGTCATTTACTTGGACATTCCAATGCAATTTCACAACCAGCTTTATTTTTTGTATACAATTTTTTCTGACAACCCCTAAAAATCGAAGTGATTTGTGTTAGGTTAGAAGAAGGGGCAGCGACCTACAATGTAACTGTGCCACTATTATAGCGTTTGAATTAAGTTAACAGTTTAAAGAGCAGGAAAGCTATATGGGTCAATGGTTTAATGGTTTGCAAATTTGGCTGACTAGCCCATAGAGCCTGGTTGGGACACATAGCACAGTATTCTGATATTTCAGCCTAGTATGTCCATTGACCCTGAGGGAGTGCCTGAGAAAGCTCAGGGGTCACAAAAAATTTGTTGTTCAATTAAAGTAACTTGACCTATGCAAGTCATAATGACCCCACCGCAACCATTAAGCGACTCTTTCGATCCAGCACTACGGGTTCCAATCTGTGGGAACTGTGCAAGGGGGACATATCTGTAGTGTTATCTCTGTCCTACCCACCAAATACAGGTCTCAAAAGTCTGATACATGGAACAGATAAGGGGGTGGAAGGAAGGAAACTGTAACAACTGACACAGAGATAAGACTGACATTTCCTCTTACTAGTCCAGTGATGTCAGCAGATTGTCCACAAGGTGTGGTAATGTTGCACTGACATAGAAGGTTTTGGAGAGGTGTGATTCAACATTTGATGATAGAGCATACCAGGGATTACTTGTTATATGTATTCAATGTATTCCAGTCAATCTTTTAGAAATTAAAAATGTTTTGATGAGAAAATTCTTTCTGGGCTGTTTTCTGGTGTTAACTGAAGAAAGCAAGAAATGATGAGCTCTGCAAAGCACCCTTTCCTGTTCGAGCTAATAAGCCCAAAGCACTTTGCAGGTCTTTTGAGCAATACACCAATTAGTAGGACTTAAGTACATGTACCTTCTTCTCCTCCCTTAACTGACTCAGAAGTGTGTGGGGCAAATCAAGTTACACGGCACATCAAATTTTTGATTGCACAAATCATAGGTGAAGGAATTGCTTCATTTTTGTACACCTGGTAGACAACATTTGGACACATTTCTTCTGGTGTGAAATAGGCCTGGGGATGTTCACATTGTTGACATGTAGCAAAAACAGCAGTAAAGAAAAAAACATGTAGTTTAAAATGTAAGACTTACTCAGAATTTTTTTACATTGTACTTTTGCAGGAATATTTTGCCCTGGATACATTGGGACCAATTGCAGAAGACTGTTCATTCGAAAAACTGGTCCTCAATTCTCTTTCAACACAAAACTACAGTATACCTCTTGTTATTCATCAATCTTCGTGGATTCAACAATGTTTCTCCATACATCATTTTAAGCTAAACTTCACCTTTTTAACATGGCAAAAGTGTTCCCTACCAACAAGCTCACTTCCCTTCCAGAGAAGTGTTTTGTCATCATTCTAAAGTCTTCCTTGTGTCTCAAAACCATTGCCAGAATTGGCCTGTACTTTCTAATTACCACAGGGTCTAGGGGCCCACAGATCTCCCTAATTAAGGTGGAGACCTTGTTTCCTGACTTGTGGTTTTCCCTATAACAAGGTTTATCTTGATTCTGTCCCTACATGACCTCTGTCACCTAACATTACAAGACAGAGATGTTTTTTCTATTTTTCTCTACTACAGGGATGTGTCTTTGTCCTTACATGACCATTTCCCAGCTTGGTTTGTCTGTTCTAATGAGCTTTCCAATTGACTGGTCAGTCCATTTGTCCCACCTTGCTTCTTATTTCTGCTCTTCACCCCCAGGATACCCATTTGTCTCTGTATCCTCTACTCTTCCCTTCCTTAATTTGCTCTCAGAGGGCCTGCAGTATTCCACTGCTACTCGGGATGCATGGTTAGCATTCTTTCCTAGCGAACAATTGTCCCCATGTTTCTTCATACTCTTACATACATAAAGTAACTTTTTGCTAGCATTTGGTTCAAGTCAAGTCAAGTCAAAGCCTTTATTTTCCTTCGAATGCTTGTTCGGCACAAGGCCGCTTTTCAACAAGGTCGAAGTTGAGGGGAGGGGTCACGGATAAGAACCAAATCTATACAAACATAAATAATAAGTAATTAAATCAATACAATAAGTAAATGAATAAGTTCACAAATAAATCATTAGGTTAGAGAAGGCAAATAATAATTGTTGCCCAGACATCAATTTTTTCAACACAAGCTGCTCTCTGCCCTCTGTGGGTGCCAGTCCCCCAAGATGACAACAAAACAAGGCAGCTAAGCAGTATCTATCATTACTACATCGTATGTGTTACTAATTAGAGGAAGGTGAAAATTATGCTCATATGAAAAGAGACAACAGTTATCCGGTAACATGGATAAAATGCTCTCCAATGAGGAGTACAAAAAATATACCATAAGTCAGAGGATTTATCTCTTGGTAGTACTTTGAAAGATAATAAAAGGTTGGTGTAGTGTGCCTGTCCATCACATGACCAGAAAAGTTTCATGCCAATTAGCCAGAGGGAAAAGTTGGGAGGCGAAGTCTCCTGTGTTCTGGCTCTGACCGCAGAGCTGGCCCACACTTCCTGACAGTTTCCTGAATGGATTGTTCACCAGACCAATACCAATTGTCCACTGCTACGGCCAACTGGCCCTCAGGTGCAGGGAACGGATACTCTGGGACAATCAGCCGTCACTCTTGGCCGCGGTACATTGACTACACACATTAACCCTCACGTATTATATATGCCCAGGTTAATAGTGGGTAATGAAGGCTATACAGTATAGTGATTCACAAGAACCTCTGACCTTGGCACAACAGTAAGGGATAATTGCAGGTAAATGGAAGGGAAAATTGAGATTTACCTTGGGAGTTCTTCGCTGTGCCCTTGGGTGCCGTGAGGGGCTTTACGTGAGGGTCGTTTCACTTTGGTAGATTGTGGTATAATTCTTGGGTGACTGGTACTAAGGGCTCAATCCATATGCATGTCACATGGAGAGTAAGCTACATGGATACATTGCTTTCCTCCATGTCTCAGAGACATTATGTAGAGGGCAGTTTGGATTAGTACGATATATTTGACATTTGAACAAGGCCTGACTGAAGATTCAGTGAATCACAGACCCTATCAGCCAACTTTGATGTAAAAGTTACCACACCGACATGATAACATGTACTCTTTCTTCTTCATCACCAAACAGATAAATAAAGCGTTACATATTCCTGGAGGTCACGTTTCATTAGTGTTTCCAGATAAATCAATTGCTTAAATCATGACCTCTCCATCAGCTCAGTATAAAGTTACAGCTTTCAACTTCCAAGCACCCTTCGTAACTTTCTTAGTCTACAAAGTTTTGTTGCTCTGAATCGGCAGGGTAGATTTTTTACATCAACAAAAATGATTTATTTTATCAGCAGGTATGTTTTCCCCCAGAGGATACTATAGATTTGTTGGAATTGTCAGAAACACATGGCTAACATCACTTTAAAAGGTATTCATATCTTTGTATACATGGAAATTTCAAAGACTGCACTATATTTTCTATTGCCTCTGAACAAATCATAGTTGTCCTCTCAAATCATTTAGTCTAATTACTAACAAGCTTTAACATTTCATCCTTAGATTAGTCAATTTAAAAAGTTACATAAAGAAAGGAAGCACAAGATACCAGCTGCCAGCAAGTAGTAAACGGAAATAAAACATAGTTATCCACTCAAACAAGACTTCAAGTTCAAGGCGGATCTTTTCATTACCATTTAGCTTTACCTAAAACAGAGGTAATTAGCCCCAAATGGACAAAACCAGTCCTGCCACAGTGATAGGTTCAGCCCTGGAGAAGAAAAGATATTGAAACAAATGGGAGGCCAGATAACAGGACACTACAACATGTACTTTTGTTGGAAGGAGAGGATGATCAATGGACACAGGTAATGAGGATTATATGGCAGTACAGGAAGATAACCAAAGAAGGCTAATAAGGGGATGGGGACCCGTAGCTATCTCATTACATGGTACTCTAAAGCTAGAAGCACGGGTAAACGAGAGTCCTGGGAACTTGGAACTGGGGCAAAGGCTTATCAAAATACTCGTCTGGAGAAATGTATCCCAGAGGTACTCGCCCAAGGGACTGTTACTTAGGCTTCACAGGATAGGAAGTTTGCACAGGAGAGTCCTGGAGGTTTCCACTGAAGTCAATACTATTACCTGCGGGTTACAATCCGGGCAGTACACTTACACAAGTAGGAGACAGACCATGTATTACAAAACTTGTTAGAAATCAATCTGAACTTTTCTTAAGATCCTCCTGATACCCATTATGATATTCAAGTTTTATAGCATACTAAATAGTATGGTTTTATTTTCTATCTTGACCCACTGCTGAATGCTAATTTCATGTACATTACATACAATTACAGTATTTTGTTTAGAATCAAGTAGCTTTTTAATTCTTTGCATAAAAACATGATTGATGTTGTCTGTCCATGGTGCTGAAAGTGAAGTGGTGAACCCGATAAAATGATTCTGTGGATGAAGCCTCAGCCTCAGACTAAAAAAATCTCAAAGCATCGGTCAAAAGTTCTTTTACTACTACTACAGTAACTGTAATTTCCAAAGACAGCCCCAGTACCCCCTATTGATTAAGTGCCAGAGTTACAGTGAGACCTCCTCCATTGGACCTGACCTTGTGTGATGGTGTCTTTGACATACCGCTGACTCAGGGCTTCTAAAAAGGATGCTCTTCTAGTGCCTATCTTTTCTGAAATCGATACTGTGTCTGTAGACTGATAGTTGTATCTGTGCAGTCTTCATTTTACTTTTTTGTTTGTTTGAAGATTCTCATGTTGCAAATACGGCACAAATCCAGACACCAGGTTTCAACTTCATAAAACAGAATGTTCAATACATAGCTAGATTCTCTTCTTCTTTCCTCCAACCATGACAACTAATATAAAGTAATATTGAGCATCAGAGTTTCATTTCACTTGATTATAAGTCCAACCACTACCTGATAGACTTTCAATGCCACCACATGAAAACTGTTGATTGTACAATAAAATGTAAATGTATATCTGATGACCGATGAAAGCTCATTTGTCATATAGGTGTTTTCCATGACCAGTGGCAGATTTACCAGCTACAGTAATTACTTGAGCTGACCATCCTTTCCTCAATCAATCAATCAATCATACAGACCACCATTAATTAAAAGATTGCTGTAAGAACTCTTAACTCCAAATTCCCTAACGGTGATAACTGAAATTAATCATTGAGCTTACAGCATCATTTAGATTTAGTTTTAATTAGATCCAAGCTGAACCTTCGCCCACGTTGAACACCTCCAGTATGACATCTTACCAAAAGGTGAGGAGACTTCAAAAATCACAGCTGAGAGCTGGATCAACCCTAGCTACTCAAAATCCTCTTGGTCACAATGTTAGGTAATCATGTCTGGTGTGTTAAGCTCATTAGATTAGTGAACAAGAATGCACCACACTTTTTAGAAGACACTGTTTTTTTTTTCAAATTTTATCATACATGAAACTTAAGTCATGAGGAAATATCATGAAAAACATACTCAAGTATTTACTATTACACAATACATTTATACGTATTATGGAAAGCTTTTCAACTATTTTGTCCATATTATTTAAATTCTTGACAAAATGTACACTAAGCAAAAACCAAGTAATAAATGTTCTGTTATAGTGAAAATATGTAAAACATTGCAGATGGTTCTTTAAAGTTCCATGTCTTTAGTATCCTTAAATAGTGAACCTGTTTTAAGTCAAATAAGATATATATCTGCATGATCCATCAATAGTTTTTTAATAGAAAACTGACATCAACTAACATCTTTTTGCATAACACTGCAAACAGTTCACTGGTAATATTGGTAACTGTACCTGGTCTGACAAAGATTGTACCATGTTACATCATTTTTACAGCACTTTGTATTTTCCAGGTTACATAGAAGTAGCAGCATAAAGGACGAGTGTATAACACAGTAGCTATGATATATGATTAGTCCCCCAACCTTCCCCCCAAGGAGGTAATTTTGCCCCCACCATATGTCATCCCAGATAAGGTGTGAAGGTATAGTCTTAGGGCAATCCTACCTGCCTTATCCCTGCAGCAAAAGTCCCTGCCAAGCCAGATTAATGAGAAAGTATCACTGACCACTTAATCAGTTATGACTGTATAGAGACAGAAACTTCCCTGATATAGTGTGAGGTCCTGCAGGGGGATGGATGGAGGGATTAGGGGGTAATCCTCCACAGTTTGATCAAGTCCTCCTGGAGACAGCCACTTTCCTCTGGTTGTTATATATCAGTGGAAATTCCCCCTTCAGCTGTCGTTAACAAGGGTTGAATGTCGCCAGAGTGCACTGACATGGATTTCCCCTGTCCCAGTAGACAAAAGTAATGACCATTTGGGGACGGTTTGGTGAAGTTTAATTCCTGGGTGATGCATGGTAGGATGTTCTTCTAGTAATCCCTGACCTGAAGTACATCTAAAATCCAACTATATCCATTAGCAATGGCAGAAGTGTTGTAACACATATCCATAAGTCTGCACTGGAAATGGACAATAGAAACCACAACACCCTACACAAGCATGCACAGGTTTGGTTAAAGAGTAGTTAAAATAAAAGACATTTTATACTTCCCCCAATATCACAGTTTTGATTGTTGGATCAGTTTCTTCTTAATGACCACTAGGAGAAGACAGATTACATCAGAAGCTATCAGTTAATACACCACGGTAACATTAATGCACTGCCAGATTAGAGTAAATCCTGCCTGGCCTTTCAAGACTTCATTAAGGCTGTCACTTAGGGGTCTGTGACTTAAAGCTGTGGGACATCACAGCTGTGTGGGTGACCACTGGAGGAGGAAACACTTCTCACCAGGCAGACTGAGGTCCCACAACATGCAATATAAGAGACTTGGGGTTAATCCTCTTCTGTAGCTGTCAGTCATGAATTATGGTTTTCCCATACGGGAGAGATTGGCCATTAGTTTCTGTGGTTACAATAAAGATGAAAAGTTCAACAATGCACTGTGACAGTATTTTCTGACTGGAGGAAAAGCATGGTTTACCAGATAAAGGAAATGTAACATGTAGCTCCCACAGGAATGTAAGCTACTGTACCATATAAGATTCAAGATTCTTTCCCCATAGAAATTTATGGTATTCACACAGCCCTGTCTTCAGAGATCTGACCACATACATGTGTGCATGTAGTTAGTTCTGTGCTTATCCTGCTGTCCGTACTCCTAGTAAGCCTGTCTATTCCTCTGTACCCTGGTATTAGAATGGGAAGTTGCCCTCCTCATTTAATCAAATCTGACCATTTTAAGACCAAACCAAATCCCTGAGGGAGCTCGTCGGAAACTTAGGAACCCTGGCACAGTGGCCAGCCTGATCCCTCTCCTGTCTTGCATATCTATCACTCCTCTCCCCCATCCCTCTTTACTGTGAACAATATTATATCATAATCGGAGATGACAGGCCCAAACCTTTCAAGACCATCTCTAGGATGCCTTTAAAGCCCATCTGGGTGTCTTGCGGTTGCCCCAAAGCTTTCCTAATCCCCCTCAGGATTTGGGCTCTAAGCCCGCTGCTTTCTTCTAGGCTTAGTCTTGCTACAGGTTAGTGCAGTTGTATCCCATTGGATAAAACTTCTGTCGTAACTCATTTATTACATGCCGGTGTACTGGCTAACCATCCCTCAGCGTCAGAGGTCTTCTTACATTTCTCTCATTAGAAGTACGGATGTGTGAGGAAACCTGATGGCAAACATTTGTACTGTTGTCTCACACACTGGTACACCAATAACAATTCTACAAACCAGCAACTCCAGAATTCAACCATGATATTCATCGTAAGGTACATTTGTAGAACTCTACTTTCAAATAATATTTCACAGATCATCAGTCAACATGATTCACAAGTATGCAAAAATTACCAGTTTATTCACAAAAAATGAAATGAAGGCCCTGGAAAGCATCAAGTGTAATTCTGCACAGTGAGCAGTTTACAATAGACTGTGCTGGAAGCTGCACATCATCCAGTCACCTATCAACCCACCTGGTCGATAGGTACTCTCGGATTTGGAAACTTGCCTTTGCACATAGCAGTCAACAGGTAATAATTAGAAAAATGTCTGACTTTAGAAATCTAATACAAGGAGGCAAGGACGACAGTAATCATATAACCCTGCAAGCTGCAAGGTACAATTAATCACACCACTGGTACAGGTAACTGAAGAACAGAATCTACTTTATACAGCACTCAGTGGGGCATTATTGTTTGTGTCAAAGCAAGTTTCTGGATGAACCTGTATTGATTTTTGGTCCATATCCTGTTGGAGGTGAGAAATTAGACAGGCAGTATCATCTTCATGGGGGCATTAGCACAACACTGGGGCAAAGGTCAAGTGAAACATGATGAGATGGGCCACTGTCCACACAGGCTCCGGCCCATTCTTGCTATTATGGGGTCAAGAGTCAAACTAGCATGTTGTCCATGGGTGATGGGCGCACCTTTATTCTTCCCCACAGCCCAATTATCACTTCTCAGTTTTATTAATTATGGTTTCAGGAACTTTTTATAACCTTTTCAGTCAACTTGACAGTGAATGACTTACGTTGGAACAGTGGAAGAGCGATTGAGATAAAATGAAACAGAATAGCTTAGATATACGCATAGATATTTTTCATGGACCTGTTTCAATTATTCATTGTGTTGTTGAAAGTTTGTCATGTGGTTGAGCACAAAGTTTACAGGTCTGCCATCATGATAGAGTATTTACAGAAGAAATGAAAATGAAGGAAAAAGATTAGTTAGCACACCTGTACAGTTGAATGTCTTCCGGACTGCAGTGGTAGACAGTAATTGTCGCTGGCGCAGGAAGTCAGCAAGCTGGCCACTACCCATCACAACCACAGCCATAACCAAATATGGCAATGCAGAAAGGACACCGTCCTGCAGTAAAACAGTACCAGGAGATGGATGTTTGCAGAACTGTGCAACTTTGCTATGTCAGGCAATATCATCAACAGGATATGTCCATAACCTTCAATGGGTACCCATCTAACTGGACATATAAAGGCCCATCTTCCTCTTGGATAGGACACTTGCACTATCTGCATGTAGCAGTCAGTAAGCAGTTTGTATTCCAAGCATGAAATATTGTCAGTGGAACAAAATGTGTCTACAATGTAAATGATGACAGTGGGATTTCTTTTTTTTTTTGGAAGTTAGGACCTTCAAGTGGGTTTCCTCAAGACAGTAATGCTGATCATGAAGGCTAAAGGAAAACAGTGGTAGGAATGCCCCCTGGCAAGTGTCTTGTGAAGTGTAAATATTCATTACCGGTACTGTACTAACAGTAACACCAAAAGAATGCAGGCAAAATGGATAGTGAGCGAGTGGTATCAACATCAAATTCTGATATATTCTGATGAAATTTTTATCAATCTTTACACCTGACTGACTACTATTTCAAGATACCATTGATACTTATACAATTTGGTCAGTTTATTCTGAAGCCTCACCTCAGCTAGGTCATAGTGGAATATCTGCCGCAGGAAGAGAGGTAGGCTGGTCAGCATGGTGTAGAACCCCCAGTTCTCACAGAAGTGTGCCACCAGGATGGCCCACACTGGGCCTGATGTTAGCACTTTCTTCCAGGGCACTGAGCCTTCCTGTAGGTGTGGCAAAGAAGGGACAAAACTACATGTGAAACATTTTTGCACATTCTCTCAAATTGAAGCAGGATTGTTTAGAAGAAGAAAATCAATAGATGTACTCCGCTGTTAAAGTGAATTCCATACAAATCCATGAAGCTCCATAGTTATTTTCTTATGTGCGAATGAGCATTCCATAGGTTACATGTTGATCAGTCACATGCAACATGAAAACATTTAACCAGTGTAACCTGTTACACTGTAACAATTCACTTGTATTGTGTCTATCTTACCTTGGCCACTCCCCCCTCTATGGTGATAGTCTGTGTGATGTACTCCAGCTCTTGGTATGAGATGGTGGAGTGGGTAGCAGGAGAGTCTGTCACAATGAACCACCATGCAACAAACCAAACCAAGCCCAGAGCACCTAGTCAATAAACAAATTTTTAAAAAAATATTCAAAAACACAAAGGAAGAAATTTATCAAATCATTTATTCTATCTATTTGCCTACGATGAAGAACGTTCACTGAGATTTGATCTGCTTCTGCCACATTTGTTAAAGTTGCTTTTGACCTTACCATCAACTTTTGACATTTTTTTTTATTCAGCATCAGGGTAAAGGTGTACGTAGTACAAAGATACAAAAGACAAGGTACAAAATGGCCTAAACTCTGCAGAAGGCACGGCAGCCATTTATCACACTTATCCAACCTGCAGCTGGAGACAACAGGCAGAGAAACATAAGGCTAGCTTTGAAGATTCAGACTATCTTAAGCCTGTACTGTAGAGGCGATAGCCAAGTTTTCATGTCCGCATACAACTTTTGTTTTATTACTTCAAAGTTTGGC
>NW_017804098.1:497766-507900 GCF_001625305.1 Branchiostoma belcheri
GGCAATGCAGAAAGGACTCCGTCCTGCAGTAAAACAGTACAGGAGATGGATGTTTGCAGAACTGTGCAACTTTGCTATGTCAAGCAATATCATCAACAGGAAATATCCATAACCTTCAATGGGTACCCATCTAACTGGACATATAAAGGCCCATCTTCCTCTTGGATAGGACACTTGCACTATCTGCATGTAGCAGTCAGTAAGCAGTTTGTATTCCAAGCATGAAATATTGTCAGTGGAACAAAATGTGTCTACAATGTAAATGATGACAGTGGGATTTCTTTTTTTTTTTTGAAGTTGGGACCTTCAAGTGGGTTTCCTCAAGACAGTAACGTTACCTGCTGATCATGAAGGCTAAAGGAAAACAGTGGTAGGAATGCCCCCTGGCAAGTGTCTTGTGAAGTGTAAATATTCATAACAGTAATACCAAAAGAATGCAGGCAGAAAGGATAGGGACTATAAGGGAGCAAGTGGTATCAACATCAAATTCTGAAGGATATTTTGATCAATCTTTCCACCTGACTGACTGCTATTTCAAGATACCATTGACACTTAAAAATAATATACAATTTGGTCAGTTTATTCTGAGGCCTCACCTCAGCTAAGTCATAGTGGAATATCTGCCGCAGGAAGAGAGGTAGGCTGGTCAGCATGGTGTAGAACCCCCAGTTCTCACAGAAGTGTGCCACCAGGATGGCCCACACTGGGCCTGATGTTAGCACTTTCTTCCAGGGCACTGAGGCCTTCCTGTAGGTGTGGCAAAGAAGGGACAAAACTACATGTGAAACATTTTTGCACATTCTCTCAAATTGAAGCAGGATTGTTTAGAAGAAGAAAATCAATAGATGTACTCCGCTGTTAAAGTGAATTCCATACAAATCCATGAAGCTCCATAGTTATTTTCTTTTGTGCGAATGAGCATTCCATAGGTTACTTGTTGATCAGTCACATGCAACATGAAAACATTTAACCAGTGTAACCTGTTACACTGTAACAATTCACTTGTATTGTGTCTGTCTTACCTTGGCCACTCCCCCCTCTATGGTGAAAGGCCCACTCTAGACGAAGCATTTCGCGACAGCGGCGATATTTCCCGCTGTCGGGACGCCGCTGTCGCGACGTCTTTATACACACAAATGTCTTCGCATCGAACATCGAACATCCGAATGTTCTAACGCGTGAAATCCAAAATGGCGGGGGAGCCGCCAATGTTTTTCCTCGCCGTGTGTCAGATGTTTTTCTCTTGTTAGTCACTCGCGTCTTGTCCAATATGAGGCGACGAGCAAGGGGTGCACGCAGGAGACGGTTGAGATACCGGGAGATGTTGCTGACACGTCGCGCCCTGCTTACCTCCCCGCTGCCATTGCTTTGGCAAAAGGTGGTGATCCTGTCCACCGGAGGATCTGGCGATACGTTAAGAAACCCGCGACCTTTTGGCAAAAATTTGTTCAAGGCACACTGTGCGATACAGAGTTTTACAGGCGCTTCAGGATGTCGAGGGGAACATTTTAGATGCTCTGTGACAAACTGAACCCTGACCTCCCGCTGTCGCGAGTTCTCTATACGCACTTTAAGTTGTCGGGGACTCCCGCTGAGTTGTCGGCCGACAACTTTGGAGCTGTCGTCAGAAAATTTCATGACAGCGGGACTACGCTGTCGGGAATCCTCTCTAGACGGCGTTCCTGCTGTCGGCGTGCCGCTGTCGGCAGTTACCGCTGTCGCGAAATGCTTCGTCTAGAGTGGGCCATAGTCTGTGTGATGTACTCCAGCTCTTGGTATGAGATGGTGGAGTGGGTAGCAGGAGAGTCTGTCACAATGAACCACCATGCAACAAACCAAACCAAGCCCAGAGCACCTAGTCAATAAACAAATTTTTAAAAAATATTCAAAAACACAAAGGAAGAAATTTATCAAATCATTTATTCTATCTATCTGCCTATGATGAAGAACGTTCACTGAGATTTGATCAGCTTCTGCCACATTTGTTAAAGTTGCTTTTGACCTTACCATCAACTTTTGACATTTTTTTTATTCAGCATCAGGGTAAAGGTGTACGTAGTACAAAGATACAAAAGACAAGATACAAAATGGCCTAAACTCTGCAGAAGGCACGGCAGCAATTTATCACACTTATCCAACCTGCAGCTGGAGACAACAGGCAGAGAAACATAAGGCTAGCTTTGAAGATTCAGACAGATCTTAAGCCTGTACTGTAGAGGCGATAGCCAAGTTTTCATGTCCGCATACAACTTTTGTTTTATTACTTCAAAGTTTGGCAGACATTTTGGATATATGACTGTGCTGTAGATATGCGAGGGACCAAGTTGGACATTCTAACCAATCACCTGCAACTTTCCTACCAATCAATGTGCCTATCACCACCTGATATCACATTCATGTTTGAGAATCCTTTTCCAAGTTATGGGGGAAAGTACACTAAGTCAGTTGTTGCACTTAAGAAGTATGTGTCATGTCCACAGGCAATTGAATAGCTACCTGGGAATGTGTGATTATCAGTAGGTTGCTGCTTTCCCAGAATGGGCAACTGATAAAAAAAGACATCATGGGGCCTTCCAAAAGTCTCTGCCTTTATCACACGATTACATACTACAAAAAAGTGTAAAGCTGGCTTACTCCCCCTGACCTTCCTCTGGAATGTGGCAGGAAGTATTTGTAGACATATCATGAGGATCACCGGAAGTGTTAGGACAAAGCTGTGCCCTAAGGACATGACTGAATGGATCTGGTTCAGGCTTTGCTTTAGAGCAACCCAAGATCGACCTCCCTGTACAGACCAACAGCTGTACTCAGAGATAGTCCATACTACCAGAATCGGGTCAATCAGGGGTTTGGGGAGGTGCACAAGTATGAAGTTTCCATCAAAACCCCATACTGACCAAAGACATAGAAGATAGAGGGCCAGCCCACATGCTGCGCCAACACACCAGAAATGGGTAGGCACAGGAAAGTTCCTACATAGGATCCTGCAATGGTAAAACAAAAGGCACTGATTAATTCTTAAACTGTGCTATGAATACCTCTCCACCATGGATGAAAAACATCTACACCTTATCAAACAAACTTAAACCAAGGGCAAGAAAGAACCTTCTCAGATATTTTTTTGCAGCAAAGTACAAAGTCATGCACTAGTAATATATAGTTTTTCATCACTGTAGATATATGTAACACATTTTCACATTTCCCATAAAGACAAAATCATATACATTGTACATCATAACCTGTCTCTGTATTGTAGTACATGAATTATACAATGTCAAGTTTTATTTTTTCTGTTGAGAATTTTCTACATCAATGTCTAGAAGAGGTCTTCTATCTGTGAAAATTAAGACAACTTTGATGAAATTATACTTTACAATTAATGAGAGTGAGTGTGTGAGTCATGGGTATTGGTATGTGAGTCATGGGTAAACTAATATCATGCATCAGCAGCAGAAGTCGTAAAATTTGAAAGATAAAAATATTCTGATGCATGTCCAACCTGAGAAGGCTGCTGTAGCAAGCTGGCTCCTTTCCAATGGTGGAGCCCAGTTCTTCCATATGGCATGGATAGATGGATATGTCACTCCCTATATCAGGTACAGATACGAAATCACATAATCAAAATGGGAATGAAATAACTGCACTTTGCATAGTAATACAAAACAAATGCAGTTATTTGGGGAGGCCAACAAACATGTACAAAAGTGCCCCCTAGTGATGAACACTAGAACCACAGAATAAGCATTCAATAAATGGATAAAGATTTCAGGTAATGTTAATTAATTTCAGTGCCAGCCATGTGCCCTTGATAACTTAATCTACCCACCTGAACCTTGAGAAAGATATGAAATTTAAGTCAAGACTAGTTGAGTCTCTAATATCCAACTTTTCTTACACTAAATGTAAGTACATGTGTACATGTATGTTACAAGAGATGCATTATAACTGTGAAACAAATTACCTCAAACAGTCCCTCCACTATTCTCATACCCATGAGAGCGTAGGCACCCCCCTTAGTTGCTAGGGGGGTGAAGAGTGTCAGTAGTGCAGTCATAGCTATCCCCCCTCCAAACAGCACCTTGCCACCAAACTTTGTTGCCAGCCACCCCCCAGGGATCTGTGTGACTATGTAACCATAGAAGAAGGATCCTAGCACCATCCCTGTCAACAACAGAAAACAGTCACGGTGATAAACAGCTTATCATCTAACAGATTGAAACTATGATTATACTAAAGCACTAGTTAAGTGTCCCAAATGTATTTTAAAAGATAAATCAGACTCCATTTAGGGTTATACAGTCATGTAATTCTTACCTTGTACTTTTGAATCCCAATTGAATTCTTGAATCTATGATTGTAAAATAAATATTGAAATCAGTCCAATGTTATGATACCAAATACATACAACTGTACATTTATCATACTTCAGAATTATCATCATACAAATATGATAGCAAGTAGCTTTCTAAAACTGTGACATTCATAAATATAGAAATTCAATGAAGTCTGGATTTATTCAGACTAAGGTTATGATATAAGAATGTTACTGAAAACGTTCAAGGAAGGTAGCAGATAGAATCTCTTGATAGTATATTAATTATTAGGACAGATTGCCCTCATGGAGGATCCCAGTCCTTGAGCGTTACTAATTAGATATCCCATACATCAAAGTGTTAAGATAGGATACAGGATTTCCTTCTAATTTAACTCACATAAGTAACACTGCCATCTTCATGTTCCACGGACATGTTGCTGACCATGGCAACAATTGCCACACTAAGATTCACCCTCAACATATACACATTGCAGAAGCCAAGGAAGGCCATGAATGCCACAATGTATCTCTTTGGGATCTTCCCAAACACATTGTGACTGATGGGGGGTCTCTCATTGCCGTCAGGGTGGATGGTATGGCTGGAGGCCGGCTTCTCCTGGAATATTTCCTTCATCTCCATTTCTTCTGGCGCATCTGTTGCATCAGGAGACTCAGTCAGGTTACTTTCAGGTTTGTCAGCTGGCTCAGCCATCGGTATCAGGCAGGCAGAATATCACACCCAGCGACTGCACACCTAAAACAACAATGATCTGTGTAAATTTAATGTTACATTACATATTCAAACGACATAAAGACATTGAGAAGGTAAACTGAGTAATTCTCTGGTAATACCTGTTAACGTTACCGGTAACAAAACAGTTTTAAGTATCACTAAGAACTTAATTTACATGTCTGTGAAGGGAGACATCTGGTCAGCTCATTTCAGAGATTCTTACATTCAAACTTCAATAAAACATAACATACTACCTTTACTACTAAATACAGTCATGTGTACCTGTCAGTGTATATGGTAGCAAAGGCTCCAGTGTTCAGCTATATACCCAACTTTCTAAACTACAGAATGTGTCTCACTCGGTATAATGCATCAGATTATCCACATTGAGCAAACAAGTATCAGTCATGTCCAATGAACTTACGACCAGCTGTTGCAATATATAAGTTGCAATACTGGCATGAGCCCATCATGCACAACTATTCTAATGTTTAATGCATCATCTTAAACCACTCGATAACAATTCACAGTAAGAGGTATATTGGCATCCTTCAGTCTTGTTAGGCCATAGAGCTGTACCCAAGGCTGTAGAGGAAAAAAAGCTTCCTGACTAAATTGCTGCAGCAATACAAAACTTAATATGTAAACAGATGTGACAACAAAAAAAAGCAAAAAACTCTCCATTCATGTGTACAAAGTGTAAGCACCAAAGAAGAAATAACCTGCCCCCAGGCAAGAACAGCTGTTACTGACAGCCTAATGCTTTTAGTTCTGCAAATACTCCCTTTATCTTCAACAAAAATGAAGAAATACTAGAAAGGCCAATATTTGCTTTGGAGCAAATACAGCGATGGGTTCACCACATTTTACGACATGGCAGGGAAAGAATGAGAAACACAAGGGAAAACAATGATTTACATTGATATAACTATAATATGAAGTAACATACAACTAAAACAACAGTTGGATAGCTATTCCCTACTTTATTGGTTAGGATTTTTAATTGCATAATGCAAACTGTTGATTTTCAAAATAAAAAAAACGTTCATGCCCCGCATTCCAATGCTGGAGCAGGAAAGCTTGAAATACCTACCAAAACACTTGAATACAGACATACTGTTAGTATGGAAATGCTCTGTGCAGGTGTTAATCAAGTTAAATCCCAACAGCCAATCAGCAAGAAATGCTCTGTGCAGGTGGAAATGCTCTGTGCAGGTGTTAATCAAGTTAAATCCCAACAGCCAATCAGCAAGAAGAATAGAGGAAAGCTGCATGCCTATTGGTTGATGCCCTGCATTCCATTGTGATGACTCATGCCCAAACGTGGTAAACACGGCACACTAACACAGTAATACATTTGCTATAACACAGCCAAAAAACTCAAATAAAACCATTCTAAAAGCCCGTATCACAAAAATTTAAAAAACGCCTAGGGGTATTTGCCCACTGTACCTCCATACCAAATTTCAGGACCTTAGGCCCTAAAATGAAGAAGCTGAATCCATTTAAAAAATGGCAGGAGAAGGAGAAGAAGAAACACCAGAAAAAGCAATATGGGTTCACCACACACCACTTCGTGGTGTGGTGAACCCATAAAAATGAATGGATGGATTATGTTTCACCTTCTTGAGTCTCATAATCCCAAAGTGTGGTTAATTTGACACACAAGTGCACTTTCTGGAAAAGTTGTCTGTGCAGCCAATAATCCAGTATGAAATGCATCATTACTGATTGCAAGTCTCATTAATTTTGCTATACTATTTGAAAGTGAGATGCAAATTTTATTATAATGCTATAATTGTGTTTCTATGCTTCTGAGCTGTTGACTGCATAAGCTTAGACACAATCAACATCTCTGACATCACTTAGACTAAAAGATCATTGACAACCTGACTCATCTGAAACCTCTTCATGCAGTTTCAGATACACCAGGTAGGAGGAGCTGGGAACGTACCGGTTGGTAGAGAACTACATAACTAGGATTCAACCTCCAGGCAAAGCTCCTCTCCTGATGTGATGTTACTAGGATATTTATAAACCCGAGTTCTAATTGGCCCTGACACCTAAATGGTTCAATCCTGCTGGGTAAGTGGAGACAGGATGAAAACAACTTTTGAAGGATAGATTGTATCACCTTTGCTTACAGTTCAGTTTTCAGTTCTATTCATCCACCTGGCAAATCCATTTAAGTCCCCTACAGCTCCCTGACAACCAAAAATATTACTTGCAGGATCTTTAATTAACATTCCCGATATTGAATTATTGCTAATGGTTATTTATAAACAAAGCTGACCAATTTCTATCATCATCTCCACATTATTAATTCATACCATGTGACCCATTCCCTATTTGAGTGCAGAGATACCATCCATGCTTGCAGCTTCCTCCTAAATCATGGTTAGTACATAATAGGGTAAATTAGCACCACTGCAAGTTTTCAATTTCAAGAGCTAATGCACCCTGTCCTTCCATCAGCCCCTGCCCCTCCCAAAGCACTTGCCAGTCATAAATGTAACTAAAATGCATGGCTCCATAAAGATTTTACTTCTCCTGGGTTTGCCATCGTCTGACTCATTCATGACTTAATCATAACCAAAGAAGATGATATGTGATGTGGAGGATATGCCATCCTCTGGTGGTAGACAGTCTCTCAAGCCAAAGGGAATTGAAATCAATTTCAAATCCATTTGGTGATAACACGAATATCACGATCATCATTTATCACGACTGGAACATAATGCCTAGCTGTCTGTGTATAATCACATCCATTTATCGATTTGCCCAAACCTAGTCTGCTGACCCATTCATGTGTATAAGCCTCCCTGACATGATGCCATAACAGTTATTTATCAACTTTCTTTTTATATTGCTTCTGTCCTTGGTGCTGAACCAACAGTCAACTATTCAGGCCTTTGATGAATATTTCAATTTGTGTGCAGTCTTTGGCAACTGAATCAAGCTCTGTATTATTTGGCTGCCAGTTTTGAAGCCATACAAAGCCTAGGTAAATGCCTTGGCAGACACACATGGCATGATCGAACTGTAGGCAGAATGCCAAGTGCAGGTTTATTGACGCTAGGTTTGTTTTAATGACAGAAGTAATAAATATTCATCACAAAGCTAGGAGCAGTAGTAGTTTCTAGGAAGATTCTCAAGGTGTTGGAGCCCAGCCATGAGAGTTAGGTACATTTAAACATCAAGACATACTGTAGTACAAATATCTTCCAGTTTGAAAATACTGTATATACATGTAAGTTACCGTCAAACAATTGTGTATCTACTAGGTCTTGTTAAATTTGTATATCAACTGCATTTTAGGCCATTTACATCAACTTCTTTTTTTCAGAAAAGGCAAACAAATACTGGTCATTTGCCAACTTAGCATAGGAAGCCGTCTAATTGTCTGAGCTGATCACACGATTGGTTAGTTTCAGTTACTGTGTTCTGTGTACAAGATCAGGTTAGTCACATCTGGCAGCTTCTGGGAGGGGTGCCAGAAACGACATTATCATGGAAGGGATTTGCAATGTTGCAATGATTCAAGGTTTTGGAATGATGGGCTATATCATTTTAATAATTTTTGCAGTTGCTGTCCCTCAATCTATTAGCAATTGTTTCAACCTGTGCATTGGGCCCTGGCTCAAGGGTTGTATCATACACATTTACCTACATGTATCTGACCTCTACAGTGTTTAAGTTAAAATGAAATATTTAAAAAAAAACATAAAGTAATGTAACTTTTATACATTGACAGTAATGTAACTTTTATACATTGACAGTGACAATCACAATTCATGAAGTGTGCAGATTCAGAGAACCAGGGTCTTGGTTTCCAATGTAGTGCGTTTTAAAACACTAATTTAAAAGCACAAACTCACAGGATATGTTTGATACAAATAAGGTCATAAAAATATATCTTTCCTGTCCTGAAAGATCATTCCTTTGAGTCAACTCACTAATCTTTGACAGGACAAGTTTTTGCTTCACTCAACCATAAGGTGAACAGATCCCATTTTTTGGCTAGTCTTTCTCCATCACTGGTCAGTTAATTGATCCATCAGCACATGACCGCTAAATTGATTTCTATAAGGTCCTTGAACTCTGACAGTGATGTTCAAGGTTAGGTGTCAAAATATGATAATGATGCTCACAACTGAAGGCTTTTATCTGCCCACCAGAGGGCAACTAGAGCAGGGTATCATGCCATAACAAAAAAAATCAATAATAACAAGAAGCCATAGGTGACAATTCTCCGTGAAGTATTATATATTGCAACAAAAAGAAGTAGCCATTGGCGACAATTCTCTGTGAAGTGTGATAAATCGAACAAAGAAAAATTGTTTAAACGCGCGTCGGCTCAGTCATCTTAAGACGCAACAACCAATCAGAGATGCGAAATGCCGACACGTGACGCGGGATTTGCATACAGTCTAAACAACGGGGAAGGGTGCGCGATGGCCGAAATATTTTTGCGTCAATATTCAGCGCCGTGATTCATGAGATTAATACCCGGAAACAATTTCTTTTCTTGTTTTGAACGCATAAACATGCATTTACGCTAATCTAGTATGATTCAGGGTTACGTTTTTTTTACCTGCCATGGCCAGATTATCTAAAGATGTGTGTATTGTGTGTACAATCTACAGAAAGAGAAATGTACATCAGGTCCGATCATCCGATTTTCACGTTTCGGTTTTTGGACTCGGTTCATGAACGTATTTTGGTTTGGCTCCTGGAATGTGCGAAGACTCCGGGACTGTCTACAGGGAACACTCGCACATTCGCGGTGTATCAGGACAGCGCGACTGGTCGGCATTAGCGCAGTCCCTGCAATTAGTAACAGTTGCACATCAATCCGGCCGAAAGCATGATTGTGTAACACAGGCTACTTCTTCATATACCGGCTCATACCACAAGACGCCTTTACAACTAGCAAATCATAAAATTACCCGATCTACTAGTATGTGCGGTTTACCAGCCCCAGACCACATCCGACCACGAGGCAGAACACATTGATGGGTTACTCAAAAATATTGTCCATGTTTACAAAGAGCTGCTCCACTAACACTATGGAGCGGCCCAACCC
>NW_017804098.1:507920-510475 GCF_001625305.1 Branchiostoma belcheri
CTTCATATACCGGCTCATACTACAAGACGCCTTTACAACTAGCAAATAATAAAATTACCCGATCTACTAGTATGTGCGGTTTACCAGCCCCAGACCACATCCGACCACGAGGCAGAACACATTGATGGGTTGCTCAAAAATATTGTCCATGTTTACAAAGAGCTGCTCCACAACACACGCCGCCACTAGGTCGCCACAGCCAGTTCGAAATCGATAGGATTACGTCATCGGTATTTACATTTCGTAATGCTGAACATTTCCGTCCCCATCACCCAACATAAACGGACGAAAACATTTCAAAGAAATGGGGATGTTTCGAAAATAAGCATTTACTCCAATATCAAAACAGCTACGGTAAAAATAAAAAGACGTGCATCATCCCGGACATAATGCCACACCACATGCGAAATTACACAGAAATGCGACGTACGGAAGAATGCGTTTTGGCTGCGAACATCTTCCAAAAAACTTGCCATCTCTTAACTATGGGCAAAAACATCTGGAACCACTTATCAAAACCACCCCGTATCTGCATGAAGTTCCACCCCCCCCACTGCTATTCCAAACAACGCGTTTTTCTGGACCATTCCAATTCGCCTCGTAATTGTAGGGGTGCGTCTGCAATATTACATTGACCGCGAAAGCAGCAACGGCAAAAATACACATTCGTGCATCAACACGGGCATGCCCGCAGACGGCGTATAAAATTGCGTGCCGATTACAAAGGAGAACCCAGTGTTTTGACTGCGAACATGAAAAATCAGCCGATCACAACACTCCGTCCAGAGGTCCTGACCTCCTTCACGGAGTAATAACAATCACAATGGCTCAGAGATCCACCATGAGTATATAATGATAACTACCAGAGGGCTTGTTTATTCCTTCTATCATGTCTTATTCTAGGAAGGCTAGGAAAGTCTGTCTAAATCTATATTGTACTTTCCAAATGATACATCGAAGACTTGAACATGCTAAATGTCCTGTCATAGAAAAAAAAAATTCCTATCACAAGTGTCCTCTCGTACCAGGCATCATATGGTCTACACCTCTTATTGGTCTTCAGTCATCTAATATTCATGTCTTGTTCTAGAATCTATATATAGAAAAGGGACCTGGGGGGAAGAATGTACTAAAGCACCTTCCTTGCTATGATATTGCCTGTTTTATAATAAGCAGGCGACTTGCAGGTCTTTGCTGGAAAGCTAGCTAAACTAACTGCTTCATTAACAGATGGTGTAGTTGCCTCTTAAGAAAAAAACAAACACATAAAAAGTGATTACATGAGCTCTATAACTGCTTTTAACTTGGCAGTAAATGTATCTCAGTAAAACGATGTATCACAGTGAAATCAGAAAATGAGTAAACTATAGCCATGGAAATGAATTCCCTGGGCCATTAGTACCCTTTGAAATATGAGCCAAACATGATGGGAATAAAATCTGCAAAGATATATACCCCGGGCAACTGACTTGGAAGATGATCACACTCTGCCTACCACAATATCAGGTATTTCATTGCATCTGTGTGGCCCTATTAATAGAAGTTCATTGTACACAGCAATTGTATTTGGAAACCAGGAATTTTTTCGATAACCACACTGAGCCGAATCTTTATTATATAGTCTAAGGAACAATAATAAGATGCCAGAGGGTGCAGTAAGTGCACAGAGGTTAAGCGTATAATGGTTGGACTTATGAAAAAAACTTCATCAATAACATTGTAAATGAAATCCATCAAAATGATCAGTTGTAAAGTTTTTACTACTAAGAGACACCCATTCTGCCTTAATTATCTTCCCCAGTAGACATGTTTGCTGATTTGTAATCAGACCATAGTTTCCTGTAATGGTTAGTATGCAATCAGGGATACAGTTAACCTAACCTCATCCTCAACTCTGAGGCCCAATTTGCACCTTATCATACTGATTCCGTCTGTAATGCCATCCAATACTATGATTAATATTTAAAGGCAAAATGTATACCATCAGATCATGTGAATAAGGCAGTGACTGTTTTTATTTTTTTTACAATCTTTTTGTTTTTAACTAAAAATTGGTAAAGGCAACCCTCACCCAAATTCAAGTGATGCCTCATGCTTGTTAATCCATGTACTGTTGGTAATGTTCCAATAACATAAGAGAGCAGATTTCACCAGGGGGTATTAAAGGGTCTTGGTAGGCTCTCCTGGAGGTGCTCAAGTACAACAACAGTAAAGTCCTGGGTTTTACCTCCAGCTGTCTGAACACCCCCCCCCCCAACGTTTATTTGTCCCAAAATGACAGTGTGACATAATGAATGGATGAACTGGTTAGGTTTGAGAGGCTGAGGGAGTGCTTTTAGATGTTACACATAATATCCTATAAACAGTCAGACAATGGTATCCTGGCAGCATAGCAATGACTCCATATTTCTCCCTTGAAACTGTTAAAATTCTATACATGTATTCAAAGGAAATATTATATGGGCAAGGTGTCAAAGGACTTGTGAATTGCAATATCTATAATCCAAGTATTTGTCATGTCTATATATGAACTTATCACATTAATCAGTGGCACT
>NW_017804098.1:510495-622445 GCF_001625305.1 Branchiostoma belcheri
TGTCTGTCTGTCTGTCTGTGTTTCCGCAACTTTGTGGTCAGCATAACTTCAGAACGCCTTTATGGATTATGATGATATTTGGTATGTTGGTAAGTCTTAGGAAGACAAACGTCAAGGTCAAATATGGGCCTCCTGGTGGATGACCTTGGTACTGCAGCAGAACTTCCGGTTTTTGTATCTTTTGTCCTGAACATGCTATGGTCTTGATGTTTTGGTGAAAGATTGCTTTTCCTGTGAGGAGTAAGTGGTGTGAGTTTGGTCCCCCTAGCAGCTTGTTCTGGAACTGCAGGGCACTTTCTGGCGAAATGTTTAAAAACCAATAAGTCAAGATAGGAACAACATATTTTCATAATTTTTGGTGTGTAGGTAGCTGACAGAGAGATGTACATGATTAAATGCAAATTATGCAAATGAGGACTTTATTTGCATAATTAATGAGGAAATTCTATAATTACAGTGTTTTACATTATACTACTTTCATACATGTAATGTATGTAACCTATGGCAGGCAGAACATCAACAGATACTAATTATGCAAATGATGACCTAATTTGCATAATTTATGCAAAAAATCTATGATTTCTTAATGGTGAATTATGGGAATGTCATACTTGGGACATCTGTAAGTTAATCAAAAGTTCACATACATCACAATGCATATATCATTTTAATGCGGAGGTAATTTGCATAATTAAAGAGGAAATTTACATTTACATATCAAGCCCATATTTCATGGAGGTATGAAATCTCGGAATTCTTGTTCCTTCTATCATGTCTTATTCTATGAAGGCTAGGAAAGTCTGTCTAAATCTACATTGTACTTTTCAAATGACACATCGAAGACTTGAACACGCTAAATGTCCTGTCATAGAAAAGAAATTCCTATCACAAGTGTCCTCTCGTACCAGGCATCATATGGTCTACACCTCTTATTGGTCTTCAGTCATCTAATATTCATGTCTTGTTCTAGAATCTATATATAGAAAAGGGACCTGGGGGGAAGAAGGTACTAAAGCACCTTCCTTGCTATGATATTACCTGTTTTATAATAAGCAGGTGACTTGCAGGTCTTTGCTGGAAAGCTAGCTAAACTAACTGCTTCATTAACAGATGGTGTAGTTGCCTCTTAGAAAAAAACAAACACATAAAAAGTGATTACATGAGCTCTATAACTGCTTTTAACTTGGCAGCAAATGTATCTCAGTAAAACGATGTATCACAGTGAAATCAGAAAATGAGTAAACTATAGCCATGGAAATGAATTCCCTGGGCCATTAGTACCCTTTGAAATATGAGCCAAACATGATCTGAATAAAATCTGCAAAGATATACCCCAGGCAACTGACTTGGAAGATGATCACACTCTGCCTACCACAATATCAGGTTTTCGTTGCATCTGTGTGAGCCTAATGATAAAGAAGTTCATTGTACACACCAATTGTATTCGGAAAGCAGGAATTTTTTCGATAACTACACTGAGCCCAATCTTTCTTTTTTATTATGTAGTCTAAGGAACAATAATAATTGCCAGAGGGTGCAGTAAGTGCATAAAGGTTAAGATGTGTAATGGTTGGACTTATGGAAAAAACTTAATCAATAATGTTGTAAATAAAATCCATCAAGATGATCAGTTATAAAGTTTTTACTACTAAGAGACTTGCTAGCACAAACTATGTAATCCCCACATATGATTATCGTGAACACTCATTCTGCCTTAATTGTCTTCCCCAGTAGACATGTTTGCTGATTTGTAATCAGACCATAGTTTCCTGTAATGGTTAGTATGCAATCAGGGATACAGTTAACCTAACCTCATCCCCAACTCTGAGGCCCAATTTGCACCTTATCATACTGATTCCCTCTGTAATGCCATCCAATACTATGATTAATATTTAAAGGCAAAATGTATACCATCAGATCATGTGAATAAAGCAGTGACTGTTGTTGTTATACAATCTTTTTGTTTTTAAGTAAAAATTGGTAAAAGGGACCCTCATCCAAATTCAAGTGATGCCTCATGCTTATTAATCCATGTACTGTTGGTAATGTTCCAATAATATGAGAGCAGATTTCACCAGGGGTATTAAAGGGTCTTGGTAGGCTCTCCTGGAGGTGCTCAAGTACAACAACAGTAAAGTCCTGGGTTTTACCTCCAGCTGTCTGAACACCCCCCCCCCCAAGTTTATTTGCCCAAAATGACAGTGTGACATAATGAAGGGATGAACTGGTTAGGTTGGAGAGGCTGAGGGAGTGCTTTTAGATGTTACACATAATATCCTATAAACAGTCAGACAATGGTATCCTGGCAGCATAGCAATGACTCCATATTTCTCCCTTGAAACTGTTAAAATTCTATACATGTATTCAAAGGAAATTATATGGGCAAGGTGTCAAAGGACTTGTGAATTGCAATATCTATAATCCAAGTATTTGTCATGTCTATATATGAACTTATCACATTAATCAGTGGCTCTGTGCCTTGTATATTATATACAAGGAAAAAGATTATGCCTGAACATCAATTTGAGATGCAGATTTGTGCTGCATAAATTTTCAATTACATGCATCACTAGCTTTTACCATCATGCTATCTAATACATTTTAATGCATTTGCAAAGAAACAATTTAATAAATAGATTGAACATGACAAAGCAGGGGAAAAAAGATGCCGTAATATAGGTGAGATAGAACTACAAGTACTCGTATTTATAAAAATTTGGAAGCTGGAAGATTGAATGTACAATAATGTGTTCTAATGCATATCTCATGACTTATCATGAATCCATCCATCAATACCATCAACACCATGGTTTACCATAATACATCACCATGCCACAATTATGTAATGTTCTATATGTTAATACAGACAATCATACAATATTGATCAATAAATTTCCACATTCAAGTTCAGCCTAGTTTTTACTTAAGTTAAAGTTGATGGTTGGATTTGCTTTGAACGTGTCACTTAGTCTGGTATTGTTAGTACTGGAAGGACCATTTTTGGTTGATTTGAAAGAGACAGTTTGTTGTTTTGACTTCAGAATCTGTGGTTTGGACAGGAATTTAGCTCTTTGCAATTTTTAGACTGATGGGTTGCAAAATGCTTTGTAACATAAATAAATCATAAAGCTGTAGTCAATTTGTCTGGCTGCTAGGTAATTAGGTTTCAACATTGACCCCTCATATAGTATCGCCCTTGCTTAATGTAAGAGTTCTTGTAAAAGTATGTCTAATTAACAGTGGAGTGGTTGAGCTTTTCTCCTTACCACACCCTTGTCTTTATGGTTAGGGGATGATTTATTATTGGTCCATGAAGCTTACCATAGTAATTACATAAAATTGTAATTCTTGAAATCGATGATTCTGAGTAAAACATGTACACGACTGTAAAATGGAAAATTTTGTTGTGACTGCATCTGTTTATAGATTTGCTATCAGCATTGTTAAGAATTATGGAAAGTATGGAGCCAATGCAACATCAGGTACACACACATACAATCATCCTTGCCAAGTACTTAAGTACAGAATGACTCATCATATTCAGCACTGGAAATTCTGATGATGAACATTATACTCATATATATACTGCATTTCAATCATGCTCACCTGCATATAACACCATAGAGTCTGAGCTGATCAAAAGTAGATAGCGCTTCCTTGAAAAGCAAGGCATCAGGAATCTGTCACTTGACGCTCTAAGGCAGTTGTAACACACTCCCTATTATAGTATTATCCTTACTTCATGGCTTCAAGTCCACGTTTCCATTTCATGACTCTTCTACATTGTAATTGTTTATTTGCAAAATAACTGAAATCCTGGTCCACTATTGCTCAATGGGTGTGTATTACATACAGTCATATCCTGGACCTGTTTTAAACTGTAGAATATATAGGTTGGTGGTTTGCTAACACTGTGTAGCTGCATGAATAACCGAAAATGTATACCGGTAACTTGGAAAAGATTCCCTGGAGTGCTTTAGGGTATAATTCATGCTGTAGTTAAAACTCAAAACACAAGTAATGCCATATGTATAGTGCATCAACCAGTGATGTTCAAAACAGCAAACCAAAATATTGTACATTGTATTGTATTCCAGAAGACTATGGCATCAAATAGTACAATATGGACTAATTGTACAATATCATGCATGATCAAGGGGAACAGTTGCTTATACCACTGACACTGTGTAACATACTATGCCTCAAGCTGTGAGCATTCGTACGGAACAATTCCTGCTCTAATCATGCCTTTAAGTTTAGGAAACTATTAGCTTGGGTCCCATCTTCCTGAGGTTACACTATATTGATACCCAGGCTATGGAAACTGTACCATATAGCTTCCATGAATCATAAATTCCAATTTGTGTTGTTGTGGGCATCCATGATACAGATTAAATCCTTCCAAAGATTAGTCATGCCACATACGGGTATCATAATATACCGTGTTAATCAAAGTCATCTATTGAAAGGTACATTTGTATGCTACTGACACATTTGGCATTGACCATATCCTCAGCTTTTAACCTGAGATCTATAGCTGTCCCCACACATCTCTGCAGCCACCTGTGGGGAGATAAAACTGTGACCTGAATGGCAAACCAATTTCTGATTATACATGTACCTGCATCACACTTCCTGCCTGCACATGGCTTTTCTGATCCAGCCACTCAATATTCTTGCTATGAAATGCCAGAACGTACAGGCTGAAATGAGGTTGCAGTTTGATTCATGCTGGGTCCTGCCAACCATAATCATGTGACTTTTTCAGGTAGCAGGTGCACAATTTCGAAAGTTCTATAAACAGTGTGAGACTATAACATTAAAATTTGGTAGTAAATACATTCTGTCAAAGGATTCAATATAAAAGCTGAACTTTTGAACAAGGGAGTTCACCAATCAGGCTAGGCAACAAACATTTCAGTCTAATTAAACTAGATCCAGCATATGATACCAAATGACAACATAGACATGGGTTCTGTTTTGTCTCAGTCCAGTTCTGACAGATGTCTTCTGTGTGCATGTTATTTCTGTATACATACATCATGTTGTTTCTGTATATGTTATGTCTGGATACAATGATGATGAGGGTTGAATCATAGTTTTTTGTTTTTTTTTTCTTTTCAGTTGTCACTCCTTAACACCAGCAAACTAGAATGAGTATCTAAACTTGTAACATATAGAGGTAATGACTCTGTATATTTTCTTTGAGTTAAATCCATTGCCCCTGGGAGTGTCTCATAATCTTTATTACTTAGCTTTCGCATATATCAACCGTAAGTATGATCCTTCAAGGGTATCCTGACACTCTGACTTTGGTACCTGAGAATCCTGAGGCTGAAGGTTAATTGTACTCAACTTTTTCCCAGACTACAAATTATAGGTATTGCATTACAGGAAGATGTAGGTTTTAACCTTAATTAACAAAGAAGAGGAGATAGTCAGCAAAAATGTTTAGCTTAACATTCATCAGTCCACATGAATATCAAACCTACACCCTGATCAGGAACCTACAGTCAACTGACAGGGCATTGGAAGGATAAAGCTTACCAGTGTCAACAGGGGCAGCAGCATTTACATTTCTTGGAGCTGGGCCATTAATTCTGAACCATGCACTGAGTCAGCTCTGCATATTGTCAGCTCAGACAGAGCTAATGCCCAGATTTGATAACAAGGACAACTTTCTACCTTGGTCTTAGAATATTGTTCAGATGTGCAAACTCAATTATCCTCACCAAATAAAAATTTAAGCTGTGTAAATACTGTAACGTAACCGTGCACCTGCTGCCACTTACAACATGAGCAGCAAGAATGACAGATTTATGAACATCAGAAATTATTATTACTGTAAAAATGGGTGTTCCTTACCATACGATTTGATCTAATATATTGTAGCAGCTGACTTATCTGGAAACTCTGGAAGCTAGGAGTACAAAAGATTCATGATGATTCTTAAAAAATTCCTTCCTTGAGCTTACAAGTAACTTACCACCTGTCAGAGAAACCAAGTTCTAATAATCTCTAAGCATCCCTAAGAAGATAACAAAGATAGAAGAAACAAAGATAATGTTCCAAGCCCCATCATGTTCTTTCTCCACATCATCTTCAAAACTTTAAACCAGTGAGAGATCCAGAACAAGATCTTGTTTGGTCCTGAACTTTATGGGTTGTAAATTATCACCAGCCACTCTGTTCCCATGGCAACTATCTCGTCAACATAGTAAAGCTGAATTTACACCTACTAGATCACTACTAAGAGAACCCACTACATGCTTACTCTGTACGGTTTTTACACATTATACTTGACCACTACTGCAAGGCCTTGTCATCAAGAATGTGGGGAGACCATGACCTGCATTTTTGATATGTGATAGGCTATAAATGAAATACTTAGTAGCCAACAATAATATTCATGATAATATTTTTATATAACTACAGTATAAGCCAATTACTAATCTGAATTGATGGTTCACTGTCATTGATATCTTATCCAAAAGCATGCAGTTGCAGAATAATTCACTATAGGGAATCTCTTTTTTAGAAACATATGGTACGAACCTGAGTCATATTAGGAAGCATGTTAGATTTGAATAATGATTTACCCACACCTATTTACTACTTACCACTGTTCCATCTGTTTAATGATCTCTGACATCAACAATTCTCCATCTTTGGAACTGATAGTCTAATCAAGGGGCAGTTAATGCAAACACTCATTGACAAATCTGTATCTCCTGTCCAAACTCTGGATCTGGAATGATTTTAGGGCAGTTTACAAGCTCCTGCATAAGACTGGAAAATAAACCATGTAATGACTTCATCTACCATAGATCCTATAACGTTATATTAATCTGTGAAAAAAAGAACATTTTGATGAAGATTTTGAGGCCATGTAGCAAGGCATAATGTTCAAACAATAGGAAATATCAGAAATGGTGCTTTCCTGTAAAATCAATTATGCCTGCTTTACTATTAATAGTATAACATTACATATTACATATAAAAGACCTGTTTTGAACAAAATTCTTTCAATAAAAATAATGTTACTACCGAGCTAGTAAATGTCAATGGGCAGTATTAAAGAGGAAACTTATTCCATTACACATAGTTGCACATGGCAGTGAGTCATGGAGAATTGTTATCACCTTTTACAACGCGCACATAATGCAACCATATGGTACAGTGAAACATGCAATGGGGAAAAAACATGGGCAATCACAAACCTATTGTCAGTCTTCTTATCACAGCATGATCAGTGTCAGTGGATGCAGCCACCTGTAGCGCAGTGCACAGGTCCCTGCAAGGCATAAATGGACTAGGTAATGAAAATAGTACCTTGAGGTAATGACTAGGTGGCTGTAAATGTCATATCCACACCATGTTTGGATTACAAAATGCTACTTACTAAGTATTCAAATTTCCTACTGGTCAGAGGGCACCATGGGTAACATGGACTGGCTCATTCAGTATGTAACGTTAACATTAGCAGATTGTGATGATTTTTATATTATCATGTTTGATATAAACATTCGAAGATTTACTTTGTTTTTAATAAAGCCGCAAAAAAGAAGATATAATGTTTCTTATAAGGTTATTTTAGAAAATGTCATTAAGATATAATAGTTATACAATTTATCACTAGTATCTGCTTTACGATGTGCATTTACATTATAATATTGAGGTGGTACTACATCCTGATTCCTACAAGATAACTGATGTTTCAAGCAGTTCTTAATAACTAAGTAACACATCAGAGAGGAATTCAGAGACTGAAAATTCTTCTTTTCTGATGTCAGGTTAGAATTTTTACAAACACAGCAATAAAACACTCATCACCATACATATGTTTGTTATGTTATGCTGTCCATAATAAAACAGAGTGCAGATGTAGTAATTGATGACTTTACTGAGACCCCATACTGTCAAATCATCACACACTGCTCATTTAGCCTTTACACCATCAAACCCCTGGGGACCATTCCATGCTTTTGTTGCAAAAACAAGGGTGTTTAGGGCATGACTAGCATACAATTGTTTTCCTAAAAAAAAATGTTGAATGAGTCATCTAAACAAGTTAAAAATCAAGAACAGAGTCAGATTGGGTGTGATTTCATAGAAATGATGCCATCCGCCCGACGTAAGTAACCAGACACTTCCCTTCCTGTTTTGAGAAGTTTCCCATTGTTCCCATTGGTGTAAACGTCGCGTCACACCTGCCTGGGGATACCTGACACACCTGGCAGGCTATCTACTCAGACAACAACTCAGCTCACCTTTCCATTTTTGTGTAGGTTGCAACACCAACGTCCCAGCATGCCTTGCGAAAGAATCTGGCACCTGGGAAAACTCAACCAATCAAATTGCAGTACACATTTGCCCGTTTGGTCTGCACAGAATCTTAGCCAATCAGCAGTGGTGTAACATTGTACCTGGGCCGTGTCGTCATCAAGAATTTAGGCCGTCCTTTCCTGTCAGGGAGGGAGAGAAACGAGATCGCCGGAACACCAGTGATTTTTCGGCAATTCCACCATCAAAAATGGCGTTTAGAGCAAGTTTATGGAGCCTACTATTTGTGGGAATTCTGTCTGTGGCCTGTGGGACGTACATTGAGGTAAGAGGCAGCAAAATCTCGTATTTTTGGGGCCATTTTCTTCCAGACGGCGATGTGCTATTTGTTTTCTTTTGTAGTGCCAGCCCAAGCGAATATGGCTGCCGTGTACTACCGCTCGAGTATTTTCCCGCAAAACTCGGTTTAACCACACGCTCCCGGTGTTTCAAACCGAGGAAACATATGTGAAAAAACTATGGAGTTAAAGAGTAAGACGAAAAAGTGAGGGAGAATGAGTGGTTTGCCCGGGAAAGACTGCGTTGATGCATATTTATGACCCGTCAGACTGGTTTGTGCGCTGTCTGTGTCATCTGTGGCTGTGGAGAAGATCTGATTTGGCTAACACGTTCTCACAAAATATCCGAGGTTTAACCGAACTTTGGCCCCACAAGAGAACGTTAAACAAGATTCTGGGTCTATAAACAAACTATACACAAGTTAACCTACATCTGATGGTATTTGATACCAACTCTGTCAGTATTTAGACAGACCAAATTTATACTAGTGTGCTGGACGTTTACGTAAAGTTGTCCTTCCACTGAGGATTTTTGGTGTTTTTCACAGGTGTTGTGCCCGTCAAAGTAGAATTTTAAGCCACAGCCTTGCCCTAAAAGATAGAAAAGGATCTTAATATTTGTGTAATACAAGAAGGCACATAAGAAATGTAGTTCCTCATATGTTGTAGTCCCAGAACTGAGGAAGTCCCTAAACATTTTGGACATTCTTGTGGAAAGGTGCGCACTAATCTTGTGCAGTGCCTCAGGCAAGCTTGCTGGCAGTGCGGGTGGAGTAAGGGGGACCAGCCAGAACAAATGGCAGTGTCAAATCAGATCTGGTCCGCCATTGCATAGGGGGCAGTCGTGTATAAATAATTCACTCAGGGGGCAATAAAATGCTTATTATGGTCTGAGCAATCAATTGTCTTCAGATGTGGTACTAGTATCTTGTTTGAATCTTTTGCAGCCTCCCAACCCACAACTTGGAGGAAAGTGGGGATGTGGGGCAGGAAATAGACTCTTTCTGTGCCCATTTATTGTCAGGTGTCCAAGCTTTTGATATTAGTCATTTTGTGCTCGCTTGAATGCTCATCGTATGGCGTCATTACAAAGGCGAGTGTTTGCTTTTGAATTAGTTGCACTTCCTATTACCTACATTACAGCAGAATGTTTGATTAAAGATTAGTTATATTTCATCCTCTCTTCTGCTTTGACATGATAAGCTATATCATGTATAGAAGCCCTGGAGTTTGGCATATTTCTATAACCAGTAGGCAATTACAGAACCCCAATAGCCTGACATTTTATTTATTGTAACCACCAGGCAAATATTGAATTCCATAAGTTTAGCATATTTGTCATAACTAATAGGCAAATACAGAGAACCCTGGTAGTTTTGTATGTTAGTCATAATATTTGTCATAAAGGTCAACCAATATGAATACTAGTATCCCAATTCAAATAAGAAAAAATAAAAATAAAAAAAGGAAAGTTCAAATCAGGTAGCTCATCTTTTTTCATGTCATTTGATCTCACTCTTACATTAACATGAATGACCCTAATTGAAATTCAAATTGCTAAAGGCAAAAACAAAGAGAGAAATTAGGACATGTTGT
Organism: Branchiostoma belcheri; assembly: GCF_001625305.1. NCBI lineage: Eukaryota > Metazoa > Chordata > Leptocardii > Amphioxiformes > Branchiostomatidae > Branchiostoma > Branchiostoma belcheri. Next base: position 520,713 of record NW_017804098.1, read on the forward strand.
AGTCATAAAAAAAGCAATATTCCCCAGCCTATATTGAACCCTCTATTAACACCAGCATCCAATCAGAATGGTGTGAGGTGATGCATGTGTTATGTACAGTGCCTCTCAGGTTTCCCAGAGATGTGTTTCTATGGATCAGTAATGACACTATGGACAGAGTGGGTCTACTTGCATATCCATAGCAATAGTCAACCTTTTGACCCATGACATCAGACAAGGTTCACCACCTCAGATGACAGTTCCCTAGTAGCATGAAGCTAAAGCAATGTCTGATGAGTGATACGATTCAGAATGTACATTCTAGATGCTACAGTTGTATAATTGGTGAAGTAGAATTACCAGTTAGAATTCTGCTTCATTTTTAGATACACTTTTATATATCCAGCTAAATCAAGCAGCTTGATTGCACCTGTACTGGTACTAGTAGTAAAAAACTTGCCTTGGTTTTCTTCTGTATCAGCGGTAGAAGTGATAGCATATACTGATAGTGATATAGCTACAGTATGGACGAAGAGTACCTGACACATTCATCACTGGGTGACAACTTATTATTTGGTCATACCGCCTGCTTGCATCTTGAAAGGAAAATCAATTTGTTCTTGTGTATTTCCATTCAACTGTCTGATTCTTGTGAGATGGCCATCCAATATTACCCCAAGTTCACGTCCTCTAAGACAAGGGGATATTGACTGATCTCTGATTATGTTTCGAGATTGCGGCAACAATATTGTACTTTCCAACTATCTTTATCCCTGATCAATTACTTGCCATGTGCAATGGCTGTAGGTACTTTTGTATGGGCCCAGTGTGCTAATGATTTCAGACCAAAAGCCTGTAGCATGGCTGAAGTCTATATATTAGTTACCTCAATTGTTTCAAACGTGGTGGTCACATTGTGTTATTCTGAATCTGATGTGAAGAAGGGATGCAATGGATTGGTTAGATTTGCTTAAATTACTTTAGTTTTCTTCTTTCTTTTCAAAGTTTTATAGAAATGTTACAACTTACATGATACACAAAGAGTGCTCTTGTTCAAAGTGAGCCTCTCTTCAGCAAGCTTGACCCTTGTTGTAAATTGAAAGAGAAACCAACTTCTAAAGGTTATTTGCAGTCAACATTGATGCTTGTAGCAGGATGCAGATGTTGGTTAAAAGGTCATTCCTCCAGTGATGCTTGTTAGAAGACATTTAGGAAATACAGTAGTGTTTATCTTCTTTCCCCTGTGATAAGAAGAACAAGTCTAATGAATAGACTGTCGTGATAAGCTGAATGTGATCTGGTGGTTTGATTTTAATCAGGTATACATGTAAAATAGGCCTGCCTAGAGATATTGAAAATGATGGTTCTGTCCATAGGCAGTGCTATGTATATTGTCGATTTAATTATTTAGTGCAGTGTTAATTTGACAGTATTGTAAATTAGTTTGTAGAATTAACTATAAAAGCAGCTTATCTTAGGGTAGTTTTGTTATATTCCCCACCATACTGTCTATGGTAGCCATGTGGAATGTGTTCAGCTGTTGACAAAGTTGTGACCTTCCAGGAGGTATTTCCGCAAGTGTTCCCCCAAATTTCCCACAGTTGGTACAGGCTTCCCAGCTTGCTATGCTTTTGTAACCCAGGCATTCAACAAATGCAAACCTTCACAGGGGGAAATCTTTATTTTCGGGTCTTGTTATCCACCAAATATGGCAGAATGTAACAGTAGTGTGGTAGACAGCCCAATTAGTTTGTATGAAGAAAGTAACAAGTATGAAGGCTAACAAATTCACCATATTTCAGACCTATACCAAGTTGATATGGTTATCTATGCAATTGTCCAGTCCGTCTGATGATTGTCCATTTGATCAAACTGATGGGTTGTGCTAATATGATTTGACATGTCATGTCTTAAGTGCTCACTATCTAAATGAGGTGCATAGTTCTCACCAGGCTGTTTGAGCGTAGGGGCCCCCTACGCTGTGATTTTGACCCCCTACGCTGTGATTTAGCCCCCTACACTGTGTTTCAACCAGCGTAGGGGTGGTTTTGGGGGGCAGAAGCTTCATTAATCTTTAAAAAAATGAAAATATAACTTAAGAATGAAGCTATAACATAGGGAAAACAAAATCTGTCCCCCAATAAACAATAAATAGTGTCTTAAGTGGTTAATATGAGTTACAAAATTTTTTGAGGACAATATCAGACCCATGTTTTTGGAACTCGGTGCGCGACTAGCGCCACAGAAAGTTGCCCTTCTATACCTGACCCCTACGCTGTGAAAAAATCCTGGTGAGAACCCTGAGGTGGATTTGAAAAGGACCAGTACAAACATGGTGGCTAGAGAAAATTAAATATTGGATTGTCTCATCTAGCAAAAGTCAATTTACAAGTGAAAGTGATCAGGTCATTATGGTCACAATATGTTTTCGCATACAGGAGAAGTGATCAGGTAAGAACATTTCCCACGTTTTTGTGATGTGTTGAGAAATGTGGTTTTGGTTTGTTGACTGACATTGACTGGTACAGTAGCTGTCATGTAACAAGTCTGGAGAAACTACATGTACTATATAAATACCCTCCCTGTCCATCTAGCATCTGTCACTGTCAGTATGTCAGCTCCTTTAGCTACTGGCTTACTCTGGTCCTAGCCACATGCTTGTTATGAGTTAATGACACTTCCAATTAGATATCGTATGCTAGAATACAACTAGATGTTCACATTTATGCTGAGTTGTAATTTTTGCCATTGCGATCATGTAAATTAGGCTTTGTGACAGTTTTAAGTAAAATACCCACAAGTAAATGCATTGTGTACCATATTCATAAACTCAGCAGAAAATATCAGCGTGCATATACATTATCTACCCTCTCAAGCCTGCTTAAGTTGAACAGGTACAAATGTACTAAATGAAGATAAACTTCTAGTATCAGTTAAATAAGTGCAGATCTTAAATGTCTTCTTTTAGAATGATGATCCTGTAAACTTGGATGATTAATACAAAGAGCCTTTTGTCTTATGTTGTGATCTATCATGATAAAATCAATTTGTATGCACAGCATCTCTAATATGTCTGGAGATTAGGATTGCTACTGGTACTACCAGGAGTTTAAGTTGCATGTATTATGGGGCACACATTTTGCATACAGTCTTATCTGGTGTATGTTGATAAATTGGTATTCACAGTAACATTTTGTGTCAATTGAGATATTCCACAAGAGTAAGCAAACATTCTTGCTTTGTAGTAACTTAGTAAGATTGTATTCTCAGAATTGTGATTGTAATTGTAAGGTACATAATCATTGTTTTTTTGTATGCAAGCTGCCTTGCAATGAACAAGCAAAATTGCTTTTATGTTGCCTGATGGGCTAATGTGAACAAGAAGAACTGGGCAATTTTTACCATTCAGCATCAGTCAAAACTTATATGTACATGTATAAAAAGGCATAGATAATTCACGCTTTGGAAGCAAGCCATGTTCATCATGAAACTGGTATGTCTCAACTAAATGTAAAACCCCTATTTCTATCACCCAAGTACAGGCCCCTATATTGCAAAAGGCAATAAAGTTAACAATAGCTGGCCAGCTCCAGGACATTTACAGGTGAAATGGTGCTCCAGTTCAGATGAAATTTACGAGTCCATTAGCTCATGTCACTGCTGCCATGTTAACTAGGTACTACGGCCAAAAGTTCTTTTATGAGTTGGAACCTGTGATTGGCTGTTACTGCTGGTGTCATGACCACCGTGTGACACAGTCGGGATGGCAGAATTTCATCCCAGACAAGCTGTGGTAGTGTATTTAATGTCCACAACCAGAAATCCTCATTTTCCAACATAAGTCATCAGAAAAATTGTCTGAATGAGTAAAAGACCATGTGGAGGCATCCACGAGGTATGTTTTTTCTTACATGGTCTGAGGACATGCCTAGTTCAATTTAAATGCAGTATGTCAGCATAGGCAAAACCCATCAAATGATAAATTCAGCTCTGATATGGCATTCAGTGGCAATCTAGAGCAGAATAGGTTACGTTCGTAAGAACACGAAATGTCACCAATGTAACCATTCAAGGCATGTATTAAAGATCAGAATGGGGTGAATAAAGATCAGACTGATCTCTGAAGGGTGATCTTTAATGATTGTCATCCTAGTCATTACACGAATGGCCTCCTGATCTGTACGTGAGCCATCCAGAAAGGTGAAAGGGCTACATGAACAGTATATGAAATGTCAGCCAGAACACCTCGATCTGCACTAGCCCAACCATTGAGCCAATTTCCCAGTGCCAACATTACTAGTGGCTATGTCTTCACCCGTGGGAATTGTACCTCCTGGCCAATCAGGAGTAGGTAGGGTATCCAGTTGAGCCACATTTCTGACCTAATGGGACAGAACTGCAGCACTGCAAATTTTGTTCCTTCAAGGCATTAAGTTCCCCTGGGACACCTGCAATTATTTATTTAATTATAGGGTATACCTGTAGATAATGGAAGCAAAAAAAGGTAAAAGATGATTAAAGGTTATATGTTTTTTAAACCAAGTCTTGGACAAAGGTACATTGTTGCAGGAGTCTCATACCAGTTTGTCACCTTGTTCAGAAAAATTGCTCAATCGTCAATATTTTACCATACAAAAGTCATGTTAGTTGCCTGTCCAATAGTGCTTTCTCCAATGCATGTATGGATTTCCATAGACCAAGAATATTTCTAGTCAATTGTAACCAACAAGGATTTTTCATTGAAAATTTGCAGTCTCTCTGAGAGCCTCACAAGTGTTGTTTGTCCCTGCAGGCCCTAGCAGCCACATATGATTCGGCTAAGCCCGACCCCATCCCCATGGTTGCCATGGTCAAGGACAAGATGAACCAGCACATCAACTTGGACTCTGGCAAGTGGGAGACAGACCCAACTGGCAAGCATGGCTACAAGGACAAGCCACAGGACATCTTGGACTACTGCAAGTTGGTAAGTACTAGTGTGTTACTGTTACAGATTCATGGATTTTTCAATGACTGTTTTGTCCTTTTGCTGAGTTGATACAAACTACAGATTATATTTGGAAACTCGACAAAGTTGATTTCTTATGTCTGCTGCAATTTTGTTGAACATATCTCATGGTTTCCTGTGAATTTTATCCAGATGTACCCTAACCTGGAAATCACCAACATTGAAGAGCACACCAAAGAGATCAAGATTGAGAACTGGTGCAAGCCTGGTTCCACTGCCCCTTGTGGAGGACATCCCCACAAAGTCAGGCCCTTCAGATGCCTGGGTAAGAACTAGTCTTCTTTACTCTAAGGATTCTATGTGATTTTTGCCCAGTTGCATTTGTAATAGGCATAAGCCTTCCTGAAAGCGTTAGCAGGTTTACTTCATAATAATTTAAGTTACATTATAAACATGCTTCGACTTAGCTAATGAAACAATGTAGCCGGCTTACTTTCATGAATAGAACTCTGAACCTTAAATGTGTGGCAATGCGATTCTCTACCAATAGCTCTTGTATGATTCTCACCTATTATTTACTGTTTTTGTTAGTTATGATGTAACTGACTCCTGTTTGTTTCTTAGTTGGCAGATTTGAGAGTGATGCTTTGATGGTCCCCACCAAGTGCAAGTTCTCCCATATTCACAACAGTTCTGTCTGTACAACCTTCTTTAAGGTAAGTAGAGTGGAGAAAGCTATAATCTGGCTCTTTGTAGAAAAGTCAGTCTCCTCCCAAAAGTGATATTGAAATAAAATTGTGAAATCGGGAAATCAGTATGTTCTCTTATTTTCAGTGGCGTGACTCTGCAAAGGAGGCATGTGACAAGTCCGGTTTTGATCTGCACAACTTTGCCATGCTGAAGCCTTGTGGAGTGGACCTGTTCACTGGTGTGGAGTTTGTGTGCTGTCCCACCAAGCCTGTTCAGCAGCAGGTGTCCCTTCAGGATGTGGAGCCTGTCAAAGAAGGTAACCTGTACTTGTATATCATCAGCTTACTGCCAGCAAGTTACAACAGTCTACTTTTTCTCTATTCCTATTGACCATTTAAGATTGAAGAATATTGATTATATAGTTGTCTCTTTAATCAATGTTCCTTACTCTACATTGGTATAGCATAGCTTTGCTTACCTATCCAGTGTAAAAAAAAGTTGTGTGATAACATTACTCAAGTAGGAGCTGCAGGTAGTTTGTATTTGAAAATTCATTTACCAGCCAGAAGTACAGACAAAAACACACCTGAAAAGGAAGATAGGGCACACAAGCCTTCCTTATTGTGTTCCCAGAGTCTGTAGAAAGTTAATTTAAACAGGACTTGTGGGTCTTAGCAACTTGATTTCAAAGATAGCTCTAAAGTGCCTGAAACAAAACCTCTCTTTGTGAAACAAAATCTTGCAAGCTGACAATGTCTGCATGTCCAATCTTGCCACAACCTTGGTTTCCTATTCATGTGACCTTGTGTTTGTATGAAGCCAGACAAAAGCAAGGGTAAACTGCTTAGCTAGCAACTGTACCTGGTATTGGGTGACAGGGTTGCATAAGCCACAGGCTTAGTCCTGTGTGTGACAAACAACAAGGGTTGTTTTTCCAGAGTGCAATGACCTGTAACTGTCCTTTGCAGTATGCATGGATGATCTGTTGTTCATTCACCACAGTTGTTACTTTTAAGAACAGCATTTGGCAGTATATAATTGATATAATCAAATTTTTAATGTCAAAAGTGTCAATTTTTATCTTTTTACAAGTGTGAATAAAGTGTCTACATTGTACCACCAGAACAAAGATGTCATGTAAAAACCTAACCTAATGTTGTACATGTACTTGTCTGCTCACAGTTGTGTCCAACCCATGTGAGGATGGCAGCCACGAGTGCTCTGACTTTGCTGACTGCATCCCACAGAGCGGTGCTGCCTACACCTGCGAGTGTAGGTCTGGGTACATTGGCAATGGCCGCCTTTGTGAAGGTAAATCATATTACAAGCATTATGTGTTACATGGACAAGGCCTGAAAGGCTTTACAAACTTGACATAAGAGTCCACTGTTGAGTTTTCTATACAGAGGTCTTGTTTTAACTTGATAAATTTGGCCAAGGTTTGCTTTGAGGCACTGTGGGCAAATTGTGTTAGATAAGATCAGATGGTACATGTTAGGCATATTGATGATTTTAGACAGGACTCCACACATACTTGCACAATGGTTTGCAGCAGTGTTGGTCCATTATGTACTCTTCCATCTAGCTCACTTCATCTTAGTGTGGCAGAGGCTGTTCATAGCTCATCCTTGTCAGTAGGGGTGGGCTGTTGTTATGTCACCCCCAGGTCATGGCTTTGTGATTACGTAAGGGGAGATGCATGTCCCTGTGGTGTTGATAGTCTGTAAAATATTCATATTCTGGCAGAACCTTTTTCTTTTCCTGTTTTCTAAGCTGCAAACTGGGAAAATAAGATGCTTAACAATGATATTTGATGTTATTTGTAGTGTATTGATACGCTTGTTTATATCCTGCAAATGCTGAGATCTTATTTTCTGGACTGGTTTCTACAAAAGACTTCTATTTCTGTCACATTTTGACTTCCCTACGTGTTTGCATATTTTTCATAGATTTGAAATTGTTAAGGGGCAAAATTGAAGACGAAAAGATGTTAACCTTAAGAAGATGGCGTGCTCCATTTATGGTTTAGTCAATAAGCCTACTGTTCGTCCAAATTGTGGGTATGTCCCAGTTGTCTGGATTATTCATAAAATATTCATATCGTTAGTCTGAATATCGTCAGTCCTCCAATTGTTTTGAAATCAGAGATGCCGCCAGGAGTCATCCACCAGGGTTCAGGGTAAGAATAAACTAAAGCAAATCCACCAAAAGTCAAAGAAGTGACCTCTGTTAGAAATTTAAGGCCAGTCCTCCAAAGCAGTTACTGATAATTGGATCAGTTAGGGAAGCCAACGTCAGGATAAAATACAAGGCAGATTCCATGTCTTAAAGAGGCAGCTTTTTGACTAAATCATGTTTTTCAAGATGTGCACAATTAAAGCTCATCAGGCTGTTGTTCATCAAGCCCCGGATAAACTTCTATGCAATTATCTTGTCCATTTTTACCAAACCAACTACAACCACTTCCAAAAAGCAGTCCTATCCTCAAAGTATTACAACATAATGGGCTTTTTTATTGGTTATAGATAAGCAGCTGAACTTTTGTATAAATTTAGTCTTGTAGTTGTACCTGTCTGGTATGTTTGTGTGTCCTTGTGTGAAAGTAGGAAATTCTCAACAGGGAAGGTACAGGTCTTCGTTTCCACCAGCCTCTGATTGATCATGAATGCCAAACAAGTCTGATTGCATTGACTATAAATATTAGATGGCTGCTGGGTGTTGGGTGCCTTGGGATCCAAATATAGCTTTCATGATGTGGGCATTTTGTGATATGAAATGAGGTGCAGATTTTGAACATTTTTCATAAAGGTAATAAAGCAAAGCAATCAGATAAGAACTTGACTGGAAAAGTTTATGGATTTATACACATGAAATATGCTGCTTTGTGATCCTGTTGTGTACTGTTACTAGTGTTAGATGCTGAGATTGTTGTGTTTTCTTATTGTTCCCACAGAAGAGATTTTCCAGGAGGAGGTTCCTCCCAGCCCCACTCCCAAGGCTGTGGATCCCTACTTCCTTGAGGAAGACTCTGACAATGAACACAAGATGTTCCTGGAGGCCAGGAAACGTGTGGAGGAGAAGCACCGTCTTCGCATGACTCAGGTTAGCCTGGATAAGTTCAGAAATCCCAAGGGAATGATGCTTTTAGAGTGACTGAAACTTGCATGAGAGGTAGATGGTATGTTGAAATTTCTCAAACCATTAGCCAGTCAGAACATTGTACTTCAGTAAAACAGCACTAGATCTTTGTAACTAGGGACGAACTTGAAGAATTTATAATATATGATAAGGAGCATGCAAAAAAAATTACAACCTTTGAGCATAACCAATTTAGCTTGCCCTATTGCTGTTAATATCAGTACTGAACGTGACTACCATTGTGACATTTAAATGTCATGCTGAAGGACTAGAAGGTCAGGGTCTTATCTCATGATGCCTTGTTCATGACAGAAGTAATACAGTCAGCTTAATGTAACTTTTTATCAACTTTCCCCAGGCACACACATGGACCTCCAATCAAAGCTCAGGGAAAATAGCTTTTTGTTTAACGTCCTCTGGCACAATATTGGAGTAAAGTTAGAAGTGGAATATGTTGTACTGTGTAGGTTGCCATGAAGATGGAGTCTGTTATGTTTGTGCAGGTGATGAAGCAGTGGGAGGAGGCAGAGGAGCGTTACCAGGAGCTGAAGAGCAAGGACCCTAACGGGGCTGAGCTCATGAAGAAGGAGATGATGGAGGTAAGAGAAATGCAAAATTATGATGATACTTAATTACCCGAACAGGGAACCTACAACTACCAGAAATAAGTGTATGTTGCATGTGAAACACCATTGTCAAACTAATTTTGTAAAAATTGTGTGGTCTCTCAGCGCTTCCAGGTGACTGTGAATGCCCTTGAGCAGGAGGGTCAGAGTGAGCGGGAGCAGCTGCTGCAGACCCATCAGCAGCGCGTGGAGACCATGCTCAACAACAAGAAGCGTGTAGCCATGGAAGATTACATGGATGCCCTGGGAGAGAACCCGCCTCATGTAAGCTAGCACAACGCAGCAATATTTAACACATAGAGAAGTGATTTTCCAGTAAGCTGTGGTTTACAGCTAGTGCAATTTTTGTTTCGTCATGGCAAGTCATATAAAATAAGGAAACATGAATGAGAAGTAAATGTAGAACTGACATTTTCGGCAAAATTGATGTGATTTGCTGTGCACCTCTCAAAATTGGCATTGCTCATGGAAAATTCCAATTTGACCACATCAAAGTGGTCGTAGAAAAGCCAGGAAAGCTACAGGGAAGGTTGAAAATCCTTTGAGGCACATTTGTACCCTTGTCACGTATGAAGTAGCTAGCTGCAGTGGGTTTGTCAGTGGTAAAGGTCAAAATTTATGAAGAATTGCATGGCCATGCAATGGCAGGGAGAATACTTGTGTGGATATATAGCATCAGCAATGCCACATGCAACTTGTTTCATAAAATTCTCAGAAGTGATCTCCATGGGCTTACTGTGCAGAAGAAGACAAGCTGTTTGCAATTCTGAGATCCATTGCATTTGGTAAAGGTGCCCAGATAGGGTGATTTGCTGCTGTGATACATTGTCTGCTTGTTCATGCAGTGTGGTTACTTAGCAAGGGCTAAAGTGGAGGGCAGGCTGAGAGGCATGATTAGTGTTATCCCCTGTGATTTCAGCTTGGCTGGTTCCTGGTTCAATATAGGCCAGGCATTACGAGGAATGAGTTGCTCCGCATGCAAATCAATACCAGGAATATGGTGCCCCATTTTCGCCCTGTGATGTTCAAAACACATTGAAGGGTTTTATATAATTGTTGGACTAAAAATATCCATGCAGGTTTCCTTTCATCTCTTGTTATGAAGATTACCCTCATTTTGTGCTTTATATAACAAAATAGGAGCAAATGTTTAGTTATAGTCCTTTATTTTGAGTTGGTCAACCTTAGGATTAAGACATCCCTGGTAATGATTTCTCATCACCTAGATCACATATTCTGACTTGCTCTGACAAACTTGATGAATTATATTTTTTTAGCAAGCTGGACCACAAAAACCTAACAACAAATGATTAAAATCAATGGGCCCTTTTTGTCCCATGTTTGAACATCTCTTGAGACTGCAGACCTCTTTGCACTTGGCCTGCTTCCAAAGGTTTTGTTCCCTGGGGGATTAGTGCTGGAGTAGCACTTCTGTTGAAGCATACATCTATGTCTCCCACTCTGCGGTTTTGGATGAGTTTTGCAGCAGAGATTAGAACTAGACATTCTTATCAGCCTGTGGTACTGGTAGGGTTTGAAAAATGCCAGCGTTTTATAAAATGATGAAAATTTTAAGGACCACTTGACAGGTGGATCAGCTTATCAGCACCCAGCTCAAGTTCTTTAAATTCCATGGAACTGCACGGCCTCTTGACTTCCACTTAATGCAATGCTGCTAACAAGCCTGATGGCTGGTAGTCCTGCCACTCACAGCAAACTGTATTATTATATGCGAGTTTGGTGAACAGGACAGAATTTCCATTGTATATAGTTGACTCACAGGTTACAGGATTGCTGCTGCCAGTAAAAGTATGGAATCATTAGCTGCTTGATGTTAGGTTTAGGAGTTACAAGGTCACAACTTTCCATAGACACAGTTTGTGGCGATAATGCTTACATAATAAAAGTTTAACAGCTCTGAACCTTTGGCCCGCATTCCCATTTGTACCTGCAGGCCCATAAGATCCTGCGTGCTCTGAAAGCCTACATCCATGCTGAGCAGAAGGACCGCCTGCACAGCATGCGCCACTTTGAACATGTGCGCGAGACCATGCCGGAGAAGACTGCTGACATGAAGCCGTCACTTATCCAGCACCTCAGGTCAGTAAATACAGTCATGATGCTTTTTCATCTAGTACTTGCAGTCGTTTGGAATAAACCATGTTATCTTCCTAAGTAAACCACAAGTAGACATAATTTCAACATAACACAAAGTCATACTGGTTTTTGGCATACCAAACTACATATATTACAGCATGCCACTCTTTTTTTTTACAAGCCTGACATGTTCTTAGTTGGATTTTAGTATAGCTCACAATTACTTTCTGGTACACCTAGATTTTCAATTAGATGAGGCAGAACATTATTATGGGTTCACCACCACTTCGTGGTGTGGTGAACCCATAATAATGTTCTGCCTCACAAGTGGTGGTGAACCCATATTGCTTTTTCTGATGTTTCTTCTTCTTCTTCTTCTGCCATTTTTTAAATGGATTCAGCTTCTTCATTTTAGGGCCTAAGGTCCTGAAATTTGGTATGGAGGTACAGTGGGCAAATACCCCTAGGCGTTTTTTAAATTTTGTGATACAGGCTTTTAGAATGGTTTTATTTGAGTTTTTTGGCTGTGTTATAGCAAATGTATTACTGTGTTAGTGTGCCGTGTTTACCACGTCTGGGCATGAGTCATCACAATGGAATGCAGGGCATCAACCAATAGGCATGCAGCTTTCCTCTATACTTCATGCTGATTGGCTGTTGGGATTTAACTTGATTAACACCTGCACAGAGCATTTCCACCTGCACAGAGCATTTTTTTGCTGATTGGCTGTTGGGATTTAACTTGATTAACACCTGCACAGAGCATTTCCATACTGACAGTATGTCTTTATTCAAGTGTTTTGGTAGGTATTTCAAGCTTTTCTGCTCCAGCATTGGAATGCGGGGCATGAACGTTTTTTTTTTTTTGAAAATCAACAGTTTGCATTATGCAATTAAAAATCCTAACCAATAAAGTAGGGAATAGCTATCCAACTGTTGTTTTAGTTGTATGTTACTTCATATTATCGTTATATCAATGTAAATCATTGTTTTCCCTTGTGTTTCTCATTCATTCCCTGCCATGTCGTAAAATGTGGTGAACCCATCGCTGTATTTGCTCCAAAGCAAATATTGGCCTTTCTAGTTGACAAAATGAATTTACTGATTTTAGTACTTGAAACAGATCACCTGAAATCAGTGAATCCTGCTGATAAACAAGGCGAAGGTCAAGATATTTTTGTTTAAATGCTGGGAGAAAATATTTTTCATGTCCAGGCTAGTGATAATTGTTCAGATATTCTCAGGGTCTTGTGATTTGAGCTAAATTCCTAGGTCAACTCCTGTGGGACACATGGAATTTCCAAGGCCTTATGTTAACAGCAATGTTGACCTATTTGGGTGGTGGGTCATACCTCTAGCTGCAGCTAATGTGGGTAAAAGATGCAGTTAACCTGGAATCTGTGTCATGTATCATGATACTGCCATGGAAACGAGTGTTTCAGAATGGATAGAAGTAGAACCATCAGAGTTCATGAGATTTTGTTAGCACATTTACATGGATTAAACCTAACAGTCAAAGTGCAACAATTTTAACCATTTGTATTTGTCATGACTATTTACAATTCAGACAACAGTATATGATGTTTTGTGTGCACAAGGCCAAGAGAAGACCAGCGGGTCTAGCAAATGAATTTTATCATGCTTTTCATACATATTCCCCTGGGTCAGTTGAAGATTGCTTGCCTTCTCTCAAGTGCAACCACACATACATCTGTCTTATGCAGGGTGCATTAGATAATATCCATCTTATATCAGGGGTCCAGGTGGATACATTTTTCATGCAGAGGAGGCATTAGCTGTGTTGACCTGCAGCAGGGTGCATGTGTGAAGAAGATTGCCTACTTCACCTCGGAGCCTTGTGGGGAAGGAAATTGTCTCAGCAGAAATGAAACCTTTGGGCAGAAATGTGCAGGAATTAGGGCAGTCTGCTGTGATGCTTAATTAAGGTCCCTGGGGTTTCAATACTGCTGGTATCATCCTATGACCTGTATCCTCATGTAAAATTAAACCTTGAAGATCAGATAACATGAAGAAAATTTACTGGTGATTTCGGTGATCTATTTATTTGATGCTTTTAAAGCATGTAGAAGGTTAAGTGCACAAGGTAAAATACAATGTAGATCAGCAGACTATGAAGTTTTACTTCTATTACCAGATAGCTATCATGTTTTAAAACACAGATATTTTTAAAATATTGTTAAATGCACATGTATAGCATACAAATTATATGGTCACCATGACAATCAGTATGTCATTGTTAGTCATCCCTTATATAAAGCCATTTTTAGCTCTTCTGCGTCATACCAGACTGATAAAACCCAATCTTCTGAAAATCTAATAAAGCCAGTTGTTCTTTACGAGCAACTTTCTGCCAATTTTGAATTTTACTGGGAACCTGGACTTGAAGGAAAGTGGGGTAGAACGTTATAAAAGTAACATTTAAACCTTGTGTAGCTACAGTACATGTAGGTTGGACCAATCATGGAAATCTTTGGGTAACACCAGAAATCATAAAAGGTTTGAAGGCATTTCACTGTCTTCTGAAATTAACTGTGGGTTATGCAAAAGACCTATCTCATGCTCATTAAGAGTACCAGCAATAAGGCACTGAATCAGACTGTTTGGACTGTACTACCTGTACAGTACTACATGTAAGTTTACATATAAACTTGAAAAGTGAAGGGTCTGTAAATTGTCATCCTGGCAGGTAGTTTATATCTGCCAGGAATGGTCAGTGGAACAGGCAACAGAGTCCGATACCTGAGGGAAATGTGGCGTATGGTCCATGTCAGCAGAATGGCCAATCTGTCATGCAAATACTGGCATTGATCTGCTTGGAGTGCTTTATAATACAGGACCTTTACTACATGTGTCACTCTAGCCTCATCTGTGTTTTGTTACGCAGTATTTTGCCCTGCAGACTGTAGGGGGTGTGGTCAGGAACGTATAGTAAACAGACAGCACCATACATCACCAAACTTGCTGTAGCTCCTTGTGTACTATCACGAGATGCCAGTTTGTCGCACAAGCTGTGCCAGACAGGAAATTGTTTCCATTTGCTGGACTTAAAGACTTGTAATCCCCCATGTCATGTGCACATCATTCACCACACAAGTGTTGTGATATCAGATGAAGTGAAAAGCTAGATATACTGCATCATATGCAGCATGACGTCAGCAGGAAAACCTGACCCCAGGAATTTTGCCATCTAATGCAAATATTCAGACTGTCCCCTAGACTCCCTCCCTCCTACTGCTCATTAGTTACTTCTTTTTAGTCAATACAGACTAATGGATTGGCCTGCCTCACATTACCAGTAATAGTGTGTGTGACCATATTTGATCTTGGACCATCAATTGATTTCCTTAGCAGTTTATTCCAGCCATGTTCAGACCCAAGCCTTGTCATTTGTCTGACTATAACTAAGTTATTCATTCTCAGATATTGTCTGATGTCTTTGGGCTGGAACAGTTTTATGAAATGAAGCGATAAAGACGTAATGTTCAGTCTGTTGCTGAACATTTATTGTTATCGCATACTATCTGTACAAAAACAAAATTACTCTTGCATTCCCTTGAAGGCAAACTGTTCAAGATCTCTTAAAAGTTTATGAAAATCATTTTGGAAAATGATTGAAATCGAAGAGCATTCACACCCACGATGTGTGTAATGTCCCAAAATATGGGTCATTTTGTCTTTCTGGAAGAATCCTTCCTGTAAAATAGTATAACATTATCCCCTTCTGATCTTGAAGCTCTTACAACAAACACTTTAATGTAAACGTCACCCTAAAATGCCAATATGAATTTCCACACAAAGTTTTTAATAGCCTTTTGTAATTGCAAATGTTTGTAGATTTTACTGCAAGGTTATCACCAGAAGGTAGACATAGTGAGAACAGTCTGTGAGTTACTTATTAGAGGTGGCAGGAAAGGAAAAAAGAAACATTAATCTGGCACAAAGCAGCAGTAGAGTGCCCCGTTATTGCCAAATAATTCCCCTATGTGCTAAGTCACCTTCCATCAGCCAGCATACCTGATAGATTTTTGCCCCTGGTGGTGTATGGGCCTCCCCCAAGCTGGGGGCAAAAATCAATAGAATGTCAGCCAGCCACAGGCCAGGTAGAACAAATGGCCTCTGGGAGGAAATGGACATTCTATCACAGCCTGGCTGAAAGTCACATGTACCAGTTTTGTACTGTAAGCTTCCATTAACAATGCAGAGTGGAGGAAGATTTTATCTAACATACAAACTGGCAGTGACAGCTTTAGAATGGTTTCTCCATCACTAAGAAATACCTTGATGCTATATGCCATAAGAATAAATAAAGGTAACATAGAGCAAAGCCACAGTCAATGAGGTCATGAAATGATGTGTTAAATATAGCTCAGGAAATACCAGAAGTAAAATTATGAAACTGGTCCAAAACAAAAAGTTCTGATAGGCTCAATATTGTGTAAGGAAATAGAGGGCCAGTAGCAAGTGTTTTAACTGTGTGGTAACACCAGGACCAGCACATCTTTCATGTTTTGTTACATCAGATGGACACAGGGTAAATTTGTTCCACACTTTTGCCCAAAACAAGAGAAATTGCAATTTCCATTTCATTTCCCCTGCAGAGTGATTGATGAGCGTATCAACCAGAGCATTCAGCTGCTGTGGAGGCTGCCCAGCATTGCCAAGAAGATCATGCCAGAGCTGGGTGAGTTGGCCAACTTTTAACACCTTCTATTGATTAACCATCTAAAAGAAACTTTGACACACCATGCACCAGCGTGCTGCATGTGTTCTATTGCCCTGGTCAGAAATTTCAAAGCCACCATTAGTAGTGGACTTAATGATTTATTATGTGTTAGAGATGGTGCTGTATGGTGACTACTAGAGTAAACTTGTATTATTTTCTTCAGAAAAGAGCTTGGTCTACATAAGATTGAAAGTGTCCAATCAAATTTAAATGAGTCAAGGAGAATGTTGCACGTTGTTAAGAAAATAGCAAAAGATAAACAGTTTCATTGATGCTGAAAGACACAACTTGTACAGGGCTGCATTGACTGGTGTATAATTCTACTGGATGACCTTCCCTCCCCACCCAACTCTACATAGGCATGATAATCCAATTTCTGCTTTAGAACACTTTGCAATAGCAACAGTACCTTTGTTGGGTTCTGTCATTACCACATGGATAAGTAATTTGTCAAGGACTCGCCCTGTAATAAATTTTCCCCTTTTGCTGAGTCATTGTCTACAGAATGTAGCTATTTTTCTATCTAACCTGAAAAGTCTGACCTGGCAGATATCTTTTCTCAAAGTACATAAAGGCTATCTCGTATATAGAAAGTAATAAAACTCTGCTAGATGCAATTAGACATGACTTTCAGCTGAACTTGGACTTGAGACCATACAACAGCAAACAGGGAATAACCTCCCGCTGCCTGAAAATTGATGAAGGCATAAAACTTTAATGTAGCAGTGTTGAACTCTGTCATGTTCTGGCCAGTTTTGTAGCCCCAGGGGATCCTAGCCAGACCTGGGTGATCCTAAATTGAGATGCACCATAGCAAAGAGAGGATTAATGTTTTTTTTCACACCCACACATATAACGGAGTTGACTTTGTAGTTGAAGGAAGCATTCACAATAATCCTTCCTTCACGTTCATTACTCATCTGTGTTTTATGGGACGTAATTTTATGACTTCATTTTTATTTATTGGCATCATCCACCCAAGGGATTCTTCAGTTGTGGTGTTGTTATGTGCAATGGCTTACAGTGTGCCCTGTCAGAAGTGAAGTGTCAGATCCCTTGAGCTTCATTAGATATCAAAGACACTGCTCCTGTCACCTCACCCACATTCCAAATTCAGCAGTTGTCTCAGGATGAATCATCCAGAGGGTGTCTGACTGCAAATTTGGATGACGGCCAGTATGTCCCTGACGTTCTGCGTGTCTTGTGCTAATTTCTAGCCTGTAACGTTGAATGTAGTGCAAATGAAATTTATTCCGGTAATGTACTTCACCATCATGCTTTTCAGCAAGACCTTTACTACTCCTGAACACAGCTAATTTGTGTACTTCCATGTTTTGTTGTCTGTTTGATTAAAGGTTTAAGAGTCTAAGATATTTGCATGCCCAACTGACGTAGACTTCGGCCTTCTTAAGTCCAGATATGCTTTCTTGTCTTAGAATACTATTTCCTACCTTCATTTTATAACCATTTCACATAGGTATGTGAATCGATCCAACAGCTCTGTCTTCCGTGCATGCAATTTCTCAATAATGCATGTACTCCCATGAGGCACAGACATATCTCCGTCTGACTGCTGCCTGTGAGTTTATGCAGTATCTTACTCAAAACTGCTGTCTCTTCAACCCTCTGTAGAAGTGTATGTTCAAGAGAAGTTTCAGAAGACGGACTTTGTGCAAGCCTTCATGCAGCCTTCAACAAAGGACAAAATCTCATCCTCCAAGGATGGTGGGCACTTTTCCTCCACACTTGGTCCATTTGTGTTTATATAGAATAGAATTCACCTCTGGAGCTATCCACTCACTCACTCACTATCCTGGCTTAGGAGCAAAATTGTGTAGGCTCTTGAAGAAGACAGGCATTGTGCCAAACATCTACAGCACCAAGATACCAGTGCTGATTTCCCCCATTTCTTGTTGTGGAGGTGATCCAGACCTGTGTCAGGACTCCGGAGACTCATTTGTATCCTAGCATCTTCTCTGGAGAAATGCCTCAGCCACTCAGAAATTGAAAACTCGCTAAATCATAGCTGCTTCAAGTGCGTGGGTGGTAGTTTTCAAAGAGGCTGTGATTAGACTTCCAGCCTCCAATCAGTTCACCAGGTTTTGATTGATTGTACTTGGCTGGTATGTGGTGCAGATTTCCATTGTAGCAAAGAGTAGTTCAAAACAACATTGTCGCATTATAAAACATGCGACAAAAAATTTAAGTTAACCTGAAACAACATTTTATTTACATTGCCACAATAATGTTTGAGTCATCGTCTGTATTCCATTTAGTATCACAGATCCCATCTGCTCAATAACTGTCCTCAATATAATATTGATTATTCCACTGTCTTTGACCTGGAAAGGAGGAGGCACCCCTTCTGCAGGTCTCCATTATCCCCTCCCCTTTCTGTGTCATTGTGATTGCTTCACAGGTTGTGGTTGTATTGCATACAGAATTTGGACAAGTCTTGATTACATATAATGGCATGGTGATATTAACATAGAATGGATCAGTTTCAATTATGTTGTTTGTGTAGTCAACCATGTAGCAGAAGATCTTTGAAGAATTTGTTTCCCGTTTTTCGTCTGTCATTTTGGAAATTTGTCCTCTTTCAACTTTAATCTCCAAATATTATCAGCATCTTTAACATTTTGAAACAGTTCCCTTGTACATCATATTTACAACACAAGTGTTTCAGTGGCAAGGTTAACTAAATCAAGAGGGTGTAATCAACCACAAATTGTGAGCTTCATGACTTCCTCATGTTCATTCATGTTGTTTCCTCCCCTCCCACTGCTTCCATGATGTACCTAGATGAGGAGTATGACTATGAGTATGACTCATCCTATTACCCCGATGGCAATACTCCAAGCCCCGGGACCCCTGATGGACAGACCTCGTCTGACCTTGATGGTAATTGCATCCCCAGTCTGTAATGGCACACAGCTAGGTCATCTTGGTGAATCCTTGGCTCCGACCAAAGTTAGATCAGAGTCATAAACAAGGTCATTTCTAGAGTAATGGAGATTGCAACATGTAAGGCACCATTAAATGTTAGGCAGCCAATGACAGTTGTAGTACAAACATCACCACCGGAGGAGATGTAAGACTTCCCCCTCCACAGTAAACACGCAATGCAGCACCAGTATCTATTTAGTCATACTCATGGTCCACATCTTCATGTCAGTGAAGTCACCTGTTCATGAATGTCCTGTGTTCTCTTCCATCTGCTTGGTGTCATTTCCTTTGCTCACCTGTGTTTTCTCCCCACATTGTTCTTTCCCTCCCTCATGAAGCATCCCGCATTCAGGAGATAGATGACAAAATCAGTGAAATACTGGACAGCACCGCTCTACCATCCGACAAAAGTCAGGCTGTGATAGATGAGAAAATCATGGCAATCTTAGGTTCACAGCTTCCCGAGGATGATGACTCCACAACTCTTAGTGGTAATGCACCCCCCGTGTTGTGTCGTGATGTGCAGTGATGTAGTTTGTTTAATGATGGTCCAGGTGGTAGCTGTTTCCTCATAATCCTCAGGGTCATTCACTACTGGATACAATTTGGTAGTTACTGACCTGTTGCGATCAGGGCATGCAGTTTTGATTCTGTTGATGTCTTTTCAGACTGGTTTTGATTCTTAAATGGCTTGTTATTTTTGACCTTCCTTAATTTTGTCTGTTGCTGTCTTATCTATACCCTTCATCCATAGGAATAAGAATGATCCAAAGGGATAATTTTCTTGTACATAAACAGTCCTGTTAAGTTAACATTATTCTCCTGATAACAGACACGCCCATTTTTTTTTCTTCGGTGCCACGAAGTCTCTAGAATATTTGCCAATAATGCCAGTACAGCTACAAGGCACCTCACATTGCTGTTTTTTTTCCCATTAACCCACACTTCGAATATCCAATACTTGTCAAGGTCAGTTGTGTTGTACTGATTTCTTGTACGATAAACAGGGTGCTCTTCAGGTATCTCTTACTATAAAGAAAGTCTTCACAGGTTCATGATGGCAGACCATGTTATCATTCTTGTACATGGATGTAGATTGATGTGATTACCTGCCTTTGCTCTAAAGATGTCACCTTGCCAGACAAGCCACTGAAGGAGACCCCCAAGAAACCCAAGTCCTCTGAGAAGGAGGAAGATACAGAGAACACCAAAGACAATAAAACACCAAAGAGCGGTAAATGAACCAGTCTCTACTGAACCATCCAGCACGCTTAATGCTGCTTTCACTAACCCATTGTTATTATTATTACAACATTGCCTCAGTGTGCAATGCACATGTATGCTGTATACATGGTGCTTGAGGGCATGTATACAGAATGTCCCTGATCCGCATAAACACGCCAAATGAATCTACAAGGCCACTAACTCTCAAATGCTACAATAAATCTCTGTTTGTAAGGGTTTGCTACTACCCTAAATAAGTATGTAACATTTTTGTTTACTGCTTTGTACGTAAAGAAAATTCCAAAGTGGTACTTTTGGATCTGATGTGTGCCAGTGAACAGTCTGACCAAAAATCACCCAGGCCCAGATTGTCCCATTATCTGTGATTTTGTATTGATTTTTAAAGGATGGTCTGAACCAAAGGGAGGTGGTCTTGATTAGACCCTGGCATGCTACCATGCTTGTTGTGTCTGGAAAAAAAAAGACGTTTCCCTTTGTACATCTGACGTTTTCTTTTAACCCCGAAGACCATCTCCATCAACTCTAGACGTTGGCATTAAGCTCCCCTGTGATCAGTGTTCAGTAGAGACACTCATTTACTTTCTGTGTCTTGATAGTTCTTCCCTTTGTTGTAGTGCGACTAACAGGTATTCCTGACAAGTGATGGAAGTGATGTACAGCAGCGTCATCTATCTGTGGTTGTTCCTGTGCTGTGTTGTCACAGCCAGTCCAGCAGAAGCACTAACTGATGTTTTGCCTGCAGCATAGACCATCATTTCCCCTTTGTTACATGTGTTGCATACTAACATTCAGTCCGGGGCCTGTTTCAGTTAGCTGCACAGACATTATTTCAAAGATCAATTTACTTAGAGTTGATGATGCTTCCTAATGCATGCTAGCAAGCGATTTGTTTTCATCCATCCTCTTAGGATGACCATTTTACTCAAGTTGCCATGATTTAGAAAAGGGTACAAGAACATACATTATTTTTATGGTTGCACACAACAAAACTCATTAACTACCGAATATGGCACAACAATAATAGTCTTGTAACTTGCCATGAAAGTTAAAGAGGAAAAGGGATAACATGTTACTAGTATTAGATGACAATATACATCATGTATGATATGAAAATGATAAGAATCAGCCCACAATCCTTTTGGCCACTTAACTGAAAAGGTAAAGCTTGAATATTCTCAGAAATATGCTGCTCTTTGTTGTGTTTTATCTTGCTTGTTTATCATTATCATGCTGACAAGCAGCATCTATTTAAAGTGGCTGTCACATGCTTGTGACTGTTCAGTTTGTATGTACCCTTGACTGATGGTGCATGTGCTCATCTTGTGCTCCTGCATACTGAATAGATATGCTGATTTATGTTGTTTGTAATATTAGAATGATTATATTCAGTAATGATCAGCAGTACACGAGTATTTGTGATATGTGCTATAATGAAGCATGGCTTAAGTGTTGCTAATACATGTAGCTCCCACACATGATGGTATATTAATCTGTAATATTTGTTCACCCAGTTTACTGGATGAAACATCCCTGCAGCCCATGTAATAACAGCATCTTTTCCCCACAAGGCAGTATTTTAACTTACTAATACATCATACATGTACTTTGAAATTGCAGACAAGGAAAGCATATCAATGCATGGTCACCTCTAAGTAATAAAGTTACATGTACATGTATTGCTATAGTTGTAACAACTTGTATAGTGTATAATACAGATACAAGTGTACATGTACACATGTGTATGTGTACTTAAGTCCCTTTGTTGTTCATGGCGCAGACCCACTGCTGACTGGAGCCAAGCAGGACCTGGAGGCTGACCGGCAGATCATCAACCCTGAGGACCTTCCCGTGTACCAGAGGCCGGAGCCACTCGTCCCCATCGGCATCCTGCCTGTGGAGGTAGAGCAGGACATTCCTGACCTGGAGGACCAGCGCATCAACGACATCCTTAAGGACGGTCAGTACTGACTCAGACTTCATGCTGTTAACTTAGATGTATAGCTCAATGAAGAATGGGGTTTCGCACATGGTCCAGTGGACACAGGCATGAACCATCATCTACTACTCCAAAGTTCTTTGAGAAAACTTTGCTATAGATGCCTGTAGGAGACTGAAACATGTGACCTGTATTCCACAGATGATGACAAGCCTGCCAAGGTGGATTATTTTGGAGATGATGAGGAAGATGAAGATGCTGAGGGAGAGGGCCAGGCTGAGAAGAAGGTTCTCGTGACCCCACAGCACCTGCAGAAGTTTGCTGCATCCAAGGCTGACAGACCTCCACAGGCAGCATCTTTTGTAAGTCATGTACCATGGGCTTGTGTTAAAAAAGTAATGAAACCAGTGCAGTTGTAATGGAGGGTTAGAGGAAATAATAATTTTAACTGTGAAGTGTGTTTATCCTAGCCCTCATTGGTATACCAGCAATTGCTTGCTTGCATGTGATCACTGTTGATGTATGACTAGTACTGTGCTTTGTTACAACTCCCATCAAATATTACGTCCTTGAGCTGGCTCTAACTCTTGTTGTTGTTATTGCAGGTGAAGAAGAGCCAGTGGAACAAGCACATGAGCAACATCACCAACCTCACCACCCTCTCCATCACTGTGGCTGCTGCCATCATTGCTGTCATCATCATCGTGGCCCTCATCGTCCTGCGCAAGAAGCATGCCCCCATGCGCCAACCAGGTCAGAAGTGTTCATGTGTATTCTGTTGTCATTTTGACATTAGGTGGGATGCCAAATAAAGGGCAGTGGCAACACCAAATGAGAATGACTTGAATGTGTATTGTAAATTATAGTAGTCCAGAAGAAAGAAAGTCAGTCTTTCTAAGATTCTCTGTTGTTCCACAGGTGTGAACCATGCGGTGGTGGAGGTCGACCCCAGCATGACCCCAGAGGAGCGTCACGTCAGTAAGATGCAGCAGAATGGCTATGAGAACCCCACGTACAAGTACTTCGAGCAGTCGCAGCAGTAGGCACCGTGTTAGCCTGCGGGATGTACATGTAATTGATCAAACATAGCAGCTCCCAATTTTATCAGCAGAAATCCAGTTTGTTGTGGTATCACAGACACTACTTACCTGTATCCAAGCAGTTTCCGAGTCAACGAAGCACAGGATGTTGACGATTGGCTGAGAATCATGACTGTCAGACATTTTGTAATGTAACTGATAAATCGGCAAAAAGAAAAACACACAACCCAGCTTCCATCAAGTGTAAATGTATCAAATTCACAATAATAGGAAAGGAAAATGAATAACAATTGCTTCCAAAGTGCTTCAGTGATAATTTGTAAGACAGCTTTAGTCTTGTGTACAAAGGAGTGTTGATGAGAAAAGTCAGTCCCAGAGTTTGTTTTTGAAGTCCCCTCCCTAAATTCTGTTTCGGAAATAATTGAATTCAAGAAAACGCAATAATGATGTTTGAACTGCCTTTGTGTGGTAACTTGTTGATCAAAGCAAAAGAACTGAAGTAATTTCCTGATAACTGAAGAAACTAACCCTGGGACTGGTGCAGTTTTAGCACAGGTACTAGATAAATGCATGCTATAGATCAGTTTGGAGTAACCCATAACCCACATTTGGATCCTATAGTGGTGTAGTTAGTATTACCATTGTTTTGGGAAAGGCATTCAGTGATGTATGTAGTTCTTCATATCACAAAATATATCAGGTGAAGTGTAGCTATTGTCCACAACTAATCGACTGTAAGAGTTTTAATTTTGTTCACTTTTGCTGATTTTTTACTTTTTAATTTTAGTGAAGCCCGAAGAAGCAGCCACAGGCTGTGTAAAGGGGACTCCTCCTTTGGTTGCTTGTAGGGACATTGTTTTCAGATTTGTATGTAATATGTGGTGTTGTGGTGGTGCGCTTAGATAGCATATTTGTATTTAAGCAAGGACATTGGTCACTCTGTGGGTCTCAAGAGCATTCCACGTAGATGAGGAAAGAGAGAAATAGGCAGGTAACTTCTTATAAAAAAAATTGTGTCTTGTGCCGTACGAATGCATGTGTACAGTCCTCAGTGCTTTGTACTTATGTGACTACTTAAAGAAAACAGGTCTAACCAATTACCCTGGCTATGAAGAAGTGTTATTCAGTGGTTATGTGAACTGTTATCAAGTTCTGTACACGTGTATGTCAGGTTGAAATACAGGAGTGATCACAGTCTTGTAGTGCTTTACCACAGAGTTTGTTCTTATATTCTGTTAAAAGATTTTTTTTAGTTTTTCAAAGTGCTGGACCACTGAGTTCCTTTGCTGTGCATACCTGTACTTCATTGATAATGAGTAGCAAATATACAACCCACTGTTAATCACTTAAGCATTGTATAGATTCTGGTTCATTTTATACCAACAATAATGTATTCATCCTTGAAAGTAGGTTGCAAGGAATAGCCACTTCTCAAAGAAACACTAGCTCAAGCATGTGACCTGTTTTAATATCAGTAGTTAAGTTTATTTGCTGCTATGTACAACACTTTAAGTTTGTTGCCTTTATTCTAAAGCTGTTCTTGACTTGCCTGGATATTTCCACTGTGAGAATGTGGTTCCTCTGTACAGGATTCTGTACTAACTTCTACCTCACACTGACTGAAAACTTAATCCAGTTGGCCTTGGGGACCTGTATATCTTGGCATCAATGAAGACGAGTCTGGACTCTGGAGACTGTTAGCCTTTGAAGAGTAGCCTACAGCTTCGATAGTAGGCACCATCTTCAATTTTATTGTCCCTTCTCACAGAAGGCAAAGATAAAAATTGGAACATCTGCATGGACTGATTTTTGGGGCTAGTCTTAACACCTAGCAGTTCTCTAATTGGTTTGATTTGCTGGTAAAAGAGATGCTAAGTATACATCCTCTCAATGGCCTACACAGCTCTATACAACACCTTCCACCATGCACTGCCATGTTCAGGTGGGTATGACATTGCTCTTCTATAGTTGCAAGTCATACGCCACCTTAGGAACATGGTACGTGTATCTGCCATACTGGAATGACGACTAGTCTTTGTACTTATATCTTGTCGGCAAGCTTGCTTGTCGACCCTCTCCTAGGGAATCATTTTCCACTGTTGAAAGCGCATCCAAGCAAGTGCTTCCTTCTAGTCCCTACACGTTCGTTCACTTACAAAGTTTCTGGTATTCCCATTACTTTTGCTGTAACTATTTATTGTGGTGGGCTGTATTATAGTACTTACAAAAAAGGCTTTGACACTTGGGTTTTTGTAAGATCAGCATACAATCATGCATGTGGTTACACCTGGATTCCATTAAACAAACCCATTGTGTTGTTCTGCCAAGTCTGTGTGGTGTCATTCATGTGTCATTGATGTTAAGACTTAAAAGAATCATGGACATGAAAGCTACACGAGTACCCAGTCCAATATCTAATCTACATATTGTATCATAAGTGCAGTGTGAAGGTTGTACATTGAAATACAGTGCATGTTGAGCCAGAGTGCACCTTCAAGGATCCCAACCCAAAATTGGAAAAAAAAACTTCCTTTAGCAGAATACTAAATCTAGAACTTACCAAGCATTTCTTATAGCTGGGTCTACCAGGGAAATTATACAGCATCCTCTACTCGTGACAGCCATTTTATTTCCCCCAGGCACTATTATCATTCAACTTGTTTTATATCCTTTTAGGAATTTTTTTTTTCAATTGGGACATAAAGTCTTTCCATCGTAATGCTTTCTGTGTCATATACAGGCCAACGTGCCCCATAGCACAGTCCCTGCACGTCCAATTGAGATTTGTGGACTATAAAAAGCCAGGCAAATTCAATGACTAATAGGGAATTGTATACCTGCTGGCACAGTTGTACTCGGAGGAAGTTTTTGACGGATTGCATTATAGTTTGAAGCTATGCGTGGGATGTTCTATGGGCATGCAGATAAACCTAGAGCAAAATTCTCCCATTGCATTGCATTGCTGTAGCCAGTGGTCAATCCATATGGATTGTTCTGTAGTACCATATAAATGCATGACTTTGGACTTGAAATTGGCAAATATGGGACAGTTCATGAACATGGCTCTTTCTGTTGATTAATATATGCCTGAGGTAGAATACAATCATCCGTTGCTTAAAATTGGTGTCAAGACAAAATGATCACCCAAATGAGAGTGTTATAGCTACCCTGATATATCTTAATATGTTTTTTCTTCTTAATACATCAACCTAACAAAGTTGCAGAATATTTTCATAATATACAAATAGAAGTGTTGAAACGTACATACTCTAACTTAACTTATTGATTGAAGTCTTTACAAATTTCTGTGGGAACACAAAGTTTACATAAACCATTTCATAACTATTGACGTCATCTCACAAATCATCCAGAAATTAACTTTTAAAAGATATGTTTTTCAGATTCTGTCCAGTTGTCCATGGCTGCCTCAGACGGGTACAAAAGGACAAGCACTGGGATGGAGGGGCTGTGCTGGGATGCCTCTCCTAAACAGAACATGTCAACATCACATATTATCCAAGTGATTATGTCATTTTGATACATACCAGTTGAGACAAAAAGTATGAGTGGGATAGACAATGTAGTACAGAGAACTTCAAAATTGATTGTTTTTGACTGAGATGATGAATGGAGCCATTTTACATGTATGTTAGAAGAGTTCTTAAAAGATTTTTACTGTTACTCTCTATGGTGTCTTCAAATGACAGATTTTAAAGCCAAGGAAAAGTTTAAAATGACATACCTAACCATGCGACATCTGTGTTCACCTAGCCTAACCGAAGCATCATCCATATCAGTGGTGTCCTCAGAACTCCACAGCCTCTCAGCTATCACACTAGCCCTGGGCCATAGCCGGGAAAGCAGGTTAGTCCAGTCCACAAACTCCCCCCAAAGGCATGCCTCTCCTCCAAGCACCAGGTCCTTCTGAGCCTTTGTCCCTGTAGAGAAGGATGGATAATTCATCAAGCACCAACGGCTTCTAGGATCTGCTGGAGCTGCTCCAGAAAAAGTGTTGAAGCACACAAGTGAAACAATGGAAATTATCCATGTGTGTTACAGTCACCAAGTTTAGATATTCCAAAACATTGCCTGCTATCCAGCTGTTTGTTGACAAATAATACAGACCCCACAACTCACCAGTGACCAGTAAACATGTTCAAATTAGAAGACTGGGTCAAGTCTCACCACTGAAGGCATGAGGATCACATCTGTAGTAGGGAGGCCAGTCTTCCCCCAGTACTGATTAAATCCAGGTACCAACAGGCTGACAGGATGGTTCTTAAACCTCGTTGGGTCACCTGTGCCATCTTCCCAGCCCAGTTACCACGCTTCCACACCTGTATAACTGTGTTCTTTGGTACACTCCCCTCAGGCTGAAAAAAAAACTTTTTTAAGTTTCATTGAACATAGTGATCTATTCAAAATAGCAATCAGAACCTTTTTTTCAGTTTTAGAATATGAAAATTATTTACACCATGAATGCAATAACTTATCATGTACATTTACACAACAGGACATAGTGACAATATTCTTTCAGTTTACAGTACTTACTTGACAGTGAAAGGAAGGATCATTGTTTGAACCAGAACAAATGACATCCTCCCATACTGCTGATTCCTTACCCAATGATTCCACAATCTGTATCATCCTAAAACAATTAGAAACAAAATGAGAGTCATTGTTAAGACTTTATATATTAAATACTAGAATCATCAGCCTTGTTTCTCATGATTGTGTGTCAGTGGCCAAGCCATTAGTTCCTTAACTCACATAGTCATCAGGCAACTGTAATGCAGTAACCTTTATCTATATCATGAAATTAATTCGTCTATCAGCTTGCACAAAAAAAGAAACAAGATGGACAAACTCTGGCCTGTTCATGAAGATCAACATTTTATGAAATGGATCAACGTTTTACTTTTACTCTGCTCACCTCTGTATATAGTAGGACTGAAGCTTGGCATAGTAATGAAATCCCTGTTTCTCCATAAACTTTGCAATGTCTGTATGATTATTCCTGCAAAACAAATATGATATTACATTCTTTCAACATTCACCTTAACACATCATGTCATGATAACACTGATGATAAACCACTGAGCTGATACATAAAATTTAGCAATCATGTGGTCAGTCAACATGATTTTGATCCTCCCTATGTGGAATTGTCATAGATGCTTTTAATATATACAATAAAATGGTCTTTGTTCTTAACATCATAGGGTCAGGTGAAAAAACTTCCTCATGTCTAAAAAGTAACATAAATATTTGCATAGTTACTGTAAAAATGAGTTGTAAGTATGTGTTATACTGCTAAGTTTTCCTTACCAACAATTAAAATTGACCTCGTCTCCACCCAGATGCACTAACTGGTCAGGGAAAACATCCTTGAGTTCCTTTAGCAGTTTACCCATGAACTGATAGGTGTCTTCATGGACAGGGTTAAAGGCACCTCTGTGCTTACCACTTTTTGTGTAACATGTAGTCAGTAGGCCAGGCTGCCCATGGCGCCAGGACAGGGTGTGACCTAGAATATAAGACAGGAGTTTGGCAATCTTTTATTACCTTGGTACTGCAGCAGAACTTGAATTGATAATATATATGATGGGAATATGTTAATTACATGAAAGCCTCAGGTCATGATTATGGAGGAGGTATTGTTTGATTTCTCATCATCAATATAGCTTTGTACATGTACATGTACATTGTACATAACTGATGGTGAGTATTTTTTTAGCCACCATCTGTCCTGCACTTCCTGACCATCTTGCTACATGGCACTGTTGATCACGGGGATTCTACATGTGTACCAAAAGTGGTCTAAAGTACCTGGTGTGTCAAACTCTGGCATGACTCTTATCCCCCTGAGTCTGGCATATTCCAGGATAGTTCTCACATCCTTCTGAGTGTACACATGTGTGTCAGGATGGAATGCCCCCTGCAGACAATACAAAAATACATTTCTTGATACTAAAAAGTTAAGATGATGTTCATACTTTTCATTTAGAAGAGTTTGACATGAAAGGGATTTTGTTTGTGGAGACTGATGTACATTGAGAGCATACCTTTTTACTAAGTTCAGGGAAGGTAACACTCTCATATGGGAAGGAAGGATCATCCACTATGTGCCAGTGGAACACATTGAATTTGTTGAAGGCCATTGCATCCTGGGGAAAAAGAATGTTTCATTTGTTTAGCAGTGATTCTTCAGTAATTGTTAGTAATGTGCTGATGGTGATGTTCTACTGTTTTAAACTGACATTTACCATCTGTATTACCCCGGTACCATTCTGCCTCTGGCTAATCATTTGCCCCTAACCACAGAAATGTTATGAAGTACCATACCAGGTTCTGCAGGATGTACTTGACCGGTACAAAGTGCCTGGATGTGTCCAGTAAGACACCTCTGTGTGGAAACCTGGGGAAGTCTTGGATATCTGTCCTGTTCACTGTGTACTGAAAAATGTGAAAACCCTCATTGATGTGATATACTGGGGGAATACAAAGTTAACACATCTGTAATACTAAGCATTTAAGAAATGTTGCATTAACATTGTGTGAATTACATTATACAGTATACAGTACAATTTCATATGCATAAATGTTACAGATCTCTCCTAACCTTCAGAACAGTCAAACTGCAGCAATCCCATTGATCATTACAATCCTCTGTCTGAGAGGTATGACAGCTCTCACAAGTGGCCTGTATGTTGCATGTATGTTGCTCACTCAGTAGTTACATGACATTCCTTACACATCATTCATTACAATAAGGCTTGCATTTTAGGTATTTCACACCCTGTGAACTTACCAAATCATGTTCACCTCTGTATATCAGCTGGGAAAATGTCTCCAAACCTGGAAAAATTAGTTAATATTCTACATGATTAATGAAATCAGTTTCAGCCTCATGACTTTCTAATTTCATGTAAGCCAGTTTTGAAAAATCAAAAACTATAAATAAGCTGTCATTGCATTTTAAAGAATTTTTTTTTAGTTTTGAAAGAATAAAACAAGTCGATGATGTAAACCATCAAATTTGAACTTTGTTGTATGAAGGGTCACCGCCATATGCATACATAGATATTTATAAGCAGAAATGTAGTGTAGTCATTTTTTTAAATTGACAACAACATAATGAACAAGAACATAATCAAGCTCCACTGACCTCTAAGGGCACCCCAGACAGAATCAGCCTTTAATTTGACACCCTCTCTGGACACTGTCAGTTCATCTAGAACACAGACAGTACAACAGTCTTCAACATCTCTTTTTTCAATATCCCCAAGAAGGAAAATGCATGTAAAATACATGTTACTTGTACTAGTGCACTAGTATCTTGCTAAACTTGTACATCATGGACATACTGGTTCAGAAACTGCTATACCTAAAACTTTTTTTTCTTAAATGCTGTAAGGTACTGCTTACTTTGTGTTTTTATCTACAACTTAATGGCTTTGAAGTTCTGCATGCAGAAAATGCATAACCTGATATCTGCAGAGATTAAACTCTGAAATTGAACAAATGTTGTAATGAGCCAACATAACAGTAAATATGTCTTGGTTTACTAGCTTATCCACAATAGTCAATCTTCTACATTGCAATTCCTATTGATGCCATTTCTTGTCTGAAGTTCTTACAGTTTTCCTTGGAGTCCAGGTGTGGAGAAGCCCCCTCACAAGGCTCCTTAATGCTGACCACGAGCACATTGAGTTCTCGTGGACAGGTTGTGTCAGCATCACACCTCCTACTTGTGGCAGCTTCACCAATACTGAAGATGATTTCAGTATACCGCTCAAAGGCCAGATCCAGTATTTCACAATGCTGTGACCCAGGTGCATAGGTGAAGTTGAAAGTGCCCCTGTATCCATAACACACAAAGTATGCATTTGCCTTGGTCTGTCTTAAATGATGTTTTCTGTGTTAGTTTGCTTTACACTCTGTATATGTAAATGCATCCCAGGCACCCCACCTTCATTGATCCATTACTACTTTTTAAAAGTTTATTTGTCAAAATCTTAGAGTATAGAGACTGAGAACTACTGAATAAACGAATAATAACGAAATAATCAGACCAAAATCGTAATCCAAAAACGTAATTTTTTCAGTTCCAGGTCAATAATCGAGAGCTCCAATAAATAGCTTCCTTAAGAAAATGTAACAGAGTTTGAAAGGTCAGAGGTCAGGAAAATGAACTGTTTGTGGGGCTGCCTTGAAATTCTTCAACAACATGTCTGATATTTACTAGTATTGCGTTGTAATAGTGCGTTTCTCTGTTTTCGCGTTCTTGTTTCTGAAACATCCTTACTCTCCAAGGAGAGGTTGTTGGGGGGAAATTGTTGTCTTCTTTAAATACCATCTGCCACGTTTTTCGCCCGCCCTTCCAAACAGCACATCCTGTTTTCAGACACGGTCCACTTCAGTTTCAGGTAAACAACGTTCAACACAATAATCATAACACAGCACCTTAGAACGGTAAGTTAGATATCGGTAACAAATTATGCATTTCTAGCATCTACCGCCACCATGACCACCACCGATCGCTGGCTCCCACCTTCTGAGGACAAACACGTCCGCTGTGGACACCTGTTGTCGTGGTTTGGGCCAGACGTGCCCCGCCTCCCTCACCAGGTATCGACCTGTTCCCCCGTTTTCACTTGAAAACCTTAGTGTTGGACTCCGTATCGACACGTCTGAGCCTTCCCTTGCAATGTACCTAGACCGCCGGAAGATTAACACGCCAGCATATTTTAAAGAGCACAAAACGACGGCGACGAGGAAGACTGAACACAGTTTTATCCACTGTCGCTTCCTGCGCAGGTTGAGCGCCATTTTGACTAATTGAAATTCGGAATTGTCCATTGTTACCAGACTGGTTTGCTTGAACTCCAGCAACCTGTGTAAACAGAGGGTTGAAACGAAGTGGGGTGGCACCGTCTCTGTTGTAATTCTTTAGAAGCGTGCGATCTGTCGCAGTTTGGGGCGCTCTCCATAGGGGAGTTCAACGGTCCGAGGAAAGAGCTTGAATCAGGCCCCGGAGTTTGCGCGTATACATCAGACATAGACAGTGACGATCAAGTTGGAAACGGATGTCACGATGCACATATACGCATATCATTAACTCCAAATATTTCGGGATATATGAAAAGATTGTGAATTTAAAGTACACTTTTCTCTCGTCCGGAGTCAAGAAAAAAGCACAACGGCTTCTAATCTATTTCAAAATCATCACGACGGACTTCACCTACGTACCTTAGAGAAGTTACTTTTGTCAATTCAAAATAGATCGTTTGTAACTAACATTACCACATTGAGAATTTGCCCACAATGTTTAGAAATTCAAAAGGGAGTCTGTTTAATTAGAAACCTCTCTTTCACTTTACTGGTGTTATAATTATGGTCTGACACAATATCTATATGTCCAAGTACCATGGCGCTTAAATAAGATCGCATAAGATCATAATCATAATATTGCTGTTATTACAATACTAAGTTAATGTAGACAATGTTTCCTTGTAACGTTACAGAATAACATAGGCTTTAGACTTATTGCTTAGAGTATCAACTTGCCATATTAAATTGTACAAATAATAATTATGAGCAATTTGCCAAAAAACAGTTACTCAAGCAACTGGATATGATTTTGGGGCTGGGAGTGCCAAATCCCAAGTGCCGGAAAGATCGACCCGTAGCCCCCCTTCCCTGTTGAGGGTGGGGTTGTACATTCTTTCATATATTGCCTCTTTAACACCCCGTTCCCACCAGCGTGTTTCGCGGTCTAAGACATCCGTGGACTCGAGTTTGAAAGAGTGACCCTGGTTGTGTTGTAGGTGGTGGAAAATAGCTGAGGAGTAGCCGTTGGCACTAGGTCGGCAATGTTCTTTGTACCTTACTTTAAGCGGTCGACTTGTCTCTCCGATGTAGGTGTTGTTACAATTGGGCTCCTCACATTTGAGTCTGTAAATAACATTCGCCTTGGTACCCTTGTGAGGTCGGTCCTTAGGGTGTACCAGTCTTTGTCTGAGGGTTGAGTGAGGTTTGAAGTTAGTGGCTATGTTGAAGTTTTGGAAGATCCGTCGGAGTTTCTCAGATACTCCTTGGACATACGGAATAGTGATGTTGGCCTTGTTTTTGTTGGTCAAAGGTTTGCACTTCTGGGTTTTCTTAGACTGATCTGAAGGTTTGAGCGCTTTGTTGAAAGTCCAGTTTTGGTAGCCACATTTAGCCAGGGCACCTCGCAGGTGTCTATGTTCGTCCGTTTTGGCTTGGTCTGAAGTGACAATGTTGTCTGCACGATGGAAGAGGGTTTTGATCACTGCTAGTTTGTGTTCCAAAGGGTGGTGGGAATCAAAGGCCAGGTACTGATCAGTGTGGGTTGGTTTCCTGTACACTTCGAAACGGAGGTTACCATCTTCCTCTACGATAGTTTTTGTGTCTAGGAAAGGGAGCACACTTAAGCTCCTGTCCTGTATAACAGGAGCTTTCAAACTAATTTGCATCATCTTGTCTTGACTTGTCTGACTTTTGTTCCTTTTTCGACTTCCAAAAATTTGTCTTCACTTTATTTGCATATCAATCAACAGGTTGTGTATATAAACCTGCTTTCCCCTCTGGTCTCTCAGTCACTGACGAAAGCTAGTGGATACTAGCTGAAACGTCTGACGTTTTCAAAATCATATCCAGTTGCTTGAGTAACTGTTTTTTTGGCATATCGTATTACCTGGATGTCTAACCTTCATCGAAATAATTATGAGCAATTAATTTTATCTTTGACGTCACTCGGTCAGTACGGTCAAGGTGTACAACGGTTACTTTACTGCCAGGCACTGCTG
Source organism: Branchiostoma belcheri (assembly GCF_001625305.1). NCBI lineage: Eukaryota > Metazoa > Chordata > Leptocardii > Amphioxiformes > Branchiostomatidae > Branchiostoma > Branchiostoma belcheri. Next base: position 554,934 of record NW_017804098.1, read on the forward strand.
AGCAGACGCCTACTGACTTAGACACAAGTATGGTTCGTCTGTCTTGTTTGATCGTGTGTATGAGCCGCCGTAGTGTTCAACACGACAGGACTGTAAGCCGATCGTTGTCCTGCTCCTGCGAAATGTCGGCCAATGATCAACTACCGTCGCAGGCTTCAGGTTAGGGGGCTGGAAAGAGTAGAAATTGGCCAAATAATATACCAGGGCGGTTAGCCAGCTAAAGAAGCACAGTTGGTCGCCGTGAAGCCTGATAATGAGTCGTGCTGGAAAATAAGATTTGGTCCGTTGTCTCCTTCGTTGTCTGTTTTTCGTCTGATTGTCAACCGCAGTCAGTGCAAACTTTACTTTGCAGTTTGCACCCAGGCCGCTAGCTAGTATACACCGCACCAGCCAGTAGGTCCAGTAGGTCAGTACGGTCAAGGGTCATCCCAGTTTGCATAATGCTGAACGCTGACGGCGTAACGCTGGACGCAAAACGTCTAGTTGATAAATCAGAAATACAACGGCTAGCTGACTTGTCGTTTTGCCTTTAATACAAGGAGGTCTCTCTCTCGTGCTGCCTCTCTAGTCCGCTGCGCCCGTGACCGGGATGGCCCGAAGTTTGGCGCGTTCGGAACTCGAGCAGTTGGTGGACTCGCTGGTGCTGAGCTGGGATGACATGGCGTCTCATACCAAAGCAATGGTAACGTAATTATGGGTTCACCACACCACGAAGTGGTGGTGAACCCATATTGCTTTTTCTGATGTTTCTTCTCCTCCTTCTCCTCCTTCTTCTCCTGCCATTTTTTAAATGGATTCAGCTTCTTCATTTTAGGGCCTAAGGTCCTGAAATTTGGTATGGAGGTACAGTGGGCAAATACCCCTAGGCGTTTTAAAAATTTTTGTGATACAGGCTTTTAGAATGGTTTTATTTGAGTTTTTTGGCTGTGTTATAGCAAATGTATTACTGTGTTAGTGTGCCGTGTTTACCACGTCTGGGCATGAGTCATCACAATGGAATGCAGGGCATCAACCAATAGGCATGCAGCTTTCCTCTATACTTCTTGCTGATTGGCTGTTGGGATTTAACTTGATTAACACCTGCACAGAGCATTTCCACCTGCACAGAGCATTTCTTGCTGATTGGCTGTTGGGATTTAACTTGATTAACACCTGCACAGAGCATTTCCATACTGACAGTATGTCTTTATTCAAGTGTTTTGGTAGGTATTTCAAGCTTTTCTGCTCCAGCATTGGAATGCGGGGCATGAACGTTTTTTTTTTATTTTGAAAATCAACAGTTTGCATTATGCAATTAAAAATCCTAACCAATAAAGTAGGGAATAGCTATCCAACTGTTGTTTTAGTTGTATGTTACTTCATATTATAGTTATATCAATGTAAATCATTGTTTTCCCTTGTGTTTCTCATTCTTTCCCTGCCATGTCGTAAAATGTGGTGAACCCATCGCTGTATTTGCTCCAAAGCAAATGTTGGCCTTTCTAGTTTCTATCGTAATAAACTGTCCTTGTTCTAACCAGCGTCTCTAATTGTTAAATTTGCTGATGTTTCTATATCTACATGTAACGTTATGGTTGAATTACTGTACGTATGAGGACCCCGTACAAAGGAGGCCTCATCGCCTTCACAGTGATATGTGTGTCACAAAATGTGAGCTTCAGTGATCTCAGACGTCGTGTTAGGGTCATCATGGGAAATACATGTAGCTGCAGACGTACGGTCCGGTCCCGCCTGTTATGTGGTATTTTTGGCGACGCTTCTGGAGCGGAGCCTGGGGGTATTATTCAGCATGCCTCAGGGATTACTCTATTATAACAAATTCTGTCTTATAATACAAATAAACCATATGAATGTGATTTGATATTTTAAATGTTTTGAAGTCTCATTTCAAATAAGAATTGTTTAACCTGGACATTTTATGCATGATCACAAAATAAAGTTTGGTCTATTCTATTTCAGTTGCACTGCACTGTTCGGCATTACTTAGATGGTAAAATCCCTTGGAAAATTACGTTTGAAGTGGACAGGTGGCCAGACTATACAGCCGTTCTGTGGACTTGTGATGAGAAAGACACTTCTGTGCTAGCATTTGCACAGGTATTTTATTTGTTGACTAAGAAGTCCTATTAAAGGACTATAAGTGCAAGCCTGGGACATGTAACGTTACAGTTGATACAATACTTGGTTAATTTCTGTTTCTGTTGTTTTACTAGTACAATGTATTTGATGGAAAAAAGTAAAAGAAAAGTACTTTTTTATGATTTTTAATGTTGTCAGGAGAGGACTGAAAGTTTTTATGCCTTCAATGAAGAAAGTAAAAAAAAGGGAAATCAAGGATAATGATATCTGACAATTTCAAACAGATGTTTCAAATAAATGATGTTCCTTTCAATTTCCCTTTTTTAACCAGGATTCTGTATTTTTGCACTGGACTAGTGAGGATGGCCTTAGACAGTTATTAACATCAACATCTGTTGACTGGACCAAATCACTTATCTTGATTGGTAAGTACTAACGTGTTAAGCCTGATGATTCAATCATATCTATCCTGTGGTATCTGTCAGCCTTTCAACATGTACTGTTATCATCAATATCTATCGTATTTACAGCATCATTTCCATTTACTTATTTTTCATATTTTTGAGAGAGAAACAACTACTAAGATCAATGATTCAAGTTATCAAAAATGTTGACTGTTCCAGCATTTCCTCTCAGTGGTTTGTCCATCCTAAGAGAACACCTGGAGAACCAGGGTCTCCCATTCCCTGCTGCAGAAGACATTCACCCCTGTGACACGGCTTACTACCTGCACAAAATATGTCCCAGTCTGGAGAAAGTGGACGGGTAAGCACTACATCATAACACATGAGGTTGAAAATCTGAGCTGAACCCTTGATCATACTAATGTTGACAGTGATTGTAAACTGACAAAAAGCTACCATAAACGGCCAGAATGCATGGAAAGGTCTAATTTGGGCAGGGGGCAGTACTAGAGAAGAGTTAGTCTTAAGTAGGTTATGGCAAGGACATTATGGTTATAGTGTTCTGTGCTATTCCACTTTGAGGGGTGCTAGAAAGTCTTGTCAAAGATATTAAAACAGTTATGACATCCCCGATCCCTCTCACTCCCCAGGACTGATGATAAGGTGTCTGTAGCACCACTCCAACCTGAGCACAGCCATCTTGTCAGCAACACCTGGCGACATGGGGGCACTCCTGAATCAGAAGAACGGACTCACTATCACATCACCACTTTCCCTTCAGCCTGTGTGTATGATCAGGATGGAAATCCTGTGTCGTGGATCTTGCTGAACTATTATGGTTCACAAGGGCTTGGCTACACACTACCAGACAACAGGGGAAGGGGTTACTTTCAGCTTGCTTCAAAATACCTGATTAGCACCTGCCTCCAGAAAGGTTATTTGCCATTCCTCTTCATTGAAGACTATAATGAGCCTTCAAGGATCATACACAGGAAACTTGGGTACTCTTGGAATGAGGCAGGGAGATGTGCATACATCCGTCTCAACAAAAACAAGCTTAAGTCATCTTAATGCTCTCCTTGCAACCTTATATCTTTAAAGCATTGTAACACACAAACATATATTTTATCTTTTTTTGGTGCCTACTAATATTGTGTTATAGACCCCTAGTTCCTACGGCAATGACAAGGCTATGTATCAATAGACAAAATAGAACACACAAGCATGTATTTTGTCTATTTTGGGCGCCACGCCCCATGTAAAACATGCAGTAGTTTGATCAAGTACCTGATTTTTTAACAACTAAACAGCTGTAGGCACACACGTTTACAAATAACAAGAGCTGAGATGGGCACCATGGACAAGTATCTTTAACATTTCCTGTACTTTTTAGACTAGTGCCAGTCATGTAATGTTATACCAAATTAATATACATATAGGCTGCTTCATATAATACTTTTCAAACTACTAGTATTGTGACATAGACGCCTAGTACACACAGCTATGAAAAGGCTATGTATCTACTTGTATGGATGAAATTCCGATGAATCCTTGTAAAATCTCTCTACTTTAGATATACCGGAGATAAATTAAAAACACTAACATGGGGTGCCCCAATTCCGACCTACTGTATGTTCCATGCAAACGCACAGACCTTTCATTGGTAATAGTTTATCTGAACAAAAACCCGCGCAACATGAGATATAATATTGACAGATAAAGATCACAACGATTTAAGCTGCACAGCTGTGTATTTCACTTCACCGGGGCAGTGCCTTGCACCCAAGCGTAATGGCTCACGAAACGCACGGCAGTTTTTTGGTCATTTTGCCGGTGGAACGTTCTATCGCAACAGGGGTGCCCTAATTCCGAACTAGTGTTTACGGGTCGATCTGCATCTGAGAAGAGAGTTTAGAAATTATAATACACAAATTATGACTAAAACAATCTACAACTGTTTTCTGTCCCAAACAAGTCCTCTTTTTACGATTACGCGACTTGCTCCAAAGTGGCTGTTTGAAAAGCAAAACCTGCATTCAAACCGATATCAACACAAAAACATTGTCCATTCTTGTGATTATTTTTAGGCACGTGCTCCCATGCATAACGCCGCAACAAGGATTTTTCAAACTAGTTCGGTATTAGGGGTGGGTCGAATTAGGGCACCCCCCGTTAACGGTTAACTTTATAGGTCATTATATGATTTACAATCAATGGTATGTTATGTACGTGGATTTAGCGCATATTAAGTTGTATCAATGGAAACATGCCTTTAAGATGACCCCATGACAAACTCACAGGTGATTTTACTTTTTGAATTTACTGTTTGTACCCTCAAGTGTTTCTAGCTGATGGTCGTCCAGACCCATATCGGCCAGATTCGTCGGTCCCTCGAAAGTGTCTTCGTCCACAGTGAATACAGAGTAGAAATTGGGCAAATAGACCATGGAGTTAGATTTTAGAAGGATGAATACACAGATAACATACCAGGGCGGTTAGCCAGCTAAAAAAAGGGGGGGGGGGGCAGTTGGTCGCCCCGAGACCTCTCAAAGAGTGGTGCTGGAAAATTAGATTTGGTCTGTTATCTGTTTTTCTTCTGATTTCTGTAGTAAACACTGCACCAGTCAGCAGCGCAAGGGTCAAGGGTCACTTTTCTGCATGCCTTACCGATTACCAGCTGGTCGGCGTAACACTGGACCAAAAAACGTCTAGTTGATAAATCAGAAATATAACGGCTAGCTGACTAGTCGTTTTGCCTTTAATACAAGGAGGTCTCTCTCGTGCTGCCGATCTCGTCCGCTGCGCCCATGACCGGGATGGCCCGAAGTTTGGTGCGTTCGGAACTCGAGCAGTTGTTGGACTCGCTCAGGGTGCTGAGCTGGGATGACATGGCGTCCCATACCAAAGCAAATGGTACGACCGTTATTCCTCTCATAGCCTCACTGTTTTTGATTATCAAAACCTCTACTTTGCTGATCCATGTTTCCATATTAACATGTATGAGGTATGTTTTAACGGATTTGACCTCTTAAACGTTACAAGCCCAGGTAATATGAGGTCCCATTGCAAACGTGCTCTCTCTCGTACCGTAATTCCTTATTTTTTTACGGTACTTTTATGTTTGCGGTCACTTCTGTACTGCGAACTTACATTACCGTTAAAAATTCGCTGAATTTCGTGTTTCTGCACCTGTCGCCACCATGAACATCCATAGTTCCGTGAATACCTCCATTTTTCTCAGACCCTGAACTTTTGCTACCGCAAACATAGTGAATTACAGTAGCTAACGTTACAGCTGTATGGCCCCGGCAGGCGCGTTTTTGGCGAGGCTTCAGGAGCAGAGCCTGGGGTACTAGTATTATTCGCCATGCCTCACTCTCTTTCTCGTGAAAGACGTACAAAACATGAAAGACGTACAAAATATGGCATATATATAAAGCAAGCCTAACCTCCACGGCCTAACATAGTAACGTGGCATCTGCTTAGGGATTACTATATTATAACAAATTCTGACTTATAGATAAATCAAAGAAATGTGATTTGGTATTTGAAATGAGTCTCATTTCAAACCTTAGATTAGAAGTTTTTTTTACCTGGACATTTTATTCATGATCACATAATAAAGTTTGGTCTTCTATTTCAGTTGTACTGCACTGTTCGGCATTACCTAGATGGTAAAATCCCTTGGAAAATAACCTTCGAAGTGGATAGGTGGCCGGACTATACAGCCGTCCTGTGGACTCATGATAAGGAAGAAACTTCTGTGCTAGCCTTTGAGGAGGTATTTTATTTGTTGACTAAGAAACTTAAAAGAGCTATAGGCTGGGGACTACAGTTGATACAATATGTGGTTAATTTCTGTTTCTGTTGTTTTATTTAGAAAAATATATAGAAAAATAAGGTGACAAGAAATGTCTTATTCAGGAATGAGTACTAGAAAGGGCAATATATACTTTTTATGTTTGTCAATGTTGTCGGGAAAGGTCTGAAAGTTTTTATGCCTCCAATATAGAAAGTAAACAATTGTAAAAACAAGGGTAATGTTAGGTCTGCCCCAGTCAAACAGTCATGTACTGTCAGAGTGAGACAAAATGATGATTCTTTCAATTTCCCTTTTTATACAGGGTTCCTCAGCCGTATTTTTGCACTGGACTAGTGAGGATTGCCTTAGACAGTTATTAATATCAACATCTGTTGACTGGACCAGACCGGTTTTGTTGGTTGGTAAGTCTGATAATGATCTTCGCAGCATCATTACCATTTCCTTATTTTTCATATTTTCATATGAAAGAGAGACAAAAAGCTAAATTTTATATCAATGATTCGAGTTGATCCATCAAAAATGTTGGCTGTTTCAGCATTTCCCCTCAGTGGTTTGTCCATTCTAAGAGAACACCTGGAGAACCAGGGTCTCCCACTCCCTGCTGCAGAGGACATGTTCCCCTGTGACACAGCTTATTACCTGCACAAGACATGTCCCAGTTTGGAGAAAGTGGACAGGTAAGTCTGTACTACATCAAGGAGGTTAAAAGCTCACTGATCGTACCATACCATACTATACCAGCTAATGTACTAATGTTGACAGTCATTGTAATCTAAATAAAACAACACTCATAAGGCCATGGAAAGGTCCAATTTGGGAAACTGGCAGAACTGTAGAGCTTATGTAAGTTATAGTGGTCTGTGCCAGTTCCACTTTGAGGGGTGCTAGAAACCCTTGTCAAAGATATTAAACAGTTATGACATCCCCGATCCCTCTCACTCCCCAGGACTGATGATAAGGTGACTGTAGCACCTCTCCAACCTGAGCACAGCCATCTTGTCAGCAGCACCTGGCGACATGGGGGCACTCCTGAATCAGAAGAACGGACTCACTATCACATCACCACTTTCCCTTCAGCCTGTGTGTATGATCAGGATGGAAATCCTGTGTCGTGGATCTTGCTGAACTATTATGGTTCACAAGGGCTTGGCTACACACTACCAGACAACAGGGGAAGGGGTTACTTTCAGCTTGCTTCAAAATACCTGATTAGCACCTGCCTCCAGAAAGGTTATTTGCCATTCCTCTTCATTGAAGACTATAATGAGCCTTCAAGGATCATACACAGGAAACTTGGGTACTCTTGGAATGAGGCAGGGAGATGTGCATACATCCGTCTCAACAAAAACAAGTTTAAGTCATCTTAATGCTCTCCTTGCAACCATATATCTTTAAAGCATTGTAACACACAAGCATATATTTTATCTTTTTTTTGCTGCCTACTAATATTGTGTTATAGACCCCTAGTTCCTACAGCAATGACAAGGCTATGTATCAATAGACAAAATAGAACACACAAGCATGTATTTTGTCTATTTTGGGTGCCACGCCCCCAATGTAAAACATGCAGTAGTTTGATCAAGTACCTGATTTTTTAACAACTAAACAGCTGCAGGCACACACATTTACAAATAACAAGAGCTGAGATGGGCACCATGGACAAGTATCTCAACGTTTCCTGACATTTCAGACTAGTGCAAGCCATGTAATGTTATACCAGTTCAAACTACTAGTATTGTGTTTTAGACGCCTAGTTCCTACAGCAATGACAAGGCTATGTATCTGCTTCTATGGATGAATCCTTGTAAAACCTCTCTGTTTTACGTAGGCTAGAAATAAGTTTAAAAAACTAACTTCATAGGTCATTATATGATTTACAACCCTTGGTATGCACGTGGATTCAGCGCATATTATTATATCAATGGAAATATACCTTTGAGATGACCCAATTACAATTTACTTTATTCTTTATTTCAGGCGCAAATTGGCCCATAGTAGACAAACAATTAAAATAACAAGGTGCACAAGTAGTAAAAACGGTAGGGTTCAGTACAAATACATACGAGAAGGGCCTTACCGGTAGACTAGGCCAATATAGTGATCCCAGTAGTGACTGGTGGATGATAAGTCTGAGTGGATTGCGAGTTTTATGATTCTGTTACAACAATACCACGATACCACGTGATTTTACTTTTTGATTTTACTGTTTATACCCTCAACCGAAGTTTTAAAATTAAAAAAAAAGTCAGTAGATTTTTCTTGTGTATCATTTTTTTCTTTTGGTTACATATAATAAGTCGTCATCAGCCCTCAATTTGTAATCCAGCCAGGAGCGAAAGGTGCCACTTCAAACGTTTTCGTACCGAAGTTTTCTATTCCTCCAGAACCGGTCACACCCAAATACGGTCACCACCATCACAACTACTGTGACTGTCACCGATACCACAACTACCCAAGTCGGCAACCCTTCGTCCTGACCAATCGGTGTGTCGCATGCGTCACCGGAAAACCCCTGGCGGCAGGTACAGTTGGGCTGGTGATGAGCGATGTTGCAGTCACCGAACACGCATGCGTCAGGTGGGCAACTGAACCACCACCGGCCCCCCTCGTACATAACTTGATTCCAGTCGTAACGGACATAACCGATGTGCAGATACCGAAGAGAAGTCATGTTCAAGAGAACTTCAGGATTCCACGTGTCTAGCTGATGGTCGTCCAGACCCAGATCGGTCAGATTCGTCGGTCCCTCGAACGTGTCTCCGCCCACAGCTACGATAGGGTTGTAACCAACATCTAAGAAAGACAATCGCTTCAGCTGTCTCAGTGTACCCGTTGGGATTGTCTGTATCACGTTTCTAGATAGATCTAGCTTTGTCAAAGAATGGAGTCTATCCAGAGCAGATGGAGATATGGTTGTGATACTGTTTTGTTGCAGATGGAGTTCTGATAGGCCCGGCAAGTGTCCGACAGATGGCAATGAAGATATGTTATTTTCGTGCAAGTCGAGGAACGACAGTGTCGACAAGTCGTCAAACACTCCATCCTGGAGGTTTCCTATATTGTTTCTAGACAGGTCTAGGAACCTAAGAGCAGTTAGGTTCGCGAATGTGTCCACGGACAGCACCCGAAGTCCTGTCTCAGAAATGTCGATCCTCTCGAGGTTTCGGAGATTCCCGAAGAACCTGTCTGGTAATGACATCAAGTCTAAGTTGAACGAGAGGGAAAAGAATCTCAGATTGCCCATGCCTCTCAAAATGTCTGCCGGTACGCTGTCAGACGTGAGCCCCTTCACTTGGAATACCATTACTTCTGCGGCTCCCTCGAACATCACCGGCTCCAAACCGGCCACATCCTCAAGTCGCAGCGACTCCGTTGTGTTTGGGAGCATGAAGTTGGTAGCATTGATCGGTCCGGAACACGTCACTGTTTTCACCTGGTTGATGATTGCAGAACAGCAAATAAAATAAAATAATGGAATATTTGTTACCTTGCTGGGCAAACAGCAGGTGTACACTGCTGTTCTACGCGTCAATAAACTGTGTATTTTTCAAAAGACGGAGAGCTTGAGTTTAATACATAAGACAACCTGATACCTGCTAGTGTACTGTATTGTAACGTCAAATCCCGTGGTACCCGGCCGATTTTGGTCTAAGTACTGGTACATATGTATCGCGTTAATCATACAAGGAACGGTATATCTGCTGACATACAACACCTACCTGCCTGTACAAGAAGTCGTCCCACCTTGCGGTACACTCGCACGGTTTGATGTACGTTCTTGGACAACTTACATTCCATGGTTGTGACTCCGTAGTCGTTCTCACGACAGATCCCCTCACATGTGAAGAGAGGGAAAACACTTCCAAATATATGATGGCGGCCAAAGCTAGCCACATTTCTGTCACAATTGTACGTACTATCGATAGAGAAAAAATTGTGGAGGTCTCAGCCGTACGTGTCACCGTGGCGAATGCGAAGTCAGAGCAAAGAATCGCTTCCTATCGCACCACTTGTTGTCAAGGATCTGTGACGCTTGCTAAATGACTATTCCAGTTTTATAAGGTTCAAAGTCCCATATAGAGAATGAAACATGTGAGACAGGACAGCTGTGTTTACTGCAACGCTGTTACCTGTCACTATATGTGATCATTGTGAGAAATTGCACGGGTGTAATAAATTCAAATTGTACTAGTGAACTAAACACGAACAACATGGACCGATTCAATATTGGCTACTAAATCATGGCTTTTAGAATGCAACGTTTACCTGGTGAGCCAACATGGTCGTTAATAGTCGTTAATTAGGGTGGTGCTGTGACACACACAAAGGGTGTATGTTGACACGCACTTTGACCTGCTGACTGTGAAACACAAGTATGCAGGACTTTGAGTGTTTACATAACCAAGATAAATGACATTGGCCTGCCTGGATAGAAATCTATGTGGTACTAAGGAACCGTTAACAGAGGATCGTGGTAGTCATGGTGTGGTCCTGGCTTAAAAGCTCAATAATCAGTACTAATTTGACTGTACGTACAAGAGTGACATGTCAACATTCATCCTTAGAACAAAATACACAATGCTTTACCTCCGATGTACATGACACTTTTTATTGGTATTACGTAACAGAACAACGTCTGACCTTTGCTCAATCGCCGTATCTGTTCAACATTTTGCAGAAGTAAATTTCATAAACTCATAAGCTGTTTAGGCTCTCACCTTTTTGCATATAAATTTGTCATTTCAGTTAAGCGTTGCTACGTCTAACATTGTTTAAATCTTATTATTTACAAAGCTTTCACTTATCTTTTTTTCCATTTTAAACATCACTAGTACTAGCAAGTACAGCTTTAATATCTTAAATCATCAAACTCTTCTAAACTATTCTAAACGGACATGATATACACCGAGCGAGGAATTAGTAGGTATGTATACGTAAATCCAAAGCATATAACTGGTGTTGAGGAGAGGACTACTAGTATCAGTTTACTAGTGACTTTGCACAAGTTTGACCAATGCACCACTACATTAAAAAGTAGCGTATATTGCAGCAGATGTATTTAGTTCACGTACTTTTGCACTCATTTGTACTTGTAACACAAGTTATATGTTTACGGACTTTGAATGCGCGACTGGTAATCATTACATCTCTGGATCCTCATCTGGTTTCGACTGCATGAAATCGTCTTCTTCTTCGGACTCCGGCTCCAGGATGATTGGTTTGGGCTTGGGTGGAGGGGGCTCCGGCTTCTTCCTGGTGGCCACACGGTAGATCGGTATAGCCACCCCCACCAGGATAGCTAGGATTACCACCACAATCAGGAACAGTAGGCCGGGGTGGAGGCTCTGGCACGTCGATCCCGCACGTGGTGTGGGACACTCACACTGTTGTCGGTGCTCACTACAAAATAGACAAAAACAAAAGTAGATTATTTATAGAGACCTCCTATTGAATGATAATCTTTTAAATTTTGAATTATTAACCAGAGGATTCCTCTATAGTCGGCCCAGTGATTAGTAGTTCTCCTGAAGTCTTTTTATCTGCAGAAAACATATACCTAATATAGAATTCCTTCCAAATAAAGGATATCAATTCAGGATGCAAATTACCAGAAATTTAAAACACAAAAGTACAGTGTAAATACGCAATCTCGCGCAGAGCCCTGATAGTTCTGGTGTACATGAGATGCCGATTCAGCACCAAGGACAGCACCTATGTTCTTACATGACGATATACGGTGGTTTGTTATATAACACATGGAATGATTGTACAATGATCTAACATGCGATCAAGAAACGCGTGAGCATAACGTACCCGACAAAACAGATGCCGTCGTTGATACACGGGTCCTCAGGGCAGACGTCGAAGTGCCACTTGCCCTTGTAGTGCACGGCCGCATCCCACACATGCAGCGTGCTGTTTCCGGGCGTCCAGTGGACCTCCAATGTCTTCAGTGACTCGATACTCAGCAGCACGTCTGGATCCCAGCTGTTGAGCTGGCCTTCATCTATTTCTAGATGGCGTAGGTTGTTAAGTGGCTTAAAGAGCTCCTCCTCTGGATTTGTTACGCCACTAAATTGTAGCAGGAGACTTTGCAGGTTCCACTGATGACTAAACGTGTCACTAGGGAGACTCGTCATCTTTGGGTTGTTTGCCAGATTCAAATACTCAAGCCACTCAAGAGGCTCAAACAGACGATCCGGCAAGTTCATGTCCAAAGCCCCTTCAAGGTTCAGAGTGTCTAGTCGACCTAGGCCACGAAAGGAATTGGGATACAACTTGTTGATGCTGTTACCTTGCAAGTACAGTTTGTCCAGAAATTTGACACCGACGAATAGAGACGGCTGGATCTCTTTCAAGTTGTTCTCACTGAGATCCAAGTATCCCAGTGCCCTGAAAGTCTTAAAAGCGTCTTTCGGAATATGTGTTATGTCGGGGTTTTGAACGATCTCTAGAATGATAACTTCTGCTGTTGAGATTCCATGAAAAACACTTGATGGTAGAGTGTCCATTCCATGCACCTTAATACGAGCGGACTCCGTGGTGCCAGGATACTCCTCCGGATATGTCGAGCCGGTGCTCCAGAACTCGCATCGAAGGTGCCTGACCTTCGTTTCTAAGTAATAGTGCCAACGTTTGAGACAGACGCAGTAGCTCGGGCATGTGATCTCCCACGGCTCGGCATCGTCGGGTCTAGTAGGATGCGGCTTGGTCGGTAGGAGACGTCTGACCGCTGGTTGTGTAGGGGCAGGTGCCACCGGGTTGACAACCACTGGTTGGTCGGCGGTCGGCATGACCATTGCTGTAGGTTTGGCCAATGGCGGTTGTGATGTGGTCTGTGACAGGGAGGACACCGTGGGTAGATCCTCTTGCGCTACATTTTGCCTTGCGATCAGGAGGAGATGATATGCTGTTGCCAGGGCCACAGCGGGTGAAGGCCACATACTTGCCAATTCTTCTATATCAATAATCTGAAATAAACAACAAAATAGCTGATTATTCAATAGGACGTACAGGAGCCCATCTGTTGTCGTTGACTGCAAACTCAATGACATGAATAGTTTCCCCCCAAATATTTTGTTGTGACCTCAGAGCACATATCGCTCTCAGTCTTTTCTAGGCGTCTACGTACCATCTCCGGACCGTCCGCATTGCAGCTCTGTGGACTGTGGTACCGCTGTATTCGTGTAGAGGGCGCGTTTCGGTCTTCGACTAATATTTATGGTACTCATACAGCACAAATTATAGGGGCTATCGCCCCCATGTTGCCATTTTTCACACAGATCCACTTATGTTACAACTATAAAGGGACTCCCATCTATTTTATTCATGACACATTCATTTGCCATGACCTCTGTGTGTGGCCGGTATGCTCTGATGTTCGTCATCATTCCCTATTGAACAAAGCGATGTCTTCAAGAAAGAGATGAAAATATCCTAATATCCAAACGGAAAGATAATTTGAAAATTGGTTTCCCCAAATTTATCAATTCTATGCATAGAATCTATGATCAATGAGTTTCCGAGAAAACGTTGCAAAGAAAAGTTAAATCTGTCGCTCATTGGATGTGTTATATGGATTCAGAGATAAACATAGAAATTAATGTAAGAATCTGGCGCTTTTAGGAAATAACATGTGTTTTACGTGTTTCAGTATTGCTCTCAAGACATTCTTAATCGACTGACCTGTGACCACTCTAATGACCTAGTATTAAGAGAGAAAACATGCAGTAAATGCCCGGCACGGAATCGTTGCGGATTATTAGATTCCAAACGAACTTACCGGTATAACACCAAGGTTGTGCAAAGGTTAGAAGACGTGTAAGACCAAGCTTGTACAATGACTAGGTATCGGCAAACCTAGAGGCCAGACCGCTGGAGAAAGCGCAGCTTACTTAGTCGTCAGCCATGTCAGGGCATGGATTCCTTCGCTGACACAACGAAACCAGAATACCCCGGTTCCCTGGTCGGGTGCTAACATTTCTACGGTGGCCAAATATAACTCCGCCACTCTGTATATTCTTGGACAGACATTTCACACTTTTTCCTGTCGCCCGGAGCGCCGCCCGTCCCCGGTTTACCCTCAGGTCCTGAACTGTGTGGTGTTTCCTTTACTGTTGTGGTTAAATTCTCTCATTCCTGGCGCTAAAACAGTGCAAATTGGCTGAAACTAAATGCTATGAAGTATGTATTCGCTACGCCATACACGTGATTATATATCTTATGAAAACATAGCTGACATGATTTTCATAGTTCTGTACGCCCCGCCCAACACTGGTCTCCACTAGACTCCTTTCGAACCTTTGGTTGCTGAAGTTAGTAGAAATTGGTCAAATAGGGTTGGCATAATTTGGCGGAGAATTTATTTATTTGATCATAGAGTTACAAACTGACAACCCGGATAACTCCTCTCGCAGATTATGTATCCTATTTGACCAATATCTTCATTTGTTTTTCAAACTGCAGAAGGAGTCTGAGGAGATTGACCAGGACGTCGTCTGCTACAGAAGTGGGGGTCAAAGTTGAAGCCTGCCCGTCCAGCGCGGTGCATTGTGGGCGTGAGACGTGGTGCGAGTTGACGTGGCCATCTTTGCTCCGGTTCTGAGCTGTGTGGCGGAACCGGGGACATTTTCACCAATATTTGACGCGCAAGATCACAGGATTTCGTTTTCTTACACGATATAGAACCTAAGTTTACGTTTAGACCATGCTGACCAAGTTTGAGACCAAGTCGGCCCGCGTGAAGGGTGAGTTGAGTTCCTTTCGATGTTGGCGTTAGATGGGTGGGGGAGGGGGGTATAATTAAGTTCGATACAGGTGGGTATCTTTTTTGCCGGTATGTCAGAATAAAAAAAAATGCTGTGTACAAACTTACTTTATCTTACCTAACAGGACAAAGATTGTGGTGACACAAATGAATTTGATCGATGAAAACCTATTTTGCTAGATGAAACATGTCAGGGAGTTTGGGGTTTGCAGCATAATTATCAGACGTGTGGTTGTTGATGACGAATATATCTTGGCAGGTTTGGCTTTCCACCCGAAGCGGCCATGGATCCTCGCCAGTTTGCACAATGGGGTTATCCAGCTCTGGGACTACCGCATGTGCACTCTCATCGACAAGTTCGACGAACATGATGGTAAGACAGACGCACCCTTACAATAGTTACATTTTGGGCTTTGACATGGGAAGACATTAGCACTTTTCTTCTTCTTCTTCTGATAATGCCCATCTGCCGAGAAAACGGGAATTAATGCCATGTTTCTTGGCTAATATGAAACCTCCACCCTGGTGAACTTTTCCTGTTTCTCCCTCCTTGATGTCAGGATAGTTTTATGGTATACTGATGATTACTGAATAAAGGTACAAATGTATCACTGGATTAGAATTACATGTATTCACTATTCATGATATTGTGTGTAGCATCAAGAACATACTAGTAACATTGCTGCCTTCCCCAGGACCTGTCCGTGGCATCAGCTTCCATCAGCAGCAGCCCCTGTTTGTGTCTGGAGGAGATGACTACAAAATCAAGGTATTTTTGATATATAATCCCCAGCAACAAGCTAGCATTTCTTTCTCATTGTAATGTTTTCATGTTCAAACGTGCATTAAAATGAACTGAACTTGTACAGATAAGATCTGAATAGAGCTGCTATGGATAGATCCACCTCATATGCATACGTAGGATGAACTGAACTGATAGATAGATTCAATAGACTGTACCGGTAGTCCAAATCCTTTAATGAATTCAAGTCGACAAAATATGACACAACTCTGGTGTTTTTCCATTTCAGGTTTGGAACTACAAGCAGCGCCGGTGCCTCTTTACTTTGCTGGGCCATTTGGACTACATCCGGACAACTTTCTTCCACCATGTATGTCTCCACTATTACCTGCCCTAATCATGCCATAATGAAAGCACACCATAGATACATGTACATGTGTGTACTACAAAAGGAAATTCTTCAGTGAATATGCATCCTGATCTATAGCTGAGTGTATATAGCTATCATATCTACTGCTGTAACTGAATGATTGAATCATGCTAGTTCCTGTTAAGAAATATTTTAACTTGTAGAATATGGGAAAATGATGTGGGTTTTTTTTCTCTACAGGAATACCCATGGATCATCAGTGCTTCAGATGACCAGACAATTCGAGTCTGGAACTGGCAGTCCAGGACTTGTATATGGTGAGTCAATAACTGTTTGACCTTCACATGACAGAACAACAGTCTGACTAGTACAATTCACTGAGTAAAGACAAGAGAAAGCAAATGGAATAGAAGTCAATGAAACACAAATGTTGTGTCAAATGTAATTAGGGCTTGGCTTTCATTTGATAATGATTCATACCAGAGACACATTTCCATACTGGTCCTGTATCGATAGTTGAGAGTGGCTTGATCTCAAGGATTAATAGGTACATGTATTCTTGTTTTAAAATTATACTGTGTTTGCCTCCCCTTTCTACAGTGTGCTGACAGGACACAACCACTATGTGATGTGTGCCCAGTTCCATCCCAGTGAAGACATGGTGGTTTCTGCCTCTCTGGATCAGACTGTCCGTGTCTGGGACATAGCTGGTAGGAACAAGATAGCCCAGCACACCTGGACACTGCACCCTTATCCTAGCATCCCTATTCCTAAGTGGGACGACCTAGGAATATTGTAAACATTGGATAGTTCAGTGAATCCCACATTAATAATGAGTATTAGAGGGATGCTCAGGATATTATGGAGCAGTTGAAAGGGAAGACTGTCACCACTCCACGAAGTGTTGTAGAAAAGCACAGCTCAACTTCACTCCTACTGTTATGATTTTATCTGGCTCTGTTTATGGTTTTGTTTACACTGTCCTGGTTGACTACATTTTTGTTTTTTCCATCATGGTTTCTAAGAACAAAGCTGGCAGGTAGGACGCCTGAAAATATTTGAAGTTTGTTTCTAAAATGTTATATCATCTCTTAACGACTGTGTTGTAAAATTCCTACATTGGAAAATTTGCCATCCATAATTTAATTATTTTCTAAAGGTTCTTTAAGTTCTTTGATTCAACAGTACTACTACATGTAAAAAAAAAAGAAGAAATATCTGCCAGCTCTGGTCCTCTTTATTTTTCATTTCACAGCTGTTCCTCCTGCGGGTGTTCAGTGTAAGGGGTCTTATGTGAGAAAATCATTGTGTTACATTGTCAATGTGTACACTGGTCTAGGATTGCGGAAGAAGAACGTGGCACCAGGACCAGGTGGTGTGGAGCACCGGCCTGACAACACACCAGATCTCTTTGGGACCTCTGATGCAGTTGTGAAGCACGTGTTGGAGGTAAAATTGCACTTTACTAGATCCATTTTTGCTTAGTTGCATCTTCTGTAAAGGTACCAAATATTTTTTGGACATTGGGTTTCTTATCCATATGTGTTCTTCATGCCTTCACCACAGTTCCTTCCAATTAGACTGATAGCAGATACTTTTGTTGTCGTATGTACATTATTAAGAAACTGCATTTTTTACCCCAGGGCCATGACCGTGGGGTGAACTGGGCAGCCTTCCACCCTTCCATGCCCCTGATTGTGTCAGGTGCTGATGACAGGCAGGTCAAGCTGTGGAGAATGAACGGTGAGTCTGGGATAACAGTGGGATGTGATTAGAACGAACAAGCACTGTGTAAACAGGAAGACAAAACTATACAAAACACACTCTGTGTCATTAAAGCGCAGTACCAGAATAATAGTTTAAATGTTAGATCAAAGACAATTGGTATTAATTGTTAAAAGGTTGACTCAACGTTTGGATTGACAGATTTTCAGGTATGTAATGTGTTTATCCTATTTACACTGATAGTTTTTTCTCTCTTCGTTTTCCTCAGAGTCCAAGGCCTGGGAAGTGGACACATGTCGCGGCCACTACAACAACGTGTCCTGTTGTCTGTTCCACCCCCGACAGGAGCTCATCCTCAGTAACTCTGAGGACAAGAGTATCAGGGTCTGGGACATGTCCAAGAGGTAGGTGTTGAGATATTGGCATCATATTGCCTTTGCTTGTTGGTTTTTAGGGATAAGCCACAGAGGAATCATTGAATAAGCTTGTATCACTGGTTTTGTTTTGCTGTGTAATGCATGTTTAATTACCATATTCATACCATTTGAGACATTTATGATATAAGATAGCAAGTAATATCTGAAAGTGTAGTGTAGATCAGAGTTGCTTATTTTCCTGCACTTTTCCTTTATCCATGGCTCAGGTTTCATTGATAGTTAATGTCCCCAGTCTCTGATTCTTCTGGACAGTTCCTCTTGTCTTCCATGCCCTAACTTATTGAGCCACAATTTTGTTTACTGCTGCCTAGTAGTGGAAAGAGAGGACAAAGGTTTGATATTGCTCTGTGGAGCCTTCTGTGTCTTCTCTTGCAAGTTCTGTAAAATGGGCAGCTGACAAAAATTTCGCATATGTATTCTGATTGGCATAGCAACACAAGCCTGGAATTGTTTGTTGATCGGTCTGTTTTTTGTTTTTTTGCACTGGCTCATTTGATGTAAATTATTAAACATTTGTTGTAATTTTTACAAACAATGCAGGCTCCAAATTTCTTTTCAAGAGGAGCATTTAAATCTTGGTCATATGTTGGTACAAAGTTGGCCCTGTCACAGATGTGTTTGTAATGTTGATCCTTGTATTATGAGTATCTAAAACAGTTCTTTAATGTGTGGGCTACTACCACAGTGCAATATCAAGTATAAGCAAGCCATACCTTATTTCCTGTCACCTGCATCTTTATTTAAGTTTTGCATGACCATTTTGCAGTTTGCCAACAGTCATGAAGTGTCTACTGAAATACATTTCCCTCTTGTGTGACGGTGATGTAAGTAGATGAGTGTGTGCTCATGTCCTTCATGTATTGTTTCTCCAGGACGGCTGTACAGACCTTCCGTCGTGACCATGACCGATTCTGGGTGATGGCAGCCCACCCCACCCTCAACATCTTTGCAGCAGGTAGGTAGTAGATCATGGCATGCAGGTGTCAAGGCTTCATTATAAGATCAATAAACTATACTGTTCTTTAAAATTCTTGCTGTTGTGAAAATAATAGTAGCCATTGGTTAATTCTTAATGCTACCTACTCTGGAGAGCTTTGTCCTTTCTCTGCATATTATTGTAGATAATACAGTGTGGGTAATAGAAAGATCTATCTGTTCCTTATAAAGTCAAATATTGCTGACTGAATTGTGAGATTCGCTTTTATTGTGTGACAGGTCATGACAGTGGGATGGTCATCTTCAAGTTGGAGCGAGAACGTCCAGCCTACGCTACAAATGGAAACATCCTGTATTACGTGAAGGAGCGCTATCTGAGGCAACTGGACTTCAACTCCTCCAAGGATGTGGCTGTCATGCAGCTGAGAAGGTAAGGAAAAAGTTGGCATGGGGGAATGAGAATTTTTTCTGTTCGTGACTGACCATATCTATTGGAATTTCATGTTATGATAATGAACTTGTTGTCCCTATTTCAGTGGTTCCAAACACCCAGTGTACAGCATGTCTCATAACCCAGCTGAAAACGCAGTGCTCCTGACCACCCGCACCCCTAACGTTGAGAACAGCACGTATGACCTGTACGCCATTCCCAAGGACACGGATTCCTCCAGCCCCGACGCACCGGAGGGCAAGCGCTCGTCTGGTCTGCGTGCAGTGTGGGTGGCACGGAACAGGTTTGCTGTTCTGGACAGGACACATACGGTAGGTTCTGCCATCTCAACATGCCACATGTAGATATTCCTTTGCCAACTTGGCTTTATACTGGGAAAACATTGATTTGATTTGCATTGAGCATTGTTCTGTCCACGTAGCTCTCAGACAAATTAATCCGTCTTTAAAATGCAATTACTAAAGCTTGTAGGGACTCTTTGTCTCCATGCTGCATTATGACTGTAACGGATACAAACTGTGCTTTTCACACGGTAGATCTTGATCAAGAACCTGAAGAATGAGATCACTAAGAAAGTGCAGGTGCCTAACTGTGATGATGTGTTCTATGCTGGTACTGGGATGTTACTACTGAGGGATGCAGACAGCATGACTCTGTTTGATGTGCAGCAGAAGAGGTCAGTGTTTCTGCTGAACATTCTCTTTTTGTCTTGTGTATGTCAAGTCAAACTGGTGCAATGGCCAAATGGGTAGAGTGCTCGCCTGGCATTCGGTAGGTCATGAGTTCGATCCCTGGCCGAGTCACACCACCAAAGACATTAAAAATAGTACATACAGCTTTCTCTGCTTAGCACACAGCATTTAGGAAAGAACACTAGATGATAAAAGAGTAAATTGAGTAATGAGGTCTGCATAGAGATAAGAGAAATATTTGTTCAGCAAGCACAATGTCAGACTACTGTACTGATGTGTCATGTAAAGACTTACCATTTGAGTTGTTTGTCCCATCAGGACCCTGGGCACTGTTCGTGTCTCCAAGGTCAAGTACGTTATCTGGTCCAGTGACATGTCTCACGTGGCTCTTCTCAGCAAGCATGGTGAGTCAGCCTTTGTGTTTGGAGATATACTAAGAAATGTAATGGAGAAACTGATGTTCATTTGCTTTATGTTTAGAAGTTTGTATGTCTCAAAATATCTATTGCATCATTATCTCAGAGATTTTTTCTTGAAGAAACAATGTGTGGCTAGGAATCTGTTTCATGTGGTGAGTATTACAGCAAGTGTTGTTTTCACAGTCATTGCTATCTGCAACCGTAAACTGGACAGCCTGTGCACCATCCATGAGAATGTCCGTGTGAAGAGTGGAGCATGGGACGAGAGCGGCGTCTTCATCTACACGACATCCAACCACATCAAATATGCCATCACAAATGGGTAGGTTCATCACATGTACGTAGAATAGGTATAATGCAACAAGGGGAAAGATTGGTTTGTTTTAATGTACTCTGCCTGTCCATATGATAGTTATACAGAAAGAAAGACCAATTGGAACCACTTTTATGAACAGCACCAATGTTTAAAACATCTACTGAATAAACTAAAAAAGCTTTCGAGTTTAAATAAAGGCTTACTACTACTACTACTACTACTGAATAAACTAAAAGAGCCATTAATGCTTATTACTGGGCAAATATGAAAGTAAATGTGCTCTACAGAGAAGTCTACAGAGACAGACTATGAATATCCAGTGGACAGCTCATTAAGGGTAGAACTAATGGTAATGTTGACATGTGTTTGTGTGTAGTGACTATGGTATCATCCGTACCCTGGACCTGCCCATCTACATCACCCGTGTGAAGGGCAGCAGTGTGTACTGCCTGGACAGGGACTGTCGGCCACGTGTCCTCAGTATCGACCCTACAGAGTACAGGTTCAAACTGGCTCTCATCAACAGGAAATATGATGAGGTAGGTTTTTGCATGATCCAAGTGTCGTGTGGGGTCTCTTCCCAAGAATTGGCAGTGTAGATTGAATTTTCTCATAATGGTATTTTGAAATACAATGTATACTTGCAACTGCACTAGCTGCAGAAGATAAGTTTTCTACAAGGCATGGAACCTTATGAGATAAATAAAGCAACTGTGTGAGACAACTATGACAAATCTGTGTTCTGTCTGTTTGGCCAGGTTCTACACATGGTCCGGAATGCCAAGCTAGTGGGTCAGTCCATCATTGCCTACCTACAGAAGAAGGGGTACCCCGAGGTAGCCCTGCACTTCGTCAAGGACGAGAAGACCCGCTTTGGACTGGCTTTGGAATGTGGCAACATCGAGGTACCATAGTAGTGTACTAAGTCATATCAGTACAATGTTAAAAGTCTTCTGTATGGAAACAGTTTTGGTGTAATATTTCTAATACATGTAATAATGTAAATTCCATTTTTAGAAAGCTAATGTGTTATTTTCATTCTGACATTCATGTTGTAGTTTTAAACATGGAATGTTTTTGAATTGTTACATCATGCTACATGTGTACATGTTTGTCTCTTTAGGTTGCCCTGGAGGCTGCCAAGGCCCTTGATGACAAGAACTGCTGGAACCGTCTGGGTGAGATGGCCCTGCTGCAGGGGAACCACCAGGTGGTGGAGATGGCCTACCAGAGAACCAAGAACTTCGACAAGCTGTCCTTCCTCTATCTCATCACAGGAAACCTCGACAAGCTGCGCAAAATGATGAAGATCGGTCAGTCATCTCAAATACTTCCTGATTATTTCCATGGTTGGATTTGGAGATTATGAAGTACTGTCTACATAGTGTCTAAATCATTAACTTAGATGGGGTGGAAGTACATTTTTGTTGCATGTAACATTAGATGTTGTACTGGATTTATGCTTATATTGTTTTACTTTCCACTTCTGTGCAGCTGAGATTAGGAAGGACACCAGTGGACACTACCAGAATGCCCTGTTCCTGGGAGATATTGCCGAGAGAACCAAAATTCTACGTGCCTGTGGACAGAGTAAGTACTTTTCTGAAAATGGATCACTCCCTTCCTTAGTAGCAGTAGTAGGACATAGGCTCTTATAAATATAATTAACCTTGCAGAACTTGCCCATGGTTTGGGACTGTATTGTGAAATATTTTGAGTTGATGTACATTAAAGCTGTTCCCTGGTGTTTCCTGTAGAATCGTTAGCCTACCTGACAGCTGCCACCCACGGACTGGAGGAGGAAGCTCAAGCCATTCGGGAGACCTTTGACCCTGAAAAGGACAAGGTAAAAACATACGAGTGCTCAGCCCCAAATGTATTAAAACAACAAGTTATGTGTAATTGGCTATTGACAGTAACAGTAACTGCTATTAGGGAAGAACTACATGAGCTTTTTTTGTCTTTCACCTTGCAGCTGCCTGAAGTGGATTCCAGTGCCAAGCTCATGGCCCCACCACCACCTTGTCTTCAGTGGGAAACCAACTGGCCTCTCCTGACAGTCACTAAGGGCTTCTTCGAGAGCGCCATGACCCAGAAGGGCAAGGCACTGGCAGCAGAACACGAGATCGAGGATGTGGCTGGAGGAGCCTGGGGAGATGATGCAGAGCTCATCATTGATGATGGTAGGTTGGGGAGAACAAGTGCCTTGCCAGGCTTTAGGGAGTATTGAAGAATATTACATGTCAGATTCCATTGCATGTGTAATCCTTCAGTACTTCAGTTACTTACATGTACATCCCATCTACAACAGATGCAGACATTTTTGGCTTGCTCAAATAGTAAGAAGACATAAGAATTGCATTTAGACATCTTAGAGATGGACATTATGATATGTGAGTGTATGATCTGCATCACACTTACACTTGTTTTCCCGTCCCAGAGGGTGGCTGGGGTACACCAGGTGAGGGTCTGGATGAGGAGGGGCTGGGTGGAGATGGAGAGGACGCTGGCTGGGACGTGGGGGACGAGGACCTGGAACTGCCTGCAGACCTGGTAAGACATGGACTGCCTGGAGATCTATTACTGATGTAATATCGATTTACATGGCCTATACAAATGTAAGGAATGACTCATTTTGAGTTTGATAAATCTGAATCGAGCGATGGAAGATAGCACTATTGCATGAGGATGCCATGGTGCTAAAAAAGAACATGTCTGAATGCTGACCAAATGTTAACATTGTGTTCCAAAGGATGTTGGTCCAGGCCCGGCCATGGGAGGGGATGAGGAGGGCTACTTTGTCCCACCCACCAAGGGTGTGAGCCAGGGGCAGGTCTGGTGCAACAACTCCCAGCTTCCTGTGGACCACATCTTAGCTGGATCCTTCGAGACTGCCTTCAGGGTGAGTCAAAGCAGCTCACTGGAGAACTTTCTATTTAGTCTTAGTCCATTTAGTTTGATCAGTATGTTGGGAATATTTTGATAGTAAAACATTTCTTTTCAGAAGGATAGAAGCTTCCAAAGCCTTGTAACAAATGCTATTTTTGGTGAGAAATGTTTTGATTAAAATAAAGCACTCTTCCACCCACATAGAAAATCTAAGAGCATCAGCAGAGTAGTGAGTTTCTGACAATATCTGACTGTTTTTCAAGTCTTGTGTTTTGTTGTGTCCAGTTGCTGCACGATCAGGTGGGAGTTGTGGACTTCTCCACCTACCAGAACATCTTCATGTTGACCATGGCTCGTGCTCGCACTGCCTACATCGGCGTCCCGTCACTGCCTAATTTATTTGGCTATCCACACCGAAACTGGTGAGTCTTTCTATTGTTCAGCTTGAGTTGATGTGTTTTTGTGCAATGAAGTATTTTTTCCATTGTGGAATGTATGAAACTGCAAAAAAGGTAGTTAACCTTTTGAATGAGTTTTCATCACAAACAAGACCAGCTGCAGTATGACTCATAATGTAGGTCTTCTCTGCGTAGTACATTTTTCACATCCTTGTTGTTCACTTAAAAACTTGCTGTTGATGTTTTGCTGTGTAGGAAGGAAGCGGGTGCCCGTGCTGGCCAGGCAGCAGTAGGTCTGAAGTTGAACGACCTTGTGCAGAGACTACAGCAGTGCTACCAGCTGACCACGGGGGGGAAGTTCCAAGAGGCAGTGGAACGTTTCCGCAGCCTCCTGCTGAGTGTGCCGCTCCTGGTGGTGGAGAACAAACAGGAAATCTCTGAGGCAAGACCCTAACACATTTTAAGATGTAGAACATTATACCTACTTTTTAATTTTAATGAAAACCTATACTGTGGGTGCTGCAAATGTAAGCCTCGTTATCTCTGTTTATCCAGGCACAGCAGCTGCTTGCCATCTGTAAGGAGTACATCGTAGGCCTGTCCATGGAGATCTCCCGCAAGGAGCAGCCCAAGGCAACACTGGACAACCAGAAACGCATCTGTGAGGTCAGTCATCTCTTTGAAGCTCCTACTAGTTATTGTGGAAGGGAAGAGAGCATAGTACATTTTCTGTATGGTGGAAAGATGGCATCAGGGTTGGACATTATACTGACTTCAGTTAAAGTCAATGAGAAAACATCAATCTTACCAGGCTATGGCTCCGTCTACAGACCATCAATAAAGCATACGGTCATTAGATTTACTTTTAAAATCATTATCAGTTACCATTGTCTTGTGTACTAGCTGTTTGTGTTCCCCCTTAGATGGCAGCATACTTCACCCACACTCAGCTGCAGCCCATTCATCTCATCCTCACCCTGAGGACGGCTCTCAACTTGTTCTTCAAACTCAAGAATTTCAAGACAGCAGCATCGTTTGCAAGAAGACTGTTGGAGCTGGGTCCCAAACCCGAGGTGGCACAGCAGGTAGACATAATTGTCATCTGATTCCCTTCTTTTGTTGTGCAATGAGAAAGGTCACAGCTGCAGCTATTGACATTACCCTCATGTCTTACCAATAAACATCTAAATCCTAGCAATACTTTGAAGCTCACTGTTGTTTACATCACCTTGTGTGCTTTTCCTTTTAGACACGGAAGATTCTTCAGGCCTGTGAGAAGAACCTGACTGATACACATGAGCTGGAGTACGACCAACACAATCCATTTGACATCTGTGCATCTACATACAAGCCAATCTATAGGTGAGTTCACTAGTTCCTCAAATTTGTTTCAGCATTTAAATGTTTCTGGATGATGTACAGTACCCTGTAAATTCCTGGGCATTTTATGGGCTATGGCTGCTCTCCCTCTGAAGCAAAATAAATTTGTAGTTGTCCAAATTACAATTTCTGACCTGTGTTTTTCTCCTTACCCTACAGAGGGAAGCCAGTTGAGAAATGTCCCCTGTGTGGGGCATGTTACCAGCCACAGCTCAAGGGGTCAGTCTGTACCATCTGCAAGGTAAGCATATTTTTATCTGCTTTGTACTTTGCTACCACTTGCGTGTGAGGTAATCATGAGTACGTATAGATCACTGCTGTATGGTTTGAAGTTTTCTGTGTAGCAAAGATCCCACTTGTATGCAAACCACAAAAACCTTGTCTGCTCATAAAATGTTATTCTATATCTTAGTATCAACACATGATTCTTTCCCTTTCCAGGTTTCAGAGGTTGGCAAGGACTGCATAGGACTTCGTATCAGCCAGATCCAGTTCAGATAAATGCCATACACTGCAGTACAGGCACATACTTGTAATAGTACTTTACACACCAGCCTTTTGTCTATACGGTAAGATGGGGGTCCTTGGAGATACACTGTACAATGTACTATGTACATGAAGAAAATAGTTGCTCTACCACAGATAGCAAAGGCTAGTCTTTGTATGGATTCATTGCTTGAAAGTATACTACAAACGAGGCTGTCAGTTGGGAAATCATATACACTACATGTGAACTCGGTACCATTTCTTTATTGTACCACAGAAAATGTTTTAGTGTTGTCTGAATACAACTGTCAGTTGCATCACGATAGCTACCTAGTATTAATAAGACTTGGCAGAGAAAAATTAGATGGGGATAACATACTTTTATTTCTGGGCTATTTCAACTAGACACACTATTGTATACAACATGTATTGAAAATATGAGCAGTAAAGCTAATGCCAATCTTTCACTCCGTCAGCTTTTTTATTTTTCAGTTCCTTATTGCAACAGGTGGCCTTTGTATATGGATGTGACTTATACATGTAGCAGTTCAATTCTTTGAGGTAAACTCAAGCTGGGACACATTTTTACATCTTGGGATTCAACTTGCTTTTAACAGAAGAACTTTGCTATACTGTTAATTTGAGTCGACATTCCAAATGAAAAGCAGATTGTAGTTATATAAGTCATACCTGTATTGTGCAGAGGCAATATTCCTCCAGTTAGTTTATGTCAGTGCATGACAAAAGTGATCAATGTCAACCAACACATCTAATAATAATTAACAATATATCTTCATATCAAATGGAATCAAGAAATAAAGTTCTTGATAAGAGAGTTGCTTCTGGTGTTTTTTTTCTTGGTTGGTTGTTGACTACTTGACTAAGATTGCAGTGCCTGCTGATATCCTGAAGCAATTTGGATGCAGTGGCCAAATATAGCAAAACTAGATCCTAGCTGTCTGTTATTTATCCCCAGTCTCCTCACAAGATAAGATGTCAGACATGGACTATGGTAATCCCCAAGGAAGTTACGATTTTACCTCCCACCATCTGCTTAGTTTTCATTCATACAGTGAAAATTTTGCTCCTGCTGATTGCAAAATCGCTGCATCAGTTTGGATGCTGTTCAACATCTTCCTACTGGTACCAGTACACTGCACAGTTACAACATCATACATCTTGCATATTGAGCATAACATATGGATATCAATGTAGCCAATTTACTACAAATGACTTTCTTAAAGACAACATACTGGAACCTTCACCCACAGAAGCCATGTGTGACAGCGCTTTTTTAAGTAAGCTACAATTCAGCTGTTGTTATAGTCTCATTCTCTGATGCCTATTCATCATCATTTGCCAAATTCCACATTTCCATTCTTGGGTAGACCTGTGTTACTTATTATGCCTCAAGGCAACTCCAGTTTCCTGACCACCATTTCCCCAAAGAGGCTGTACAGGAGGTGAGAGCTGTTGGTCGTATCCAGCTCTGCAGCCCCTCTACTCTCTCTCTCTCGCTTGCCAGCCAAGCTGTTGTTCCTCCTGGCATCTGCTCCCTGGGAGGGCAGAGCTAGCTGTTGCTGTGTTGGTGTCCTCTCACAGTAGTCTGGTCCTCAGGTCAGCAGGCGGCTGTACTCGGCCATCAGGTTGGACTTCCTCACACCCTCCCATGTCCTGGCAGCATAGTGGAACCTGGGGGAACATGAAGAGAAGTTCATCATGAAACCTTCATGTACAAGAGCTAGTGTTGAGACAACCAACCAATGTATAATTTAACTATAAAGCAACGAAAGGAAACAAGGCTATCCCCAACATTATGTTGGGGAAGAAGCCAGCTCAACCAAGCTACAACCTTTTCCACTGTACTACCGGTAGCAGGAAATGTGCTTTCTAGAATGATATATTTGCATCAGCCTGATCTAACAATTCTTGACCTACCAATTTTTCTCGGTGAGAGAGTGGTGGGTGAGAGGAGTCCTCGGCACAGAGAAGATCTGGTTCCTGAAGGAGTCCGTGAGAGCCTGTGGGCTGGGGTGACCCTGATAGTCTGGCACCAGGTTCAGGACCAAGGTCATTCCTGTGGTGTGCAAGGATTAAGAGGTTGGGTCTCTTAAAAAATAGCACCAGTATGGTTACACACCTAATACTGTTCCTTCCTAGGAAAAAAGCTACCAGTAAATTCAAGCATATGCTAGGTTACCAACTGAACTGTATACTACTGGTACACTAAACAGCTACTTGTTCAATAGGGTCTGATAACTGATGGTCACCCAAGTAATAACACCTCAGGAAGCATTATTGTTTGTTCAATGCTGTACCAAAAAAAGCACATCAAAAACCTTGTACACATTGACACACTCAGCAAACTTACCGTCAACCTTGCCATTCTGCTTAGTTGGTTTGTGTGGGAAGTCCGGGAACAGGAACAGGCTAACATCTCCACTTGGGCTCTTTTGCCGAGCAGGCACCAGTCCATTCAGATTCATAGACACTGCATTCTTGTATCTGTAAGTGAAGAATGTTACTGTTGGCTGCTTTCTGTACTGTCATGAATAATCTGAAGTCCAAAGTTTGGTTGGTCTTTAATTGGGCAACTAATACTGATACACAAACACAGTTTGTACATTAAGAACCTGTGGGGTAAGTACCAGTGCTTAACTTAGAATTTTGACTTCAGACCAAAGGACTGCATGTATGACTCTGACCTCATACTAGCATGCTGCAGTAGCCTGTCCACAGTGGTTTTCATGGCCTGGACCCTGCTGGGCTGGAAGTCCTCCCGTGTGGCCCTGTTCTGGACAAACACCACGGCAGGGAAGTAGTCCCCCTGCTCGTCTGCCGACACACTGGAGGAGGGGGCGTCATGGCTGGGAGCCGGGGTGGGCGGCTTCAACATCTCCGCTGTCTGCAGGAATCTGGTATCACAGGGGAACAGAGCACTTGTTAGGTGTGATTACACAGGCTTTATGTGCTTTTACTATGAATATATTTTTTGTGCAAAAACAGCTTTTAACATGAAAAACAACTTTCAATGAGAGATCCCACCCTTCCTTCTAGTTTTCTGATGAATAGGACATAAAGCAATCACACAAGAAAGAAACAGAAGTAATTGGTAAAGAGGTCAGTGCAATCCCATATTTATGTTCTTGAATTTGTTTTCCAAACAACATTTACATTAGTTGCACCAGTTTTTCTCAGCTGGGAAATAAAATTTGATCCAAGTTTCTCTTTGAGATTGAGGATCACCTCACCATTTCAATGGGGGCCTGCAAGCCCTTTTTCGTAAGGCGTAATCAGGCCGTTTTAGACTTCGTAATTCGTAGGCAGCCTCCGCAAAAATCAACGTAATTCGTAATTCGACATTAGCCGCAAATCGTAAAGTCGTAATCAGCTCTGAAACTTTAACGTAATTCGTAATAGGCGGCGAAAATTTTGCGTAATTCGTAATCACTACCCCCCCTTGCAGGCCCTCTTCAATTTCATGTACAATGACATAAAGATACACCAGCCCCCACCTGTACAAGTTGATATCTGTGAACCAGTCCTGTACCACCAGCACCACGTGGCACACCGTCATGAGGAAGGCCGTCAGCTGGAGGGACAGCACCTCCGCCCAGTTCTCTGCCAGCCCAACCTCAGGAGGCAGCTTCCTGTCATTGTGGATCAGCTGGTCAAGGACTGATGCACTCAGGATGGGCTGTTGGGAGGGAGGGAATGCATTTTTAAACAGAGACAACAGTAACAACACTTACATCAAGTCCAGAGTTGTTAATAATGTTAGCTTCAGTCCATGGTCCTTACATACAAGACTTCAGATACAGAGTTAACAAAAGGAATTCCATCTTAGCTGAACTATGTACAACCATTTAGATTTGTGTATCGTGCTTGTCAAGACTGCAATACCTTTTTACCTGGCCCCACATATCTTCCTTCATGATTTATACAAAATGTTTTGCTAGATTGAATTTACGAATTGGAGTTTTATAAGATTATTGAACTAGACTAAATGTTGTACTTCCTTGAAGCAAATGTAAAAATCATATGCAATCGTTCATAAGACCAGAAAGGTCATCCTGTCCTGACCTGTGTGTCAATGAGGATGATCCTCTCAGGGGTGACAAACAAGTCCACCCCCACTGTCTGGTGCCCTGCTGTCTCCAGTGCTTCTTCTGACTGGGGTTTGAACACAAAGCTCCTGCAACAAAGTTTGGAGTGTTTAAAGGGGTCTAAAAGTGACAACAATGCAGTTTCATCTTCTAATGCCATGTCAATCAAACTGCAGTTTTTTCCTTTTTTTATTACTGATGTACCCTAATTCACATCAGTTATTTTTGTTAGTGATTCATAATGTGGGAAATGTACCTGTTAGGCTGTTCTGGATGGTTCCCTGCCAGTAGTGACAGGATGGTCGACTTGCCCACACCCTCCATCCCAACCACTCCAACCACCAAGAAGTCTGTCTGATCCAGTAGCATCTAAACATGGACAATAGACACTGATGAACCCAGTATCACAAGTATAAAAACCAGCCAGCCATATAGAATTTCCATAGAACACTGAAGATACAAATAACAATATTGAACCCAACACTGTGATGTTGAATCAAAATGCTAAGTAGTAGACAATGCAGCATTCCCACTCACATCTATACCACTGTCACACCAGTTGAGACTGTCATCCACCAGTTTGACAGGTTGGGTCATCTCTGGTGGAGGGGCCAGCCGTGTCTGGCTGCCTGGGATGGGGAGAACAGAGGAAGGCAATTTAGCACAATGTTGTGTTGACTTTGTAGAGATACAGTTCAACTGTTCAACATGTGACCCTTATAGTTATACCAGTTAGAAATTTGACAAGGAGCTCCCCTGGTGAGTATACTTGAGTGATCACTACTTGACTTACTTTGGTAATGCACAATACACATCATGCAACATACAGGTGGTGCTTCTCAAACATTTAGTGTTAAAAACTGTTAACATTATTGGTTTGTTCTTTGGGTAGTTCTTAAAATCAGACAATCATTTGCATGAGAATGTCATGTCTTGTTCTTGCATTGGAAATAATTAATGACATACAGAGTACATGCAATTTTAAGCACACCCATGTGCACACACACATTTTAAGCATCTGGAAATTTTACATAAGATGATCAAACAAAAAGCCTATTCTATGCCTTCCTACATTGAAGACTTAGCAGCAAGTAAACCATATCATAAGTACTGACTCTCAGTGAAAGCTGCAACAGATGACACGTTACGCTGGATCTGATAAGTTGGCTGCTGGGTGGGCTGGCCACGCCCACTCTGGTCTCCATGGAAACCATCACTGGGAGCAGCCTATGAACAGCAGAGGGGAAAATGTGACTCCTTCTATCTTGTTATTGTAGTCACCTTTTACACACCATACTACAATGTCAAGATATGCAAGGATAGGGCTGATCATAGAACGTCCTTGGGCTGGTCAGCCAGACTAGATGCTGTACACTGCCACAACACAAGACCTACATTGCTACCATCATCTTTTGAGATGGAAGGATGCCTACTATACCACTATGACTACAATGTGCTCTACTTGCTAAAATCAGTAGCAGAGATTTGGGGACTATGACATAGCAGTAAACCAAAGACCATTACCGACCTGTGCAGCAGCTGTGCCAGACGTGGTGACTCCAGTACTCTGGGAGGAGGCAGATGAGGTGTCCTCCCTGGGTTTGATCAGGACGATGGGTTTACTGTCTGATGAACCACTGCCACTGGTGCTGGAGTCTCGATTCTGAGAAAAATGAAAAAATTAAATCTTAACTATTACTTTAACAATGTTAACGTTAATAGTAATTTTTCAAGAGGTTACACTCTATTGCATTTAAACAATTTGAGGAAAGTATCAACTGTTATCTGAAAAAATATGTATAAAAATGCCTTTATCCTCCATTGACACCAACACTGGTCGCACTGAAAGGTATGTGTCATTGTTTTACCTTCTCAATGTGAGGTTTGGCTAAGATGATAGGAGCTTTGATAGGGCCACTGCCACTGGGACCACTGGCACTGTTGTCTTTATCTTTCTCCTGGAATGCAATATTAAGACATGATTTTTATATTTGTTACAACATGTTCATTTTCCTGTCGAAACATTATGTGAATAGTCCTGTTGACAAGCACGATCTCTTGATGGGTAACACGATGGTTTCAACGCCTTCCTTACCCGACTCCTTGGCCTGGTCTCCCTCCCCTCCCTCCCCCCACCGCCCCTCCTGCGGCTCCTCCGCCGTCCACGGTCACCTCCGTGGGATGAAGACTGGCTCCCTGTGTGCTCGGACATCGGAATTACCTCTACAAGCTCCAGACGTGCATTAAGTAACCTTATTTACGCAAAGACCGTCAATGAATCCATGCTCTTAAAATTTTCGCAGAATGGGCAGCCATGTTGCTTTAGCACGACGAATTCAATATCATGCAGGGGGGTGTTACATTTGGTCGGTTACTTGTAATTGGTACAAAATAATTAGGCCATACTGTAACTATTAATTTCTATCTTTTTAAGACTAAACTAATTTTTTCATTTGTACTTTAGCAAAATCAATGTTAAACAGTGGTAACTATATCACGATAAAATGTTCGGACACCTCCTGGACTGCACCAATTTTTATTCTTCGCACCTATCAATGGGGGCGTCTGGCGGTTAGCACACTCACTGCAGCATTCTTACGCCGCCTTTCTGCAATGATATTTCTGGTCACCGAATGCGCTTCTGCAGTTCTGGGTCACCTGGCAGGTTTATTTGGTCAACCAAGGAGGTTTAAAAGGAGGTTCAACACAAGGCTTAAACATCCTCGTCCAGCATAAAGATACATGGACAAAAATAATGTCCTTCACCTTGCCCGACCCTCATTATCTTTTTTTCTGCAATAATATTTTCAGCCACAGTAAAGATGTGTTTTGGAGTCATACAGCCATGAAACTTTATTCCACAATCAACTTGGCATATACCGGCACAAAGATATTTGTTAGCATCATAGGCTCCTACAAAATTTCCATCTTAAGGTAACTCTATGATACTGTGATTCCATGAATTTGTATGCAACAAAACACAGACATCTACAAGATAAAGGTAAAATATCTCTTTAATACAGTAGTTGTAAATGTCAAGCTACAAAGAGTATACATTTGTAATTGAAATGTTTCTACAGTGTCTTGTCTTGTCTTGTCTTGTCTTGTTCGGGTACTGCACAACACCCCTAGATTGGGGTAAAACGTGCAGGGGAGCTGTGCGATGCGTTATTGCTGCTTCCTCAGGTGTTGTAGTACTGCAGCGTTGAACTTCGTGGGTTCCGCAGTATCGGTTATCTCTTGGGGCAAAATGTTCCAATCTCTGACAGTTTGTGGAAAATATGAATATTTGTAGCAGTCTTTGTGAAACGTTAGGGGTTTGTATGAGTTGGAGTTGAAGTGTCGTGATTGGCGCGGGATAGGCGTCAACAAGGTTTTGACCGGAAGGGCTGTTTTTGAGTATCTTGCTTTCTGAAGTAATGTGAGTCTACTTGCTGTGCGTCTGTCCTTTAATGTGTCCCACCCTAAATCTGTGACCAATTTGGTAGTGCTGGCATAAGTATCATAGGTATTAGAGACAAATCTGGCCGCTCTTTTCTGGACCGATTCTATCTTGTGAATATGTTCCTTGTAGTACGGATCCCATGCAGCGCTAGCGTATTCAAGGTGGGGTCTGACTAAGCTAGTGTATGCATTCATCTTAACTGATTTAGGACAGCTATAGAGATTGCGTTTAATAAAACCTAATGATTTATTTGCTTTGGAAGTAATATGATGGATATGTTCAGTCCAAGAAAGTTTGTTGTTTAGGATAACCCCTAGGTACTTGTGATTGTTAGCCTCAGCTAGTGTATGGCTCCCTAGTTTATAGTCAAATACTTTAGTTTTGCGTTTATGGGTGTAGCGCATGACGTAGCACTTATCAGGGTGTAGTTCCATTTGCCAATTGCTCTGCCATGCGTCTAACATGTTTATGTCATCTTGTAGTAGGTTATGGTCATTGTCGTTATTTATTTCTCTGTAAATGACACAGTCGTCGGCGAAAAGCCTGATGTTAGAGTTAAGGTTGTCGGCCAGATCATTTATGTATACTAGGAACAATAAAGGCCCTAGTACGGTGCCTTGGGGTACTCCTGAAACTACTTCTGCCCAGTCTGAATGTTCCCCCCCAACTACTACCCTTTGTTTACGTTTTTTAGGAAGTTAGAAATCCAATGGAGGAGTTTGCCTCGGATGCCGTAATTATGTAGTTTTAAGAGAAGACGGTTATGGGGAACCTTATCAAAGGCTTTGGCGAAATCAGTTATGATTAGATCAGTTTGTGATTTGGAATCTAAGGAAAGGCTAAGTCATTTGTGGTTTGGACAAGTTGAGTCTCACACGAATGTTTCTTCCTAAAACCATGTTGGTTTTCAGTTAAGATAGAATACATATCAAAATGGTCCATTATCTGGGAGTGGATAATGTGCTCCATAACCTTACTACAAACACAAGTGAGAGAGACGGGACGATAGTTAGAAGGTTTCGTCCTATCACCTTTTTTATAAATGGGAGTGATGTTTGCGTGTAGCCAAGTGGACGGGATTTGGCCTGATTCTAGAGATTTCTGACATATTAAGGTTAGGGCTGGGGCTAACTCTACGGCCGCTAGTTTAAGAATTCTTGCTGAAAGGCCGTCTGGTCCACTAGCTTTGTGTGGATTCAGTTCACTCAGGAGTTTGATAACTCCGTTAGTATTAATGCTGAATTCTGGTATTGAGGGAATGGTACTACGAGGGAGGTGGGGGAGTTGTTCTTTTTCCTCAGTAAAGACAGAACTAAATTGGGAGTTAAGTATGTTTGCTTTGATTCTGTTATCTGATTCTAATTTATCTCTTAGTTTAAGGCTAGGGATACCAGTTGCTTCCTGTTTCAAGTGTTTTATGTGCGACCAAAACTTTTTAGGGGAGTCGGTACAGTGTGAATTACATAATGATTTAAGATCCTCTAAATATCAGATCAGCTTATTTACATTTGTACAATCAATCATCAAGCTTCTTATATGTCAGTTCCCTCTCAAACTGTTCTGCAGTCAGTGTTCCCTGTAACCTCTCACAGTTTGGGTTGAAAACAGAATATGCACTCAGCTCCCCTGAACCACGGTCACCACTCCTCATATTCACATACATAACATAGAATATTGATAGAATTATATACACAGCTGCAAATCCCATTTCTATGAAGAAGCCCAGCAGGATGAGCCACAGGATGAACTTGAGGAATGTTGGATTGGTGAGGAGGAAGTTGTTCTGGGCCAGGATCCTGGAGATCTGATGTGGAACTCTCAGGCGGCTACTGTTCACCTCCTGTTCCTGGAAATAACAGGAAAGCCTGTCTGTGTAAAAATAGCCTTGTCTGATGTTCAACACCAATGACCAATGTAACATTACCCGGCACTGTACTCTAAGCTATGGTCCAGGCCAGTGGCACAAACATTGCTCAGATGGTGATGAAACTTTGAAAAGTATATGGAGCTTCAACATACCAAGTTTCATGCTTTTAATATCATTGACTGAGCTGTTGTATGTACAGTTGGACTACTACAATATGTTTATAGAACTTTGCATGACATAATCACAACAACTTCCTAAACAGATTTGTCTGATTGCTGGTCATGTCTAGACAGAACTGTGAGTGTGAAAGTTGCTGCATCATATCCTTTTCTTTTTTTGTTAGTTTTGTGGGTAACCTCAAAAACAGTCACTTTAGTGAGATCATTGTTATGTTACGTCAGTCCCATTATTCCCTTTCCTACCTGGAATCGTGGGAAAATTTCTTCCTCCCCTCACTTTCTGTACCATAATATTATTGTAGGTGTTTTCCTCCTGACTACAATTACTGGTGGGTGTGTTACAACATCACATCACTTCCTGCCTACATCAGCTCAAGTTACAAGTCCTAGCAGGTATTGTAGTCAGTACCATAGGCATTGTTCCTCATCAATACTGATTAGCATCTTTTGACCATCATTTTTTTCCATATGACTATTATGAGTAACATACTACTAGTAATCTGTATGAGAAATGTGTGTGGCATTTCCTATATTTTATCTATCCACTAGTACACACCTTGTAATCCAAGTGATATCTAAGAATCAGCAGTGGGTGTCTTTTTAAAAGCTGACTGCGTACAAAAAGTAATTTATTATGACAATTTTTTTTAGCAACTGACTGGAAATCTGATATAGTAATAAGTTGTGCATGACGTGGAGAACTGATGGTTGTCCTGGGAAATGTGTCATTGAGTAAAGATATTAAGAAAATAAATCAAATCAGTGCCAAACATGGACAACAATTACACGAACGCTGTTTTGTTATTTACTTCCTGTGGTGACGTCATTGTGACGAGAGTACGTCTAAAACAACAAATTTAGAAGCCAAACATTTCTGAGGAAATCTGCAGACCGGCACTAATGAGGTCAAACTGAACCTCTTGACCAGCTATCAAAATTCTTAGTGCGTCATCGATTGATTACTTCAGGGACAACTTTAACAGCTACCAAAACAAACACTTCGATGACGCGTGGCAGTAAAAGGGACGACGTTGTTCCCTCGATCGCTCAAAAACCAAGATGCTTGCTCAAACACAAGCATCCTCAATTTACTTGGCATCGAAACGTTACACACCTGTGTATCCCCTTGCACATATCCCAAATTTCCCCAGAAGTTCCGTTTTTGTGTTTCCTCCCTGTACTCTCTGGCTTTCCTTGCCCGATACTCCGCCAACTTCCCGTGGATGTCAGCTCCGGTCGCCATCTTCTCGAATGGCGGACTAGTCCAACACAAAATAGGTTAGTCTGCAACGAATTTGCATCGAGATATCCCCAGAAAATCCTAAAGTCTATATTCTATGACCCTAAATTTATAAAAAATAGTTCTTTTACATAAATTCAGAATACATCTATGTATCAAATATTGCTCTATTAATTGCTAAGACAGTTTAATATTAAGTTCCCCCCAACGATGTTTTGGACTAGTCCGGTGAAAGGTTAATATTAACTTTACATATTCAGATCGGTTCCAGGCCAGCGCAGTGCGGGGGCGGACACCACACGTCAGGGAGACTGGGAAGTCGGGCCGCCGCGATTCTTCGCAGAAAACTGGTTTCTCTACCTGACGGCCTGGTCGTTAGCACTACAATCAAGGTAAGCCCGTGATTATCCCCTTCCTGTGCCTCTCGGATCAGGTGTGTTTGTGTGACAGACGTGTGACTCAGGTCTGGCGGTTGGCAGCTCGACTGGATCCGCTGCACAAATTTTCTGTCTGCTGGGGTCTGTTTGTCGAGTCGAATCCGCCTCCGTAGTAGGACTACTACATAGGGCCTGATCTCTCTACAGCAGGTAAAATATGGAGCTTTCTGTGTTTTAAAGTTGATCGTTACTAGTGTACCAATTCGCTAGATGTGGATCGCAGATTATTCCACGGGTTTTAGCAGAGTCTTGTTGTGAGTCATAAATTTTCAGCACGGACCAGATGTCTGTGTGGAGGGAAATTATGTTGCCACTTCGACAGCTGGTTTTAAATCACCTATTTTTCACTTAAATAGTCTTGAGGGAATAGCCCAGAATTAAATTATTCATATTCTGGAATAAGACGTCGTTGAAGATTTGTGATGTGTCGTTTGCCCATTTTTGAAATAACGAAACTTCCTTGTTGGAAACAGCGTAAACCGATACACCTAACGTTAGCGTTAGTATAATAGTACATGTAGTTCGTTTGTTCTAAACCAAGAACGATTATAAACGTTACTAGTATAATGTATTTTACAAGGACGTTATATTTGTACATATAACGTTAGTGTTATTCGGTTTTGGGACATTGTATGATGGTCACTGACTTCCCTTACACCGCTGTAACGCTGTAACGTTATATGGTATAGTTAATTTAAGACGTTTGACATTGATGACAGCTTTAGCTAACCTGTGTACATAGCACAGTAAAAACTAACTATACTTACCACAAGTGAGATAAGGTGAAACTCTCTGGTAAGCTTTCGCAAAACAATTAAGTTTAGTGTTAACTTTGTTGTATGAAATATTAGATTTTGGGAGTAGCTGTACTCTGTTGAAGGAATATGAATTATTTGATAGTATGAAGTCACTCTGTTACGTTAGAGTTATTCTTGGAGTCTAGGGGGAATCGCTTTGTTTTGTTTTGTAAAATTAAAACTAAAGCCTTCAGGCAAATTGACGACTGGAGTCAGACACCTTCCTTTGTATCATGCCCAAAATACAGCGGAAGGAGTGGCCCAGTGACGTATATATGCAATTTTGGAACTCCTTTCGGGATGGAAATAATCACACCAAATGAAGATTACAGTGTGTGTTAATCATTTTGTAAAAAAATGGGATGTTCATTGCTTTTGTACACAGGGATTGGTTGCAGGTAGTACCTGCTGATTTCTGACTGAATAGTACCAGTTTTATATATGATATACCAAGGAGTATACTAATGGCAATAGAAATGGATATTATGCTTCCCCTTGCCAATAATCGCACCAGAGATAAAGTCGAGATATGTACAGTAGTTACCGGTAACTGCCGCTAAAGGTCCCTCAGTTCTGCCCACCCAAACATTTTACTGTTGTCCGTAGGAACCTTGACGTGAGTAAGTGCCATAAGGTTTGCTTGCAGGAAGTGTGACCACCTTGTGGTCAATGTTAAAGTATCAGGTTTCAGTCTTCTCAGGTCACAATGGACCTGTTGGTGCCATTTACCATCGTCATGACGTCAATATAGTTTCCTGGTAGATTTCTTAAAGGCATGTCTTGATTTTTTTTTTTCATGTTGAACAGAGGATATTGTCATACAAAATGCTGGTACACTACAAAAATTTCAACTAGAATACATACTGTACTACCAGGTTTGATTAACCAAATTAAGTGCATAAACTGATTTTATGACTTGAATATTGTCATAAACTAGTACTTGTATGCTTGGTTTTGGTTGCTTATTTTTCTTAAGTTCTTTTTCCTGTGATAAATTATAAATTCATAAAGCCACCATTGCCAGTTTATAGAAATAGCTCTCTTCACCAAAAGGTTTAGCATCAGGGTGCGTCAGTCATACGTCATTCTTTTTGGAAACTTTACCTTCGGTTCAACGTCCTTCTCCGCTTTGTTGACCTTGAGTCAACAGTTTTGGGTGGGCTGCATTGTTCAAACCCGTGTCTTAGTTACATGGGTATTTACATAAGAGTCGTGCGTGCCAGCAAGTAGGTCCGTTATCACTCAGCATGTGAGTAAACAAGTTCAGGCCATTCACATCTTATTCTTGTCATGCTTTTAAATTCAACAACTGGTCAAAACTGGAGGAAACCAGAATAATTTTCTATAAGAGGTAAGATATCCGGTGCTGTGACGTCTAACTAGCACATATATTGTTGGTCTGTGAATTGTAGCACAAAATTGTTAGCCTCTTGACGTAGTTGACAGTTAGTCCATTATTCATCGCAATTGGTGAGTTTGGACTTTGAATAATGTGTCACTTGCGTATTGTCCCCTTGTCAGCGGCTGATTGTGTGGGGCACCATGACATTGTACCTGAAGATCAGCTCCTTCCTGCTGAATTTCAATGTTGCTTTACAGATAAGCTACATGTAATACTGTATTACTGGTAGCATTATAGCTACATCGTCATGCCAGTGTTACTATCTCCTTAAATAATCTAGTATTTCAATAGTGAGGGATCCAATTGTTTTATGAATTAAGGAACAAGTTGTATCATGGAGTTTAAACCTCCTTGGTTGTATGCATACTACCCCCGGTATGCTTACGTACCTGTTTTGCCCAATTAGTAACTTTGCTACCAGTATGTCTGCTTTAGATGAGAAAACTAGAAGATTGAAGAGAATACTTGGCATCTGTTACAGTTTTTGCTGTATTTTATTTTTTTATTTTTTTCAGTAGAAAATCTACATTTCAAGATGGCGAATCAGAACCTTGAGAATCAGCCACTCACTGAAGACAACGGGAATGAAGTCCCCCTCCCAACTCGGCGGGAACGTATCCCGCTCCAGAGGCTTCACATCGAGCAGCGACAGTCGGACAGCTCATACGCCACGTCTGACCTGGGACGACAGAGCAGCATCAGTCCAACAAGCAGAAGTATGTTTATCCCGTAAACAAGAAGTTAAAGGATCAGTGATCAGCCTTTGGCCCATTGTGTCTACTTTCTAGCATTGATGTAAACAAGAAGCTTTGAAGTGAGATTTGAACTTAATTAAGAAAACTGCGGTATTGCTCTCTTGAGATCAGATTTGTAGGTAAGACTGAGTGATATGTGGGTATGTGTTGTAGCTTGGTTTTTCCAGATAAAGGTCTGACTACTGGTTTCCTCTGGCCCCATTGTTGTGCACAGATCTGGAGCTATGTGTATACTCTATGGACAAATGTGGCCTTCAGTTTTGCCTGGATAATGGCAAACACACCACAGCTGGAGAACTGAGCAAGCTGGTCCAAGGCAACCTGGATCTCCCACAGCAGGCCTCCGAGGTCTTCTGTCTGTGGCTTACCTCACCACTGCTGCGTAAGTATGGGTCTTGTGGTCCTGCCTCTCATAATAAAAGGGGTCTTCCATTATGACTGCCAGCTGTTACCATCATAATGATTCTGCCAATAACACCCACTCACCTGCTAATAATAAAAGCAGATTCATTCTGTTTACAACAGGCTCCCACCTTCTACTTGCCAGGAAAGAAATAGATTTCCCAGTTGGTCAGCATAAAAACAGAAAATATGATTGCCACCAAGGGAACTTTTATGGAATGTGATCAAGAAAGCATCCAAAACAACAGCTGTTTGGAGAAGGATTGCCCCTTAATTTTCTCATAACATCATCAGGCCTCATAAACAGTGCAGAGCCTATACAGTACTTCATAGTTGTTGAATTCAATGCACATTTCTGTCTTTATGAAGGTTTACTTTCAACTATCCTGCTACCGGTAGATATTTTTGTAATGACTAGACTTTCTTAGCTTCCTATGCTGGCATGTAATCCCCCAGGCCAAAATAGTCTGTCTGTAGGACTCCCAGACAGGGATGTAGAACAAATGTATGTCTTGGCACCACATTTGTGATGTTGGCCAGTGTGGTTTTCTTGAACTGATGTTT
The DNA here is from genome assembly GCF_001625305.1 of Branchiostoma belcheri. Classification (NCBI taxonomy): domain Eukaryota; kingdom Metazoa; phylum Chordata; class Leptocardii; order Amphioxiformes; family Branchiostomatidae; genus Branchiostoma; species Branchiostoma belcheri. Next base: position 596,442 of record NW_017804098.1, read on the forward strand.
TCAAAACATTTGTTCACATGGAGTCCACAACTTCCCCCAGCGCTTCCTCTAACTTCCCTGTAATCAGAATGAACCATCAGTTCTTCCTCCCCACACCCAGATACTCACTCAAGATTGCTTCACTTCCCATCCTGAGCTGGCACCCAACCCTACAAAGATTCCATTTCCAATAAAGCAGTAATGTTATCTAGTTCCCATGAGGCTAGTTCACTGGCTTATGAGTCGCGAGGAGATTGATTTTTTATGGTTCAAAACTCTGAAGGAGTGCAGAAATATAAGTCATGACTATAAACTTCCAGGATGGTATAAGAGCATTGGAATTGGTTCCCAGTAAATCTCTTGACTTCATCTAGTCGCCAAATTGGCTCTCCAGTAATGATATTAAAGACTTGGGATAAAGGGCTTGCCCCTTACACCAGCCATATGGAAAACCGCAGCAATTTGTCATTCTGTTCTAAGTACATATTTTCTCTGAGTGTGCCCACCATGATATTGATTTTGTAAGCTGGCATCACCAAGCAATCTTCCAAGCCGAGATGGAGTTAAACCAACATCCATCGATCACAAGTCAGCCCAGAATCAGCCAGAACCCTGGCCATTAGATCTACTCAGTCTATCATACATGTTGACCTTGGTCCCTTTGAAAAATGTCCCTTCAGTTTTCATCTTTACATAAGTTTGGACATGCACAAATTCATGAGCTGCCTCTTGATATTCCATAACCTTGCCATCTTACATCTATCTCCTAATACTGTAGCAGACGTCAAGGGGAGTAGCAAACAAAGACATTATTGGCTATGCCCAATGCAATCCCCAAAAAGATGATGTCATGAAAATTGCCTCCATTTCATACAGTCTCCTCATTAATATAGAGTGGAAATCAGCGTAGGATTACAGTGATGCAAGCATGGCCTGTCAGAGCCGCAGGTTAATCAACTCTATACATGTGTGGCCTGGCATCTTGTCTTCATGTGCAAACATGTCAGGATGGGAACTGATCATGAACATAGTTGCTACTGCCTGAGTTATGTTGTCTCCCATGTATGTGTGTGTTCCTACCCCATATGAATGTTCAATGGCCTTAATTTTGCATATGAGTGTTTTTTATTTAAATTTACATCTGTACCGTATTTAGTATGGTAAAGAAAGCTTGAAATGAGTGTTAAGTGACATGTGGAATTAGAATGTCCCTCAAACATTTTTTTTTAACAATACCTTCCTGGCAGTGAGCCAACAGTCCTAGGAATAAGGACAGTAGATAGTGATGTTTGGCATTTTTCCAGATCCATACAATGCCTGGAACCCTTGGTTCCTGCTACACAGGATGTTTCAGGTTACCACTCCTTAGGTCATGAACATGTACTCGTGACAGGCACCATGCCAACATTTACATGCATCAGTAAATATCTGATATATACAGTGTCCCTACTTTTCATTAGTATGGGGTAAATATAGAAGTGTAGGTATTGGGAACAGATACCCATTTTGCTGCTGTCTACCACTTCCACCACAGGAAACTGAGATGCTATATGCTTCTGTAAAAAAAAGAAGTTATGCACTACTTGTAACAGGATTTAGGGAGAAATCCTTTTTTCCTGCTTAATTAATTCACCTGTAAGGGATTATATGGGCTAATTTTTCATCAGGCAGAAGGTCAATACAGATACATTTTCATGTAGTATCCACCTTTGACTGACATCCAGTATTGACTTGTTTTTCCTTGCAGAATTGCAGTTGAAGCCTCATCACAAGCCCTACAAGCTGTGCAAACAATGGTATCAGCTTCTCACCAAGTTCACAGGTGCTAAACCAGAGGACATTGAGAAAGGTAGGAACCTTCACATGTCCGTCACCCTGGAATTAATTCTGCAGCATTTAGTACATTTGTTACATTTGAAGGATTATTGTGGAAAAGTGCAGTCGAGTGGCCAACAGGGCCAGACATGGATGTGCACCTGTATGAAAATGTTTTTAGTATGTGATGTAGACTTTGTTGGCAAACTATGACCTACAGTAGGAAGAAAATACTTGTGGGAAAGGAAGGGAGTAGTGAATGTTTACAGGATGTATTCATCCTTTTGTCTTCAACCCACAACACTTCCTTCTCCAACAGACAAAGAAATAGTAAATGGGTTTGTCAAAACAACTGGTTCAAGTTTTTGTGTTGAGTCTAGAATGATAATCCTATGTACTTTACTCCCCCCCCATGTGTGTTTTTCCCCTGCTGTGCCAGCTGTATAGAAATGTGGCCTTTAAAAATGCCCCCCAGGAGGGCGACCAAGGCCAGTCTAAAGTCACGTACACATTGTACACAAGATTACCGTTACTTGATTGAGTCAAGATGATAGAGTAAACTCTTTATTAGGAAACAGAAGACATGGTGGCACATTCAGTGGTATCTTCTTTCACTAGCCTGGGTACCATTTGGACTTTCGCTCAGCAATGCTCGAAAAAATCATGTCTGGGACTGCTGGCATGATTTTTTCGAGTGTTGCGGAGTGAAATTAGAACTGAAAATCCTGGTACCCAGGCTATTCTTTCACCACCTGAAGTATAAAACCCCAACCATTAAGGTAAAGAGACTTCATTTGAAGCATCTTTTTTCTTCATGCAAATCCATACATTAATGCAGCTGATGTGAAAAATTCCAGTCATAAGGCATAAAGCTGACTACCTGTACTTCCATGGGAAATTGGACTTCAATATTTCTTTTACCTTGACAGTGGAATGGGTCCAAAGGAGTAGTTACTGCTATTCTTCAAGTAAAATGTAATTACTGCGACTCCATTAGTCACCCAGGCTTGGTAATACATTTCTCTCCAGTCATGGTCCAGTGTCTGGAGTTAATAAAATCTTGCCTACTTCACCATAAATGAATGAAAGAGTGGGTGGGGTGAGGGTAATTGTGAGTAACCATGAAGATGGATGGAGCAATCTGTTCCTCTTAGGAGCAGAGAGAGTCAGGCTTAATGTAATTTGGTGGGTGGGCGGGCTCCTAAGATTGGAATGAAAGCTACCAGTTTACTTTATTCTTGCAGTTGCATCAGTTTCTGCTCATATCTTGATGGCAGTTAGAAATTGTTTGCTGTTATTTGCTAGAGATGATAAATTTTTGTAGTTTATGAGCAGAAATTATATTTTTGGATCTGCATTTTTAGAACTCGTTCTCCAAAACTGATACGTGTCCATATCTGAGATGTTGTTACAAAATTTATAAAGCAATACCCTAGATATGAAATCATTTTCCTGTTGCTATGGCACACTGCGTACCTGACAAAAACAGATAGTTATTACCATATCTGCCCACTCAACCATTTATCATGCCATATGTCAAGATTGATAACCTGTGATGAGTTAGATGCACAGAACCATTTTATTTGATTTTGAAGTAAAAAAAAGAATTAAAGCCTACAAACTCTTGCCAACTTCAGTAGAAAACTCAGCTGTTAATCCCCAGCTCAAAGAAAAAGATTTCTTCCTCCAAGTCTAAATTGACAGCTTTCCATTGTGTCCGCTTATTATCTGAGCCCACATGACAATAATGATTACTAGCTGTAACCTACACTTATGACCCAACCCACCTACGTGCCTGCCCTTTATCCTGAGAGTACATTTACACAATGTCAGTCTTCTAGGAAAAGCTGTTAATGGTGGTGATGTTCGGGTTTAACTTCCTCCTGTGAAATGTCACAGTTCGACAGCAATCAAGTAAGAAGAAATGGTTAATAGAAGGCTATAATTACACAGATGTAGACATAAGGTGTGTATTTGTCAAGCCATGCCCATCCCACTCATTTTGCCCCATTGGGTAAACCATATTGTTCTCAGTGCAGAGCAAACACAAAGGTGTGGAGAGCAGGTTTATGTTGACAATGGTATAAATGGGTTCACTGACCCTAAAGGTCGACGGTCTGCAGTCTTCATTCTACGGTTGAAAGAACTGATTGTGAAGGTAGAATAGCCCCTGTGAGTCATACATACGCCAGTCTCTGACTTATTCCGCTTATAAACACAGCCCCTCCTTCACAAAAAATGGTGCATTTGTCACGAACTTCACATATACATACAGCTAATGTACATCTATTCATGTGGTACATGTAACTTTGGAACACTAGATGGAACTTTTAACCAGCAAGAACTAGCAGCAGCTACTCTTAACACATATCAACTGAGGTAGAGACATCTATCTATTCTGACAGGTAGTTGTTAAAATAGATAGACATCACGTAACAATTGGTATGTGTTTATCAACCGACATCTGAGTTCTGTAGATGCCACACCTAAGATTGCGTTGACAGACTATTTTTAGGAATTGGAAGCGTGATAGTCATTGTGACAGAAGTGTTTGTATACCTTGACCAAGCACCTCTGATTCATACAAGGAGGCCAGTTGTATTACCTGGCTAAAGTAAAAGGCCACAATTGATTTGATGATAACATTTCCTTGGAGGACATTAATGACTGCCTTACTTACTTGTCAGATCATAGAATATCCACAGAAAGGGATATATCAGCTGTTCCTAGCAATTTCCAGATTTAGTACAATTAAATTAATATGTTCACAGTCATTTGTAGCATGTCCAAAGGGTTACAAAGGAAATTATATCACTGATGTAGAAGGTCAACACGGTTAAATTCAGCTTAATACCCTTCTAATCCCTGTACATGCTTCAAACACATCAAGTACACTTTAGAGTCCAGTTACAAATTAGCTCACTCCACTTCCCCTCCACTTCCAATACTGTTCTTTCGTTGGTATCATGTACTCATCATTTTTCAAATGTTTGTACACCTCCTTTGTCTCAAATTTCATCCAAAATGTTCAATTATAGAACAATCCAAAAAGTAAGGAAGGACGCATGCAAACCAGTCACGGTGGTGAGATTGGTGACGTCAGAATGAATCATACACCACAAGGCCAAGAGTTGGCACTGAGCCAAAACATGCAGGCAGTCGCTACACAGTGCCAAGTGCAATAATGAAAAGCTCATTTTAAAGACCATTTAGAAACATTGCCAGACTGGAATTCCTGTGGGTGGAGGTACAACAGCATTGACTTTAACTTTGGTCAGGATCAATATATCAACTGAAGGTACCTCTCAACTAGAAATTCTGCTTGAAAGCAAACACATGCTCAGTAGAATGCTGATGACATTACCAGGGAGGGACATCACCTAGCCAGCCAAGTTGAAATTTAGATGTCCATGATTCAAAGACCCTAGAGAAGATTGCAAGTTCTTTGTTTTGTCCCTTTCTTCTTTTATTAAGGTAAAACCTGGCCAGTGGCCACATTGTCTGTATCACAGACACAGCTTGTGGCTTGTTAACCAGCCAGACTGCCTGGGATTGTACAGTAGAGAACTAGGCAAGATTATTTTCTCATACTACATAAGCCCCAACTTTGCTGTATTGAGAATGAATAATGGATGGGAATGCCTTATGTTAAGTCTGCGTTACGTACATACCTCCGAAATTGATCCAGTTTACCAGGATCAATTGTAATGAAATCAGCTGTTAAATAAAATATTTATTACATCATGGAACTTCTATCAAATGGTATGTCTTCAGAAGTTCATGCTGGGAGGAGAGAAGTGGGTAGGAGACAGCCTTATTAGGCATGGGTTAGGGAAATCAATCCCTTTGAAATTTGCTCATGAATGTATGATGTTTCAATCTGCCACCTGATGAGTGGAAGATGTCAGAAGAAACCAAAACAATAATTGATGTTGGATCTGACGACAGATAGATATTGACACTTTTCAAAGTGTGTACAGTAGGACAGGTCACCAAAGGTCTGTGTGCCTCAACACTATAGCTTCTAATTCAATCACAAAGGTTTCCCATGCAGGTGTAAACACCATGAGCACTTCCAAGAAACCACGGGATTGAATAACTTACCACTAGCTTCAATGGTACATGACCTTTACTGTTGGGGTGAGAATGGTAGGTGTCGAACACTGTAAGAAACAACCTAAGGCCTTCCTGCTTACCACAATGGCACCGAACTTGACGGAAGTATGCATCTACCCATATGTTTTTCTCAGAAACGTTCTCAGTCAATGAGACAAGATATCAGCTGACTATGCACTAGTACGTATTCATATACTAGTAGTGATAATACAAAGGGGATTTAGGCCTTGTTATCTGAATGGTTATCTCCAAAAGAGTCGCCTGGTATACTAAATAAAAGGTGGCAGCACTGTTTGATTGTTCACCTTGGCGAGTGACAGGTAAAATATGTTAAGTGGTCTAAATATTGATAACGCTGTGGGCTGGGCAGTGAGAAATGGGCTGAGCGCCTGAAACTGCCAGACACTGTGTAGATACAATCTTAACATGTCAGTACCGCTTCCTGCCCAATCTACACAAGCCACAAAGATTAGACTATGCAGATAAATTTACATGATCTGTCTGCCAATGTGTTATAAATTCTTGGCAGGTGGAGTGTACACTTGAATTTGTCAATTGTCAAACTATGTGTTACCAACAGATAGATAGCAATTACTTGGTTTTAAAAATCATAACATTGTTTATCATTCAATATAACATGTTTTTTTCTTGATTTACCAACAAGGAAGTTCCTGAGTATATACTTTTCGGCCCATTTTTTTAAAGAAGAGTGACCTTTGGAAATAAGATAATAGCATAGTTCTATTTGCATGACTGTATCTTACCGTATTTGTCCCTGTGTTTCCACAGAGGAACCCATCCTGTGCTACCAGAGAAACTGCTTCCTGTCAGTGAAAGAAGAAAAGAGGGTAAGCCTTGTAAATTTCTTTTTGTAATACATCATTACATGTCACATTGTATTTTGATTGTGGAACAAACAAGGTTACCATAATAGATAAATTCTTACACCAGCTTTTAATCAATATTTAGTATCTTGACAGTACATTTCTATAAAGATATCATGACATCTTGACTGACTGTCAAAGGCTTATACATGTACTTTATCTGCACCCTGGAAAATGACTCAGTGCTAACTGTAAAAATATGCGCATTGATGAAAGCCACGCATGTTTTCATACATGTACCAATTTTATGTGATACTTGAAAATGATGTGTCATTCTGCCCATGACCTGTAGATAACAGATCCTGCCATCCTCCATCGGCTGTTTGATGAGGCAAAGTACAACATCCTGGAGGGACGGTACCCTGTACCAGAGAATGATGTCTACTACTTTGGAGCTCTCCTGTCCTTTATTGAACATGGCAAGTTCGACCCCAACATCCACCAGCCTGGTTTCTTCAAGTGAGTTTTCCTTCATTAAATTAGAGTCCTTGCAGATGACTGTCACTGTGGTCTGCTTTAGTTGTATGGGTGAAGTCTTAGTACATTATATACAAAGGATACGTGTTTCCAAATTGAGAATGGAAGGACTGGCTTAGTATGTATTTATCATGTATGTACACGTCATCAAAACTAAACTTTAATATTTGTTGACTTCCTTTTGCAGGGATAAGATATCAGAATTCCTTCCTGGCCACATGTGTAAGAACCGCTGGTCCTTCCCCGGACGTTCCCCACGCGCCATGAATGAGCAGAAGCTCCTGGAGAGGTACCAGCACGTGTCGGAGGCCACGCACATCACCGACCACAAGGTGGAGTTCCTGCAGAAGTGCTGGGAGCTGCCGTACTACGGCAGTGTGTTCTTTAAGGGACAGATTGAGCGACCCTGTAACAGCATGATCATGAGGGAGATGCCAGACAGACCCGTCCATGTAGCTGTCAACAGGGAGATGGTGCACATTGTGGACTTGGAGAAGAAGGTATATTATTCTTTTTAGTAGACAGGTACTGAACATCACATGTTCATTTCTTGGTTGTCAGTGGTTGTTAAGTGACAACCTTGTTCTTTGGTTTTCTGTGGCTAGAAATGTATTTCTATACTATCCTTGTACACTTATCATTTGATTGAATTTTTGTCAGTACATGTTGTTAATTGTTATACTATTTCCATATCCAGGCCATTCTGCTAGGCCTTGCATACGATGAGCTGTCATGGGAGTACACAGAGCCATCTGTGGACCGGCCTAATGGCTTCCCCTGTCTGTGGCTGGAGTTTGATGCTGAAGAAGACAACAAGAAGGTCAACAAACTCCTGCAGATCTTCTCCAAACAGGTACATGGTGTAAAGAGTACCTCAAGATAAGAATTTGGATTTGAAATACATCATGCCAAGATAACATTTCTTTTATCTTTCTTAACATTCATTATTCTGTTTCGTGCTCTGCAAAAAGTCATTTACTAGCATTGGTAGAGTGTAGATCTCTATTCTCTGTATTTGAAATACATGTACAGTATAAGCATCTTTCTTTCTTCCTACAGGCTGTGATGATGGATGCCATGATAGACGTTTGTGTGGAGGATCTCAACAGGCGAGACATCAACACTTCAGGGTAAGCCATCATAGATGTGTTGTTTTTGTACTTCCTAAACTGTCTATACAAGTCAGTGAGATGAAAAGGCAAAAAGATTGAAAATTAATATATGTACTGTCTTAAACTGTTGCCATTGGTTGCAATTTCATATTTCCTAATTTAAAATGGTAAAGATGTTCAGTGCAGTCTTGACTAATATACTTGTGCTGTTCCTGCCACATGTAGAGCTCTACCCTCCCAGCTGATGAGCCGACAGGTCAGTGTGAAGCCATCCCTGACAAACAGATTTGACCGACTCAGCCTCTCTACATTCAATGATGAAGGTAACTTGTACTGCCGTCACTTTCTCCCCAGTCAATGTAATCTACAGCACATCCTTCTGATTTACACACCTCAAACACTGATTTACTTTCCTTGCACTAAGAGATTAACAGTAAGCTTTGTCTTCCACAGGAGAAAGGATCACCAGCTCAGCTGCAGTGAAGAGGCAGTTCTCTCTCAGTAACCCGTTCAGACGGCCATCCAAGTACCACCACCCCAGCAGGGACATGCCTCACACGGTCCGGCATTAGAACACCTCACTCTACCGGCATGGAGCCACAGTAGTCACTGTTGGGTACTTACCATTGCTGATGCTCTTGATGTTTTTTCAAGGCTGAGAGTCATGTAACCAGCTACAGAGCTGATAATGACCTGACAGAAAGCCTGTTGAGGTTCTGGTTTTGAACCAGCTCTAGAGAATCATAAGAAAGTGTGGACTTTTCATGGAAAGGTCCCACTATTCAAAGACAGATTAGTGAGTTTTTTTGCCAATGGTACTCAAGTATGCTGATTTGTAGCACTGCTAGTATAAGAATACCAGGCATTTAGCTCTATTTGTCTTTTCTCTAACTCCAGTTCAGTTCACAGAATTGTGAAATGATGGTTAGAATTATGAATTAATGTAACAGTGAAATATGTGATGATGATGATGGAGAAAGCAAAGAGCAGCTGAAACTACAAATCATATATTTGAAAAATAAACAGTAGCTGATGGTTTAGAGTTACATACCGAGCATGTGGTCGAGACAAAAAGCTAGAATTAAAAGAAAATTAGGAAAACAAAAATTTGAGACTTAAGGAACATAATAGTCAGGAATCCATAATCAAGATCTTCAAATTGTACATAGAAGTTTTGATGTTTTTGTAAATATTGAATGTGATTGGCAACAGGGAACTTGTAATTTTGAGTGAAGGCTTTTAGAATGTACAGAATGGAAAGTATATAGCAAAAATGCTGAGGTTAAATGTACAAAGTGAATGGGCCAGTAGATAATACTGGATTGTCTTGGAAATAGACTTGCGATAGACTTGGAAAGTGAAGCCAATGTTAATTCATGTAGTATGTACATGTACTTAAATCACATTCTTATTGATGCCTGACTTCAATTGAAAAATCTTATCACTATAGCCTTGAAGTCTCTACATACACATTAATCAATGATTATTGGTACTACATTACCTTTCCAATATCTCACTTTCGAATATTCAAACATGCCCACAGAAGATGTCTGGAGCCTTCTGGTGTCTTGCTGTAAGATAAATCAATGATTATCATGTGTTAGTCATAGATTTTTTATTTCTTTTACATTTGATTCAACACTGTTTTTTATGAGTGCAAGAAAATTATCCTCACAAGTAAGACTATTCAACTGAATAGATATTATGTATGGCTACATGTTGAGTACATCTAACAAGTGTACACGTAAAGAGTCACTGCCATTTTTTTCATGTTGCAATGAAAGTTTTACATATTGCCTTTAGTTTGTATTTTGTTTGCAGTCAGCAAACTGCCCTAAATGTTTAACTTTTAGCCCCATGGGGCATTTAGTTGTTTAGAATTTATGAATAGGTGCTGCTTTGTGATTTCTGTACACACAATCAGAAGTCTCAGTACACTGCCACTGTTCAGGAGCTTGAAGTTATTCTTCCCCTTGCCTTGTATACTAACAGAAATTAGTCATAAATTGAAATGGTGGATTGACTGTAATATTCTCTGCATGTACTGAGAAACTACATATTAACATCATCAGTCACTGGTACAAGTATTTTGTTTCCAGGTTTTATATTTAATAGTGGTGGGAGGGAGCAAAAGGGGTGTGGTCTCAAAAAGAAACTAGTGCATGTTATGGGCAATGTTGTCGACCAAATGCATTTGAGGCCATGTTTCAAACAGAAAGACAAGCTTGATATGGTGTATGTGAAGTTTGATCATTGTAATGGTGTAATGACCATACAGAAATGTGGGTCATTGTGGTTTTGTCTAGGATTGCAAAGGCAGAACATGTTACTATTCAAATGCTCTACAGTGCTGTAAGCAATAATTGGGTTGTAAATAGTATTGAGCTGTACAAAATGTATCTTTGAGAACAGGTTAAGAAATTAAATGTCAGCCTATCAGTATATACAAAACTCACTGCTCAGTTATGCCTTCAGGCATGATTTGAATTTGTTGTCAATTCTTGATCCATTTTTGTAAGATTTTCTACCTTTCCAGGTAATGATTTAGCCTTTCAGCACTGATGACTTAGAATTTGAATCATACAAGTTATTAAAAGCACTATTTGTCTCAAAGGTACAATTAAAATAGATCACTATATAGATGTGTACCATTTTATTTCTTCTAAGGTAATATTAAGTATACATGGACAATAAAACAAGCAAAGAGACTAGATCTTGACCCCCATGTTGTGTTTATTCCAAACTCAGCAAACGCTAGTATATTACAACTAGGTGTAATACAGGTGATATGTAGGCATGTCTGGTACAATGATCATTCAGGGCTTGGTACACCCATCAGCAATAGCAGCAATAGTACATCAACAGCGAAGGACATTGCAAAAACTCACAAAAATACACTGTGAACATACACTGATTATCCTGAGTATTGTGTTAGAAGATGTGATTTGAAATTACATTGTGTGTAAAATAGTAATGAAAGCTTACGTAGACTACAGGTTAAGTCATGTCTTCTTTCAAGCACACTGAAATAAAGTTGAACATGGATGAATGCTACACCATAAAAGAAAGCAAAAACATACTACGGTAGGCATCAGTGCTTTCATCGTCTAAAGATTGTTTTCTCCATTAATTAAACCTGCCATATACTCCAAATTACAAAGACCTTTCCATTTTGCAAGTTACAAAAACAAGTACAGAAAAGCATTCACATGTACGTACTAACAGTAGTTAAAATATTATTGGAATATGATGTGAAGGCATAATTCCACAAATTATCTTAAAATAATGCTAACTACTAACTTACTAACCCTTATATACTACATGTAGTTTTAGATACAGCAAAAAATTCTTTGACAAGCATCAGAGTCAGATAAAGAAGGCAATAGGTTTGTGTTCAGACAACAAAGTACAGTGTACATGTACTTGAATATAGGCTGCCAACACAAGGATACAAATCATAAAACAGCCACAAATTTACAAAAAGACTTCCAGTAACAGCCAAGGCATCAAAACAAGAAACTCCATGACAAAACATGCGGTTTCACCAAACATCTACTAACCTTTCAGAAGATATTTTGTAACATCAAACAGTACTTATCATTCTGAATGCATAGAACCCATGTACAATAACATTGATGCAACAAATATACTGTTTGATACAGCAGAGTTGACATACATGTACTTCAGTAAAAAGCACAAAATGTGCCACACTGTCTCACACATGCTACATTCATCAAGCAAAAAGTAAAGTAGACAAATTAGACAAAAAGTGAAGAAACTTATAGCATAGGAATTTTTTCTTCGAGGTGGCCCAAAATAATAGCCACTTCATTTTACCCTATTGACAGAGTACAAAACTTAGCTAGATAGCCACTCAAACTCACACAGGATTTTGCTGTCACTGGTGTTGAACATGATATTGCATTGTAAGTTGGTTAAGTCCATATCAAATCCATATATCTTCAGGCTTAGCAGCTCTAACACTTTTCTCCTTGTAGCCCTTGATAGAAATAGGGGCTTGGTACCAGATGTAGTCATCCTTCGGCCCCTGCTCTTCAACATGGACCTGCTCCAATCCTGGGTGTGCTGTTCCAACAAGGCTGATGTCGTACTGTTGTCCTCGGGAGCCCAGCTTGTACGTCAGCTTTGGCACAAACCAGTCCAGCCCACAGTCTCTGTGTGCCTTTACTAGCAGGAGGGTGTTAGTAATGGGAGGCATGGAGGATATCGGCAGAAAGTCTTTGGTGACCATTTCCCTGAGAAGGCTCCTGATACAACTTTTGGCACTCAGGCTGTTTTCCTTGGATGTTGTCAATGCATCAGTAAAGTTGAGGATGTATGCATCCTTTGGACTGACTGCTGTTGCACCAATAAGGATAAGGACCTGAGGGACAAATGTGAGGGAGAAGAGGTCCTCCAGGTGGGGTAGAAGCTCCTCCATGCAGTCCACAACATGCTTGCAGCGCTTTCTTTCACTTGAAGGAAACAGTGACTTGGACCTTTTGAGTTTAGGCGTTATTCCTTTACCCTGTGAATTGAATGGAAACATTTGATTTACTACAAATTTGTAACAAAGTAGCATAGTTTTTTTGTGCAACGTTATAACTAGTTAGAATCCTGTCAAATACTCGTAAGCTGGTTTACATCATAAGCTGTAGTACTGTCTGCATTTCATGTTGTCTGGCCAGTGTTATGCATAGGCTCCTTGAGGCAAGTGTGAGAAACTTCTCAATCATGCACAAAGGTGATGTTGGTCCGTTAACCCTAGGTCTAGGAGGCTAGGGAAACAAGTCAACAGACAACACATGCTAGCCGTGGCGACTGTTTATATATAATTCTATTTTTTATGACAGTACGGGCGTAACAGCACGCCAAACACACGTCATGATGTATTTACCTATCCACTGAGCTCGAAGCTGCAGGCCAAACGCCCACGCATAACTGCAAAAACCACAGCTGTGTTCAACTCGCCGCTACATACCTTTGTATCCTGCCTGGCGGTTTCGTCTCTGTTGAGATCGAATTTAATTTGCTCGTACGGCAGCGGTATCTGTTGTCTCTCGTACAGGAGATACTTTAAAAGTTCAGACGTCAGACGACAGCAAACCTGTGGTGCAACAAGCCCGTCTATCTTCACGCTACACCGTTGAGCCTCGGAGCTGCTCTTTTTTCGCCGCCTCTGAAATGTCGCCATTTTGAATTTCGCCCGCCCTGACGTCAGTACCATGATGCTCTAGTACGGGGTCACTAGAAGTCACGACACTTGCCTAGTGTTATAAATCAGAGGCGATCAATCATTAGAAGCGAAATGGTAAAAAAAACGTTACTAAGTCTGTAATATTTACATACATGTACACTGAAAGGGACGGTACATACAATGGTTGAACGCTAGGGCAGAGTCTCTCCCTGATTCAACTGGTAGATGGCGTTAGCCTCTCTCGGGTCAAACGACAAAAATGTTCTAGAATATATATAAAAGTGTGCACTACACAGTGACTACTTGTTGTTTAGGAAGAAATAAAAAGTGCTTTGCGTCTTTCGGTCATACAGTTCGACAGATCTTGTTGAGCTTTCTGTCGCTTGTTATACCACGGACAAAGTAGCCCATGGCAAAGAGAGGAGAAGGCGACATTACGGACATACTGGAAGAAATCCGCCATGAAAAGCAGGTCTGTAACAGTAACCCAAAACGTCCACTTAAATTTTCTCACTCAATGTAATAAAAATAAAAATAAAAAGACATTAGCGCATCATATGCATGAGAATTCTATATTTATCTCCTTTGTTTTGTCAAAGTCGGGCGGGAAAAGATCTGCTTGTTGATCAAGTCTTGATCATTTGAGGTGGCTCATGGGCATAGCTTTCGGAAAATGTAGATTATGAAGCTTGGCCTTCTTCTCTAGATGAAAGAGAGGTTGGACCAGTCCATCCAGCATCTGTCCCAGGAGGTTACAGACCTGGAGAAAAAGGCCGAGACGCCTGTGACGGGGGATGACATCGAGTGGAAAACCCGCCACGACATTCAGGCTGACGTCAACAAGATGCTGAGCGGACGGATATCGGAGCTCCAGGAAAAGGTACTTCGTACTGCATGTGGTACTGCTTTACTCTAGTAATTGTAACCAGGGCCATCTACAAAATCTTAGATCCTTCCATTTCTAAAATCAAAAGATATTTTTTTTAGATTCACAGTCAGAGGAAGACGCAACTTCCCTCATGAAGGTTTTGCCTAGACTGAACAGAACGCAATTTCATGTCTTCTGGTATTTTCCTGATGGGTCCATAATTACTTGACTTGCATGTATTTTGGTCCTTGGTGGTGAGGGCAAGCTCATGGTTTAAACTGCGATTTATGTCCCGTATAGTTGGACGGTATGAAACAGAGCATGAAGAGCGGGCAGATGCCGCAGGTGTTGCGCAGGTACGACGACATGAATGAAACCGCCATGAAGAAACTCATCCGCGATATGGAACGAGAGATGACCAGTTTGACGTCAGAGCTCAATCATCTTGAGTTCAGATTAGACCAGGCAAGTTGCCGCACTGTGGTGGGGGTTGTGCGCTTAGCAGCAACTAGGGCGTGTCATATGTCGAAAAGTTTTTATCCTCTGATTACTTGCAATATTTCATACAATATCTGGTTTAGTAGCAAGATATGCATCCATGTACCAACTATAGTCTAGACGGCTGGTAACTGTTTTAAGCTAGACCTGCAACAGTGCCAGCTTACAATGCGTCTATGATTGCACCGCCGGTGGCAAAAGCGCAACCTTGTGACATGATTGTGAATTGCAACAACAAACTTGACACTTTTTACGCTTTCGGATTA
Organism: Branchiostoma belcheri; assembly: GCF_001625305.1. Lineage (NCBI taxonomy): Eukaryota > Metazoa > Chordata > Leptocardii > Amphioxiformes > Branchiostomatidae > Branchiostoma > Branchiostoma belcheri. Next base: position 611,654 of record NW_017804098.1, read on the forward strand.
AAATACATGTCATGACACAACTATAAAGAATCTTTTCTGCTTTTTCAGGAATCTCAGAAATACCACAAGGCCGATGAAGAACGCAAGAACGTTCAGATGGCGATTGAACAACTCAAGCGAGACATGGCCACGGTAAGAATAACTGACGTCATAACATCTCCCAGTTTCACGTCAACAGATAGGGTACTGCTGCACAGCACTTGATGAGAGCTACATGGTTGCTGTTTATGAAAATACACAGTCAAGAGAAAGTAGACTTTTGTCGCTGTAACTTTTAAATCATTTTTTATTTTATTTTAGACATTCGTCATCACGCTTCTCTGTGTATTGCGAAACCAAGAGCATTACATATGTAAAACCGCTCAAGCTGCAGCTGTGATTAGTCTTTCTATGTATGTGTATGACATGAGATAATAAATCTTACTTAAACCGGGCGCGGGGATTGTTATGTTAGCCTGGGTACCATCCTGGTTAGTTTACGTCCGCTCCCACAGTCGCTACCGATCGGTAGCGACTGTGGGAGCGGATCGATCGCGACTGGTCGGTAGCGACTGTGGGAGCGGACGTAAACTAACCAGGATGGTACCCAGGCTATTGTTATGTATCGAGTATTACAAATTAACCACAACATTGCCAGCGCTCATTACTGTGATATTGATTGGTATCCAAGGTCTTTCATTGCGCTCACGTAACATTACATACACGCTTGTAGACAGTCAGCAGATGGGCTAGCTGTAATAATCATACTTTATCCTCCCTCAGATGAAAAGACAGAACACCCTGGTGGTGACGCTGGGTGCTGACTTGGACCGGCCCATGGATGGTTTACCGCGGAACAGACGGATTCTCAACCCCAGACTGGGACCTGTCCGCAGCTCGGCTGTTGTCAACAGACTTCCCAGGTTACCCGCGAAACCCCAGAAGAAGGGGAAGTCATCCCTGAAAAATCCAGACGGGAAGAAGGTGAAAAGAAGAGAAAGAAAGTAAACCGTATAGACGAGATGGGAAAGGACATGCGCATGTTTTTGGAGAACAATTCTGACATCTGCAGAATTAAGTACTGAAACAATATAAAGCATTTCATATGTGGACGACAATGTTTTTCTACTTTTTCCAACTCTTAGTAATTTGATGCCAGCCTGACCTTATCTTATAGAAATGAAATATCTCTCTCTAAACAAATTACATGTAACGGTACATAGTAGTACCACTTGTTTGGGTGGTTGGTACCATCAAACACCTTTTTTCCTCTGTTGCACCAATAGATGCATCTTTTTGTGTTTAGACGGAACCGTAGGTTACCAAACACCTGGCGCACAATTCAGTTGTGCCCAGGTAATGCTCTTACACTAATCCTCCTCTGTCCGTGTCAAAAACTCTCCCTCACAAGCGCCGTCCGCCTGCACTGTTTAGATGGCACGTCCTACTAGAAGCTACATGTAGATGACGGGAAACCGACACCTGGGACTGAATACATTATCTCGTCACCAACAGGAATTAAGAAGGACAACAGTATCGTTTTCTGATTACCCAACTTTTATTGAAAGCACAATCAGTAATTTGGAGCTAGTGATGCAGAGGTAGGCAAGACCGACCGTTGGAAATTGGGGCAAACGTGCTGTTGTTGAGTCAGTTGCCATGTTGTATGGGGTGAACTCTTTGAAAGAATAACACAGGAGCAAAACGCACGGCAAAATGTTCATCTACCATATGCAGGTCACGACTTTAGCTGAAATACTTGGTCCTAACGGACCAATGCGATAGCTGAACGAGTAGCAGGTGTCACACAATCTGCCGTCAATTACGAAAAGTAGCACTACATTAGCAAACGATGTAAAACACGCACCCTTCACTATAAAGACAAGCCTGTTCTCCTAGAAAGGTTTGCACGTCCGTGCAGACACAATATTCGTCGTCCCCATGACGACTCAACAATGTTTGCCTCATGTAATTATGGGTGCGCTTGTCCAGGGCCACTTTGTTGTTCCAGTGCATTTGTTCAGCGCAAGCAAAAATTTCAAAACACCTGTCAAATTGATTACCACGAGAATTGAGTTTGTTTGCTTGCTTCCCAAACAAGTTGTCATTCCGTGGGACTGTTATCGTTTGTTTTATCTGACGGCTTCTGCACATCGGAGACGCTTCTAACAGCTGTCTAATCGCACAGTGTCTCGCTTCTTCAATATATGACATGTTGCTTCATCCCGTACTGACCTACCCATGACTACTAGTAATTGTATCAAGGAGAGTATGCATGAATGCCTCGGTAGGAAAGATTGAAAATGTAAAAGGCAAACCATACCCCCAGACAGCCCATACACCTATAAAAGGCCAAGTTCATAACCGGCAAGAAAACAACGAAAAAATACAGTAATACAAATGTACCAATGAAGAATCTGCTGTACCGCAGCGTTATTGATAAAACCGCAAACCGATTTTGATGACACGGTTTACTTAGCATGCGTTTTTCGACATGCCCTCTACAATCCTTTTCGCCAATTCCATGTGTACCTTTTACGTTGAAGATATACTACGGTGAAGTCTACTATCCTACCCCATTCAGGCGCGACGTGTACACATTAAGCAACAGGTTAAATATAATATTGACGGTGACCTCTGCTACCGATTTCAAAGGCAGGCTGACTTTGACGTAAGGATGAGCCGACGTCTTAAACTACTGAGTTTCTGGTTTTAAGTGCAAACTTGACTTCCTTAATCCTGTGCATATTAGAGAATGACGTCCGCATCACAGACTCTTCCCAATCAATGCCATAAAACGTCAGTGAGCCACTCATGAGCTGAGTAACGGACTTAACTTGTCTGAGGGACGTAACGGTTGCGTCACACATACCTGTAGGTACTTAATGTGCCCGCCATGGTAACGTCAAAATACTCTCGGAAAAAATGTAAAATACCATCCAAGAGAAGAATTTCCACTTTGTATGTAACTGTACGATGAAAAGTCTGACCAGCTGCTCATGGACAATTGCTCTTGAGGAAAACAGAGATTCCTTTTTCTCTCCTCATAGTTTTAATTCATTCATTGGATTTTTCCTTCGATGGTTTAATTCAATTTACATGGTTCCGGTGCATTCTTTATTCAATCACACCATTGGTTACTTGAGTAGTGCTAGTAGTTCCTCTGGTTCAACAGATCACATGTGACTATTTTTATTCGGACGCCGCTCACTCTGAGGCAAAAGTCTCGCACAATCCCAGGAAATTTTTTCTTGCCTTGTAAGACATGTCCGACTATTTGGTCAGTTGTATATTAACTGGAAATGCACTTTTCAAATGTTAGTACATAATGACCAACAACACAGCCTTTGTCTTGGAGTCATTAAAGGCCCAGTAAGCCTATAATGGAACTGGTTAGTATCGCTAATGCCTTTCGTCTCCTAAATAAATTTGTTCTTGATTATGGGAATATTGGTTGCTTGGGAGTGGTTTTAACTCAGTTTACATGACGTTGCTAATGGCAACCAATGCCTGGTAACGCGACGCGCTGGCCGCCGACAGTAGCGAACTGTTGACACGGACACTTTAACACGAGAGTCACCGTCAAGTAGCGTCAACAAGAGAAAAAACGTTGTCCGGGACGGGAAATCATGTAACAGATTACAATAGCCACAAATTCTACTCTACTACAAGACGGAGCATATTTTCCCGCAACTGTCTTTCGAGTTGCCCGCGTCCTCAGTGTCGAACCGCCTCCGCCTACCAACCTTTTGGATTGCTGTTGCCCGGCGAGCTACCAAAATATACACGAGATTTCCAAACGCAAAGTTCTGTCTCTTGACATCCGCTCAACCGTGGCCACAACTCCTGTACCACTCCAAGAGAGTTAGCACGAAGAATGGTGAGGGTCCAAAGAGTGGCGTTTTGTACAGGCCGTCCGCCAATGGCTGCGCTCCAGCTCCTGTGACTAATGCCCTGTGTCCTTTATATTCACGTATCGCTTGATCGGGATCGAAGAAAACACGGTAGACGTAAAGGACTAAAGACTGTCGCGCGTTTTTGGGTTGTAGAGAAGTTACTCGGCCAAACAAAAGAGGGTGTTTGCTACTATGACTGACGGGACCTAGTCACGTAGTGACCTGCTATTTGGATCTGACGTTTGGGAAGGATTTTTACCGAGAACAGTCCGCCGTTTGCGTGGTTGGAGAACGTCTGAGTGAACCTGGATGGTAGAGCTGGGGAGTACCTTGATGCAAGCTACCGGTCACCAAGTGGGGGGTAGCCTGCAAGCGAGGCGAGCACGGGTTCGTGCAGTATCTGACTTCGCCCTTGGGAACATACTACGATCTCATGGTAGGTATTATCTCCTATCCCTTACAATTACGAAACCTATAGCGAATATAACCCCAGCCATTGAAAGCAGTACGTTTTCTCAGTTGCCAAATCCCACCAAACAAGTGCTCATGTTGTTTGCCAAGCACACAAAACTTCGGCGGATTTGGAAGCCATTGCTAGTCTTCCGTCTCCCTCTATGCCGGCCTAGTTTTCCTCAGTTTATCCCCAAACAACCACACAGGTAAGTTGGAACCCCCTGCCGTGTACCTACCCTAAATATTGACCAGTATTACTTTCACTGAAGTTGGTTACAACGCAGCGGCACCCCTTTATAACGTATAGTTCGGCTAGTAAGTGGTTTCCAAGGAAACGCAAGTGTTTTTACGTGTACGTTTTTCTATAGAATTAAGCACTGTCTTGAATAATGCACACTTTGACCCTCCGAGGACCACTCTTGCACCTTTCCTTGAAAAGGTGACATGGTAACATAACGCCGGTACACAATCACGAAGGAAAACAACAAGACGTAATGAGGTTAGCTACCAAGTTGTTGGCGTACAACGATCTCTATGGTTGTGGGGGAACCGGCACAATAGCGCTGTGCGTAAGGCCATTGGAAAGGAATTAGTCAAAATTGAAAGACTCAGATTTGCAGCCGAGTTGACACATTATAAGATTTGTCAGCATTAACGAATTGGACGGTGCAAGTTACCTTGTTAGGTGCAAAATTCCATTCATCTCGGTATTTGGCGGATACTGAAGGATTTGTCACAGCCAGGTGCACCTACATGTAGTGCGTGTACCCCTCACTTAACCTATTCTTTCAGCGTTCGCTACAAATCTGCGACTTTAACTCGAAAGTTCACTGCTGTTACATGGTCCTGTAGTCTTTGCTGACGCAAGTTCACGAGTGAATCCGATAATACTGCAGATCTAATTGACACCTCTCCCAAATCTTGAATCCTTCCGTCAACCAACATCAGTGGTATAGGTATCAGGACATTTCGGCACCTGGACACTTCGGCACCTAGACACTTCGGCACCATCTAGGACGGTTCGGCACCTGGCCAAAACGGCTCGGTACCTTCCCAGGACGGTTCGGCACCTGACCCAGGATGGTTCGGCACCAAGCCGCCAGGACGGTTCGGCACCTGGACAGCCCGATACATTACTGTGAAACGGTGTTTAATCTACCTGACCCTATCGCGAAAGTCATACTATCCCATATCTTTTATTTAATTACTACGTCCGAGTACGCAACGATTTTGTTGTACAACAATAAAAGCAATATGGAAGAGGCAGTGTTGTGGTCCCAGTGTTGTTAGTTACTGTTGCTAGGGAGGTGTCCTACGCGCGGGAAAAAACATCAAAACATTAATGGTAAACAATCTACAAAGATGAATATTGCATCAAAATAACATTAAACAGTGACAGACTATAACCTTAATATGTCTGCCCTGTTACAACTTTCAAAGTTTGTTTTCATTTATTAGCCACAATGATGAAATAATAACAGGTTTGGGTATCTGTTCTGCATAACATATTGGATGGCTTCTTCACTCCTTGCTTTTTTTTACATAATAACTATCTTCGCTGGAAGTCATAGAACGGTTCAGCAATCAACAGCAGCATTCTGTCATTGTAGTGCCGAACCGTCCTGAGCTTGGTGCCGAACTGTCCAGATGCCGGAGTATGCAGGTGCCGAAGTGTACAGGTGCCGAACTGTCCTGATGCCGAACTGTCCAGGTGCCGAAGTGTCCAGGTGCCGAAGTGTCCGACATCCGTGGTATATAGCACTTGTTTACACTCCATTACAAAGAGTGAAGCTTCGGTCCATTTATAGATGTCCTGTTCAGGTTCAAATGCCGTGATAACAGTTCAAAGACGCCATTTAGAAAAGCCAGTCGGTGAACGTCAATAATGTTCTCACACAGCCTGAAGGCGAGTGGAGACGCTATGTACACAGAACGTCATCGGTGACAATAGATAAACTTCCACTAGTTTAGTCTCAAATATCAAATAAATGGGATAGCCATCGACAGACTAATGCCTGCTGGACAGGCAAGGTAAACAAGCTCCAAGTTATTAGAGTCATTTATATAATATTATGGCATCGGGCAGGGAAACTAAAGTCAAGTACAAGAATCGTTGATCGACTAGAAAGGAACAAATTCAAAATTTCTACTTTTCTTTTCTAGAGTGATTAAAGATGGCGAACATTTTGGTCACCTTTAAGTAGACGTCATTTATAGGCCTGTCAGAAAAGAAGTCACATAGACAGCCGAAAGAAGTTTGTATTTACTGGACTTTAAGTCGGCGGTACAACGCTTGCTGAAGAAAAAGTGTTGCCTCGAGTATGTGTATGCTTCCAGTTGCTATCAAATATGCATATTATAAATAACCGTGAAACTAGCGAGAACCATAAATCACATAGCAAGTTCAGTACATGATTAGTAGCTAAACACTTAAGGAACAGAAAACTGAAATGCCTCGGACAATGGTATGACGACTAATGACATACACTCGACATATACACCTGGCGATAGGCAAGATATATATCATGATGGCACCTTTGTAATTACCTACAATCAGTTAGTCTGTCGGTTACTGAGACGTTGTTGCCATGGCAACGAATTTGTTGAAGTGATCTTTTATCTAGTGTTTATTGGATCCGCCGTAGGGGGTGGAACCTGTTCGATTCCAATGATATGCTACGAGAGAGATATTTTCTATGCCAAAGGGAAAAGATCCCGGATAAGGGACTCCTTATTCTTCACTTGACAAAACCACTTCACGTTTTTATCAGTCACGACACTCTCACGTGGTGCAGTGGCGGTGTCTCTTGTCTAGATGCAAGAGGACGTGACAAGAATATGACTTCACAGAAGTCGGAATATCGTTACATTCAACCGTACTTACGCGGACCAAAATCTGACAGTCCGCTGACGCAACGCTTTTGACCACGTCATGTTTCCATGGTAACCACGTGCGTTATTTCTTCACCTTTCTGTTAGGTCAAGATTGCACTTGTGATTACACAACCATCTATCAACATTTCACAGAGGACACACTGACTGAAAGAAATGTGACCAAACAAAGTCAGATCTTACAGTCCCAAGGTCAAGTAGGGGGTCATAATTTACTTCCTAAATTACGCTATGCCAACTTAAACTGCACTCTTGCCTATCAAGTTTTGTATCGTAATTACACATTTTACGTTGTACCTAATAATAGGTGTTCATTGTCAGTGTAGAAGTGTAAGTCAGTGACCGCACATTTTCTTCACAAGAAATTATCGTTCGAGAATGAAAGACCTAATTTCATGTCGACAGTTAAAAACCCTGTCAATATATCCTCTAGATACAGGAAATTAAAATGTGACATATTGACGTAATGTATGCACTGTATATACCTCAGCAATCAGCCTCTGCCACAGTTCCTGACTGCATTTCAGATCAAGATCGCAGGGTAGCGCTTTCAATTTTTGACTGACACCTATTGTCTGAAATACACTGTATCCAGATTCCAGGTAATGGTATTGTATTCCTCCACCGATCTATTGATTAGCATCAAATTATAGACTGTATTGACATTTCTCACATTTCTGCTATCATTTCAAATTTCACATCTTAAATGGAAATCCACAGTGTTCAATGCGTTGAGAAAATGAAAACGCATGTACGGTGAGAAAATACACAGGTTATTCCCTTCTCCAGAGCAGCTGTTTGCGAGTTTCTTTTGGAAAGCAAGTTATAGCCAGGATATGTTGCGAGTACAAGATTTCGTATCAATACAGTTCGTCTGTGCGAGGCCAATTAAACAACTTCCTGTGGATTCCCTTTGAAAGTAGAGATGGAATGGTAGACAAAACATTTGATCGCAGGCTGAGGATAACTTGTAAACCTCGCATACCAGCCGATGCTCCTTGCTTGCTTGCTTGCTATTGTTTCTCGTCTTCTGTGACTGGTAACAGTGATTGCTCTTGCGTACTTTGAAAGTCAAACGCACACACTGACGCACTTTGCCCGGCATTGTACAAAGGCAGTTGTGACAGGTTGTGTCAGACATTTGGAATGTTATTGATTCGTTGTACAAACCTTTCTGTGATATATTTCATACGACATATTACGTGCTCGTATCAATCTGTCTATTTTAGCCTTACGCTACACGATCGAGTCTCTCGGACAAGTCATGGGTAACGTTAACTTGCAGGTGTCATGGCTTAGATCGAGGATTATTTAGTCCTTAGTCACATTGAAACTTAGGCACTTCTTAGTCTCTGTTGCCATGGCAGCGACACTCGTCCCCAGGATAATCCTGCTTAGGCATAATTTGTTGATGGAGCGTGTGATTGGCAATAATGGCAGACGGAATTACTGACTGGATGGAATGAAAGGAATCATTTGATCAACACAAGTCAGGTGAATGATCAGGTGTCTGTAGGTAGAAGTGCTGCCTGTATGTAGCCGTTCTTTAAATCTAGTGACCAGAAAGGACGGATGCCGGGATGAACCGAAATACATCAAGTGTCAGAGATGATGGCTCAAATTGCCCTCAAACAGGTAACGTTATTTACTTAGAAAACGCGTACGCCGTGCAACTACCATCAAAAGGCTCCGAGAAAGCAATTACAAACGTAGACGTGCTAGTAATCCGACATACACGTTGACGAGTTTGAATGCCAAGTGCATATCGCTAATGACTTGAGATCGTACACGTACAGCCAGTTCTAGGCGCCTGCAGGAGTATCCCCAGGACTAAGCCCAACCTAGGCCTCCTGCCCACTGCTTCGTAACGGTAGCGTGATTATGGATGGATTTTATTTTGTGCATATTCGAATTCTGAAACACTTGACATGGAATTAACGCCCCCCCCAAAAAAATGATAATGTTAGCAAAACCTTTATTCCATAGTAGAGTCCATTCCGCGTCACCGAGTGGGTTTTTTCTCCATGTTTCTAATACGTTTGAATTATTTAGAAGAAAAGAATACCCCAGTAACAAAAGTTCTAAATTTTTCAAAAATTTGAAAATGAAAATTTGAATATATTTGAATTCATTTATATATTTCTGAAACATTTTGAATGTGACTGTACAAAGATATCTTTCTTTAGAATAAATTTGAACTACCCATGTGTTTCTTTCACAATTCGAAATATTTAGAACTATTTCAAACAAATAACCAAATGGTAGATGTGGGTAATTGCCCCCATAAAAGTAGGTGCTAATCCTACTCTTCTGTCTTCCTCTGTATATTTTTAGATTTCACTGCTGGACACTGGTGGCTCTTTTGTTGTAAGGCATCAATGCCTGACGCCCAGGCAGTCTACCCTGTACTCCACAGGGATGTGTGAATTACTTACTTCCCATCCCACTGACCTATTTACAAAATGTTAGAAATAATTCGAAATAATGGTAAAAAATGGTAGAGTGCTGTTAGAAATATTTAGAAACTATTGGAAATGTCATAATCCACATCAGGAATATTTCAAACGTTTTAGAAAACCAGGGAATTATTTAGAATATTGACAAGATGTTCAAAATATTTCCAAATTATGAAATTTCTTAGACAAACAATTACAAAGAATTCAAAACATTTCTAAATAATGACAATAACAACCCACTCGGTGACGCGGAATTGACTCTAAGGTACGATACGGCAAACGTACAATTCAAGAAGAGAATCATTCAGTATTGGGTGGGCCTTCAAATCGTTTGGGGCACGTGTAAAAGATCCCGACTGACGCAAAAGCCTACCTGATGTATACAGGTGTTACCAAGTCCCAAAACAATGGGCCCAACACGCTCCTCACAATTTCCATGGGCACAAATACCTCTGCATTGACCATGTAGTGGACTGTTTTGGCCCTCGTGTTGGATAAACACGAATGAATGCAGCGTCTTGTTACGGTCAGGGACAATGAAAAAGGCATCTCCCACCTAACAAGTAAATATCAATAAACGTTCCCTTATTGTCAGTGAGGTGATATCAGTTCTCCTGCTCTTCTCAAATAGCAATCACTATGGCAACACCTATGTAATATCTAGAAGTTGACATTTATCTTGAAGCCATTTCTGCGCGAAAGTGTGTAGGCAAAGGAATTCCAGGCAGCTAGGTGCAGTAGCAGACTCCCCTTTGTGGTGCTCTCGTTAGCGTAAGACAAGTAGCCCGAGGGGTGTCAAATTTTGACCTGGTGGAGACACAGTGGTCGTCATGGAGACAGGTGTATAATTACATGGTGCCGCGAACATGGCGGCCGCAAACGCTAACTTTTGTCTCCTTCCACGCAAAGTAAACACCGCGGTTTGCCCAATATTTGTCGCAGTTACGAAGAAACCATTTACAGGGTGATCCACCCAGGCGTAAATTATTGTCACGCTGCGCTATATCGCTAAGTAGAACGGGACGGACTGGCCCCAATTCAGATCTAAGGCAGATTAGGTCGCTGCGGAGGGATATTTGTTCGTAATTAAGGGTAGCCGGGAAGTTCCAAGATGTC
>NW_017804098.1:622465-625402 GCF_001625305.1 Branchiostoma belcheri
TGCTTCCAGTTGCTATCAAATATGCATATTATAAATAACCGTGAAACTAGCGAGAACCATAAATCACATAGCAAGTTCAGTACATGATTAGTAGCTAAACACTTAAGGAACAGAAAACTGAAATGCCTCGGACAATGGTACGACGACTAATGACATACACTCGACATATACACCTGGCGATAGGCAAGATATATATCATGATGGCACCTTTGTAATTACCTACAATCAGTTAGTCTGTCGGTTACTGAGACGTTGTTGCCATGGCAACGAATTTGTTGAAGTGATCTTTTATCTAGTGTTTATTGGATCCGCCGTAGGGGGTGGAACCTGTTCGATTCCAATGATATGCTACGAGAGAGATATTTTCTATGCCAAAGGGAAAAGATCCCGGATAAGGGACTCCTTATTCTTCACTTGACAAAACCACTTCACGTTTTTATCAGTCACGACACTCTCACGTGGTGCAGTGGCGGTGTCTCTTGTCTAGATGCAAGAGGACGTGACAAGAATATGACTTCACAGAAGTCGGAATATCGTTACCTTCAACCGTACTTACGCGGACCAAAATCTGACAGTCCGCTGACGCAACGCTTTTGACCACGTCATGTTTCCATGGTAACCACGTGCGTTATTTCCTCACCTTTCTGTTAGGTCAAGATTGCACTTGTGATTACACAACCATCTATCAACATTTCACAGAGGACACATTGACTGAAAGAAATGTGACCAAACAAAGTCAGATCTTACAGTCCCAAGGTCAAGTAGGGGGTCATAATTTACTTCCTAAATTACGCTATGCCAACTTAAACTGCACTCTTGCCTATCAAGTTTTGTATCGTAATTACACATTTTACGTTGTACCTAATAATAGGTGTTCATTGTCAGTGTAGAAGTGTAAGTCAGTGACCGCACATTTTCTTCACAAGAAATTATCGTTCGAGAATGAAAGACCTAATTTCATGTCGACAGTTAAAAACCCTGTCAATATATCCTCTAGGATACAGGAAATTAAAATAGTGGACATATTGACGTAATGTATGCACTGTATATACCTCAGCAATCAGCCTCTGCCACAGTTCCTGACTGCATTTCAGATCAAGATCGCAGGGTAGCGCTTTCAATTGTTGACTGACACCTATTGTCTGAAATACACTGTATCCAGATTCCAGGTAATGGTATTGTATTCCTCCACCGATCTATTGATTAGCATCAAATTATAGACTGTATTGACATTTCTCACATTTCTGCTATCATTTCAAATTTCACATCTTAAATGGAAATCCACAGTGTTCAATGCGTTGAGAAAATGAAAACGCATGTACGGTGAGAAAATACACAGGTTATTCCCTTCTCCAGAGCAGCTGTTTGCGAGTTTCTTTTGGAAAGCACGTTATAGCCAGGATATGTTGCGAGTACAAGATTTCGTATCAATACTATTCGTCTGTGCGAGGCCAATTAAACAACTTCCTGTGGATTCCCTTTGAAAGTAGAGATGGAATGGTAGACAAAACATTTGATCGCAGGCTGAGAATAACTTGTAAACCTCGCATACCAGCCGATGCTCCTTGCTTGCTTGCTATTGTTTCTCGTCTTCTGTGACTGGTAACAGTGATTGCTCTTGCGTACTTTGAAAGTCAAACGCACACACTGACGCACTTTGCCCGGCATTGTACAAAGGCAGTTGTGAAAGGTTGTGTCAGATATTTGGAATGTTATTGATTCGTTGTACAAACCTTTCTGTGATATATTTCATACGACATATTACGTGCTCGTATCAATCTGTCTATTAAACGGTCAGTGATGCCAGGATTTTTGCGCTACACGATCGAGTCTCTCGGACCGGTCATGGGTAACGTTAACTTGCAGGTGTCATGGCTTAGATCGAGGATTATTTAGTCCTTAGTTACATTGAAACTTAGGCACTTCTTAGTCTCTGTTGCCATGACAGCGACACTCGTCCCCAGGATAATCCTGCTTAGGCATAATTTGTTGATGGAGCGTGTGATTGGCAATAATGGCAGGCGGAATTACTGACTGGATGGAATGAAAGGAATCATTTGATCAACACAAGTCAGGTGAATAATCAGGTGTCTGTAGGTAGAGGTGCTGCCTGTATGTAGCCGTTCTTTAAATCTAGTGCGCAGAAAGGACGGATGCCGGGATGAACCGAAATACATCAAGTGTCAGAATCGCTCAAATTGCCCTCAAACATGTATTTACTTAGAAAACGCGTACGCCGTGCAAAAACCATCAAAAGGCTCCGAGAAAGCAATTATAAACGTAAACGTGCTAGTAATCCGACATACACGTTGACGAGTTTGAATGCCAAGTGCATATCGCTAATGACATCTCTCTTTTTGATGAGATCGTACACGTACAGCCAGTTCTAGGCGCCTGCAGGAGTATCCCCCAGGGCTAAGCCCAACCTAGGCCTCCTGCCCACTACTGCTTCGTAACGGTAGCGGGATTATGGATGGATTTTATTTTGTGCATATTCGAATTCTGAAACACTTGGCATGGAATTAACGCCCCCCAAAAATGATAACTTATAGCAAAACCTTTATTCCATAGTAAGGTACGATACGGCAAACGTACAATTCAAGAAGAGAATCATTCAGTATTGGGGGGCCTTCAAATCGATCGTTTGGGGCACGTGTAAAAGATCCCGACTGACGCAAAAGCCTACCTGATGTATACAGGTGTTACCAAGTCCCAAAACAATGGGCCCAACACGCTCCTCACAATTTCCATGGGCACAAATACCTCTGCATTGACCATGTAGTGGACTGTTTTGGCCCTCGTGTTGGATAAACACGAATGAATGCAGCGTCTTGTTACGGTCAGGGACAATGAAAAAGGCATCTCCCACCTAACAAGTAAATATCAATAAACGTTCCCTTATTGTCAGTGAGGTGATATCAGTTCTCCTGCTCTTCT
>NW_017804098.1:625422-653487 GCF_001625305.1 Branchiostoma belcheri
ATGTATCAATGACATTGTCTGCACAAGTTATCAACAAGGAGATTTAAATATGAAACTTTTCACATCAAACGTTATATTGTCAACATTACTTGTACTGATGATTCATTACATTATATTTACAGCACATAAACAATGTTGCCTAATACTGTAGATTGCACAATGATCAGTACAATTTTTGACCACACTGCTTGGTGATGCATGGTGATACGTTACATTGTCAATGCATCTCATTGCAATACTCACCATGACGAGGCAACAGCAGGCATGACGATAAGTCTAGAAAACATTGCTCCTACAGTTTGGAATAAAGAACATGAACGAACCAATTTCCTTCTCCATAGCAACGCTGGCTTGAAGGAGAAAAATAGCCTCCGGTGTACAGTAAAGCTATTATGCACTGGTATAACCATAATGTATTAAATACAATGTATCCACCAAACCACCCCTGTAAATTCTGCATCCATAGCTCTCAAGATATCACTGATTCACCTTCATTAATACACTTCAATTATTAGGATGGGTACATAGCTTTTAAATTACAACCATAAAATACAGACTTTACAATTTCAATGCTCTAAAGTACATGGTCCTAAATAAATGGATATTTAGGAAGAGGGAACAATTTGAAGGCAGCAATAAGGGCGTGCATATTGTATGATCAAAAAACCTAAGGCCTAATTGTGCTTAAGGAAAGCCAAATTGGTAGGTGATTTACAGGCTAAATGAAATTTGTTGTGCTTGCCGCAAAGGTGGGTGAAATCATCTATTGTGAGATACTGTTTTGCTTTCATGCAAATGAGCAAAAGAGCACCTTCAAAACATCAATTGGATAGAAGAGTAATTTTCTCTCAGACTTGTTTACTGCTTATTCTTAATTGAACTCAAGAAGTGTGAAACCATCCCTTGAGATTTAATTAATTACATTGTTCGTATGGTTTTGCTCCAACCACCTGCCAGTATTAGAGGGGCTGAGAAATCACAGAAGCAGCCAGATGTAATCAGTGGCTTTGCGTGACTGTATCATTATCTTACAGTCTTGAGGGACAAGGAGTGGCAGATCTTTATCGAATTTGGTGTTTCAAAAGGGGGGAAATAGAGCCCTGACCTCAATAACAAATGCTGCATAACAATTTAAGTTTTTGCATTCATGCTTTGTTCATTTATTGTTCATGGTGTTTTGTTGTTACATAGGTCAGAAATAAGCCATTCTTTGTAGAGTTGAAAATACAGTTCTAAAGATAAGACCCCAGTAGGAAAATGAGCCTAGGATGCACAAACTTGACCAATCACTTCCTGTTTTACAGTGTGGAACAGATCAACAACCTGAGAGAGATTCAAGCCATGCGGAGGCTTCATCCTCATGCAAATGTCATAGAGTTGATAGAAGTCATATTGTAAGTATAGAGAAACCTGTAATATCTATCATAGACAGATAGAATCATTCAAACATTCTGTAGTATGTTGTGATGTTATCTGTAATTTCAATTCCTTACATTTTAGTTAAAGCTTACATGTTATTTTGTAGACTACAGTACAGCAGTAATTATTACTAATTAAATAAATGATCTGAACAGACTTTTCTTCTGTTGTTACAGTGACAAGAAAACAGGGACATTAGCTTTGGTATGCGAGCTCATGGACATGAACATCTATGAACTCATCAGAGGTGGGTCTCCCTCATCTTTCTTCCTATGACACAATATCCACTATATCATATATCACAGTAAAAGGATTGACCTTTAAAACAACTGGCTTTGGATGTCTGATCTTTGGTGATATTTATGTTGAACATATGATAGATTGTGTTTTCTAAACACAGCCATGGGTTTCTTTGTAACGTGTGACTGTCTCCTAGAGAATAGCATGGGTTGTGACTTTTAAGGCTAGTTCATTCATTCTAAAGGAGGTAAACTGATATCATCCAAATGTTATCTGATAAATGACTCTATTTGTGAATTCAATACATCTGACTGAAGAAGGATCATGCTTGCAATTACCCCACCTGTACATGTAGCTGTACTTGTATCTTACAATTACCCCATATTGATGGCTACCATCAGCAAATGCTCATGAATCAATATCTCCATTGCACAAATGGTATTGAAGTATGATGGTGCCTGACCTTTACAGGTACAGTGTACGTTCCATTATTTTCATCTGAGTTTGATGTACAAGGATCCATTCCATTTTTTAGATGGAGAGTCCAGGTTATAACTGTCTGTCCCAGTAACATTGTCCATTGGATTTCCTGCAGATGTAAGGCAGTTAGAATAGGTTGCTAGGGGACTGTGGAGTGGGAATTTATGCCCAGAAGCACTCTATGCTATAGATGGTAATCTGTTATTGTCAAATGTCAGTGGAAATGAGGTGTGTATGGCATGTATTATTACTGCCAGCTCCTGCCTGTTCATGGAACATATCTTTTTCCTATACCTGGACTCCAAGGCCTGTTAATCTGGGTTTGGTCTCTCAAGTTGATTGTCAGTGATTCAACACTGTTAGTTGCGCTTATTGTTCTTTTCATTTCTACAGTTATTAATATGCCTGAAATGCAATAGAGCTAAGTGCTTGTAAAAAATAACATTTACAATTGTTAGTGCAGCCATGCGTGATAGAAGGGAAAGACAAGATGACTAGTGAATTCAGTCGGTCAGATTTTCATTGTTGTTGCTCATGTGTCAAAATAAAGCTTCTCCCCAGGATGTGGTCCCTCCTGACAGGTGTATTGGAAAAGTGCCAAAGCTTGAGTAGCCTAGCTTTGGCTGTCAGGACGTTCACCTTTGACATGTCAGGGTCCATTTCATCTGCCAAAAGGTCCCTGTTGTTTCTTGTCCCTTTCACAGTGTAGCTATGGGAATGTTAGCTTCGCCTGACAGTTATCACTTTACCTTGTGGCACGGTTGCCTGTATGGTGTGACGAATTGTTACACAACCTAGGTGTTAAAAGGGTTCACAGTTCTGAAGGCAACATGGAATGCCTCAGATCATGTGAGCAAATTGATTATTCTACTTCCCCACATCAACACCACTAGGGAACAGGGAGCTGGTGATGTATTATCCCCATTACAAAGTACACAGTAGCAGACTGGGTACCCCTAGAGGCCTGGGCTGGGGTATTGGATCAAAGATTAACTCTTGACCCTCTGCTAAGTCAGTAATAGTAGTTTAATGGTGGACCAAAGCCATGTTTGGACATCAACACTACTAGTACTGTCATATTCTTTTACTCCATTCTGGAAGCCTTTGAGCAACAATTATAAAAAGATCATTGGAGTAACAATAAAAGATCATTAAAATTCGTATGCATAAGTGCCATGCAGAATTTTCTTTTGTCTGTTTTTCAATTCATTCAGTTACTGATAGGTAAAATATATGGATGTCTGGAATGAATTTTTGGCTTTTCCAGGTCTTAATATAAATGTCAAGATGGTTATATTATATTTATAGAACCATTTTTTACTTAGTCTGAAAGTCTGAGAGGAGCCACATGTATAGTGACCAAAATCTAGAGATGGAAGATTGTTGTTATTAAACAATTTGTTGCGAGGCTATGTGTAAACAAACAAGACAATGATCCATTTAATACATGTCCAACCTTGTACAAATGCTACTGGTACATGTATCATTGATACAGCCAAGCAGATTTATCTTTTGTTTATGCTTCAAGTTCATGATATGCCATACAGTTGTCTAGTAACACTGGATGTGTTGTGGATACAGTACATTTTTGACATGAACTTCCACAATAAGGTACTAGTACCCAAGAGAATGTGTCCTTTTTGTATGTCAGGGCCATTGTTGCTCCACAATGAGATCAAAGTTAAGGTTTTACTCCTACATACTTATCAAGCTGGCTGTCGCCTCTGTCAGGCAGTAATACCTCTAAGATTTTAACCACTCCAGAGGTGCATGCTTGAGAGGCCAGGCTGCTCTGGTGATATTTCCACTGCCCCTGGCAACATTTGTATGCCATCTCTGCAAGGGTCTGACCAAAGTTTGATTGGGGTTTACCGTCATGTATTAGCATGGAAAACACCATGTTTGAACAAGCCCTAACGTTATAATTATATATTTTGTTTGATTGATTGAAACTCAATATCAATATATACAATCTGTGGTGTTCATAGTCAACAAAATTTCTAAAATTAGCTACCGTTAATGATGATATTGACAAAATCTCACATTTTCAGCTATTAAATAAACAGTGCCCAAGTGTTGTGTATTTATACTTTGTGTTTATGTAGTGGTATATGTCAGTGTTTTGGCAATGCTACAGTAATGATTACTTTACCTACATAGCACACAAATCAACTTGTTTTTAGTTTTAGTTGGCAAAATTATGTCTTATTTTTAAAACATGTTGACTATTTCAGATGATGTAATTAATATTCTTCAGAGAATACCCACCGACAGTATACACACATTTATTTACAAGCAGATTCAATATTTGTTCTAATCAAACAACACCTTTGATAGCAGTTCAGAGGAACAGAGGAATGTGTGATAAAGCTACTGTTTTGATAAGTGTTCATGCTGAGGATCAAAGTGTCAAAAGGCATTGCCATGCAGATACAGGTATGCATTATTTGCCCGGCCAGGTAGTCCCATGGATAGCCATGTTTTTGTTGGCACTTCTATAATATGTAACCACCTGGATATGTGGTATTACGGAGCTGAATGATGGCAGCACTGAACATGTCCTAAGAATACAAATACAAAGGTTGCCTTCCATTTCCATGGATGCATCTGGGATTTCTAGTTTTGTGCAGTGTCAAAAATGTTCCTTTGCTTGGGTTGAGATCAACCCTCCAAGAATTGATCTTTCTGGGATGTGTCCTGGTTCTCATTGTTTTATTCTACTGCACCATTTTGTTTAACAATCAACAACCACGAGGAAGTCTTGACCTAAAGGTCTTGGTGTAAAAATAATTCAGTGCAGCCAAGGTTAACTAGTTTTCTTTGCATCCTTACAGAATGACTTCGGTGCCATATGCACAACAAGCATTAGGAAATCCCATCATGGTTTTCAAAATTGAATGTTCAGAATTAGAAATCCTATTACTGGTACAGTGCTCACCAACTATTTGCATCACTGACATTGGCATAAACCTGGGATCTGCATAAAATTCTGAAAACCCAAACCATTTCCCATTCACTACATTATAAATTGCATGGCATAATTGCATGAGCTGTTATGACTTTAACCTGATATTGGACTAAAATATTTCCAGGTCAATGGCACACTGACCCAGAAGTACGTGAAAGAAATACATGTAATTTGTTGCGCATCAGCAAATCTGCATGAAGTCCATTGTTATTCATTCATTATCACCCCTGCACCCTCCATTCTCTCCATTGTCATACACTTTCTCTGTTGTCACTTCCTTCTGGACAGGTGAGAACCCCCAATCACTGATTGTGTGAAAAGAAGTCCTTTGTTCCTTTTTGGTGTCCTTGATTGGACTGTTGTTTTAGGTTTGGTAAGCTTTTGCCCAACACTATGAAGGTGGAATGTGTCTGATCTTCTATCTCCATGTTAGCCCTGTTCATTATGAGTTTCTGAATGCGACTTGAAGATTAGAATATGGTACATGTATGTAGTTGTGGGTGAAAGTGAGTATATAAATACCAATAACATCATGTTTGTGGTTGTTTCAATTGGCCCCAGCCCAGTATCATCCATAACCAACTGATGACCTCCCCTCCCTGTCGGTCGTGTGGACTCTCCTAAGGTTATTGGACTAAACCTGTTATAGGAATAAAATTCCCTGACAAATCGTTCATGCAAATAACAGGAGAGCACTGTAGTACCAATTGTACACTTTTCCCTTCATGTTAGGACATTGAAACTACCCTTTCTTGTCACCCACAGAGAGGTAGATCTAATATTACACTATAGCCTAATGTTATTGTCACCTAACACTTGCACTTTATTTTGCTTCCTGATTTCTGTTTTTAGTATAAACCTTGTGAGACAAAGTCAGGTGGGAGATTAGGGTCATGGAAACAATATCGGCTTCCGTGATTGGTTACAGTCTGCCCTTTAAGGACCTCAGGGTGTCGTTGCAGAATGGCGTCTTCATCGCTATGGTGTTACAGCTAGGTGGGGTGGTGGCTTTTGTCCTCCTGTAGAAGTTTATTTGCCAACTTGCCTCAAGCGTGCACAGATTCACTGTTGAGCCTTGTGTTTTGGAAATCTTGGCGGCTGTTGCTGTTGTACTCAGAGGGTTTCTCCTGAGTAAAAAGTCGCCCTCTTCAAGTTTCTCTGGCAAACAAGGCAAACTGCTTGGGTGCTACAGTGGCCATGACAGAAGTAGAATGCCAGGGCCGTTTTTGTGGCCTCAGCTTTGTTCCCATAGTAACGGTAGTGAGGGCATTAGTATACAGTGATCCATCACAGGCTTACTAACAGCAGCGCAGTGCCTATCTGCTTCAAACACCTTATACGGGTTCTTTAGGGTTTCACTCAATTGTTTTATTCTTGGGTATTGTTTATTTTGATTCATGTTTTTATAAAAATAGATGCTGATTTTCATTTGCTGTTTATCATCTTTACGGGAAATCACTTTCTCATACCTAAGAACCAAAAGTACCAGGTGTACTACTTAGAGAACACTTTTGTTTGGACAGACAGCTGTGCAAATGGAACTTCTGTTCCAGTAGCTGAAGCACTTTGGTACATATCATTATTGAAACACTTCACTTCACAACACTTCAAATGTAGGGTTACCAGCTGGTACTAGCTTGTGACTTATTCTTAGGCCCGATTTAGACTAGAAACGCTTAAGGGGTTTTGGCCAGGGAAACGTTTCGGAACGGTTAACCGTTCCCGGTCTAAAGAGGAAAAAACGGTTTGTTATGGGTTTTCGCGGACCGTTTCCGAAAACCACCTCCATCGTGGTTTTCGACCGTTTCAGAACCCTTCAGCGGGGGGCCCGAAACGCTTTTTGCTAGGTCTAAAGACAAAGGGTTTCTTGAAACGGTAAACCAGGTCACATGTCATATGCTAATCACATGCTAATAAGCCCGCGCACGTCCATTATCTGGTAGATTCGCGCCATATTTGATTGTGTCCATTTTCGCCATTTTATAATGTATTTCTCGAATTTTCGTCATCCTTTACATCTGGAGGGATGGCAGAAGGCCAGGGGAGGGTCTGGACCCAAGATGAGACCCGCTGCTTGATCATCTTGTGGGCCGATCAAACTATACAATCCCGCTTGGAGACCTCGCGTAATAGGGAGGGCATACAGATGCTTGTGGACGGGCTGGCGGCTGAGGGGTATTTACGCACCACAAAGCAGGTTCAGGCGAAGTTCAAGGCCCTGAAACACAAGTATCGTAAGGCCAATGAGGCAAACCGTAGAAGTGGCTCGGGGAGGTTATCATAGGTCACTGTGGGTCAGAAACATCCTGCGCCACGGGCGGCCCGAAACACTTCCGCCTCTGTGTCTAAAGACGAACCGTTTTCTGTGGCGAAACGTTTCGTACCGTTTCGAAACGGTATACCGTTTCTAGTCTAAATCGGGCCTAAGTGAGAAATGGACCAGGTTTGGTCATGGAGTGTTAGACATGTACAAAAACATTGTAGATGTAGGATAGCAAAGGGATGATAGAAGAAAAGAAAACTGAAAGAAGAAAAGAAAAGATGATGAAATATGTCGACATGAAAAAAAAAGAATTGTACCCCATCATTTATGGAATCAAAACCTGTTATTCCATGTAGTGGTAAGGAAGAACTATTTTCCAGCTGATTACATTGACATCATTATTTTAGAGCTCCACATCCTGCCCCTGCCATTCAAGTAAAATTCATGTTGACCCATCCGTAGCCTAATGGTGTTACATATTCCGTACTGATGAGGTACTAATGGTAGGTTGAATGCTGTAATGGGTAATCCTTTACATTGTGTTTATGATGGGGTATATTCAGAACATTTCATTTTGCTCCACAATTTGACAGAACATCATCAATTTTCTACTGTTATGAGGTAGTGAGATGACATATCTGATGACAACCCAGGTGTCATGTGAAAGTTAGGATCTTGTTTAACCATTAGCATTTATGCTGTATCTATATATAACCTTGCTATTCAATTTCTTCTTTCCCCAGGCCACCTTCATTTGTATTCAAGTTACCCTTTTCTTCTTATTTCTTGCACAATAACTGGCTTCTTTTCACCACTTATATATGCTACTTATTTTATCCCTTAGATCATTAAAATCACATCCCTGTGCTAACTAGTATAGTTGACAAAATCCATATTTATCAGTCACGCCAGATTGACCATGAATAGCACTGGTAATTTCTAACCCCATGTTGCTAATTGCCTGCATCCTGCTCTTCAAAACAATCTCTTGTGGCTACCAAGTAGCTCCTCCTCCCTAATTTACCCCTGGTCTGTTCTATTATTATATTCAGAGGGGAATAAGTAGGCAGTTTTCTCATCTCAACCATTGAATTCTCTAGCCTCCTGTGCAGGCCCCGCGGCGGTGGAGAAGATTTTTTAACGCGTTGTTTTAATATAGCCGGCCATCCTACATAGCCGACGAGAGAAGGTTGCTTTCCGCCCACGGGGCCTGCTCCCATTCGGCAAGAAAAAAGGGAAATTAAAAATCACTTTAGACAAATTGTTATGGACTTGCGAAGTTTCCGCACCCCGGAGCGCCCTCCGCCAGCCGACAATGGCCGAGGCGCGGCGTTGTCACGCCCCCGTGGGCATGGCTGGACAACTTTCTAACGGTCAACGGGTTCACTGTGTGTTTCAAAAAAAAAAAAAATCTTACCGTGTTGCCTGGCTTGTCGATCGCCATGAACGCGAGGGAAAGAGGCGAGCTGGCGGCCAGACATCCGGGGATCTTCCCAATTGAGAAAGGGTCACATTTGCGATACTACCGGTATCAATTTTTGCGATCTCATATGCCCCCCTCCCCCTCTTACGATCCACTTTCGTGGGCTGAAGATCCGAAGTGTACTACTCGATAATATCGCTGATGAATTTCAACAAGTCGAATACTAGTAAATAAACACCTATATACATGTAACACGTTACAAGTTTTGGATTTTTTTGTTGTTGTTTCATTGGCCTGCCTTACGCGCTCTCGCTGCCGCAGATAATTTGCGGACGGGTGTGAATTACTCGTCGCGGGCATGTGAATTGCTCGTCGCGGGCATGTTAATGAGCCCTTTGAAAGGCTTTTCTAATCCCGATTTCCTTTTTTCTTGCCGAATGGGAGCAGGCCCCGTGGGCGGAAAGCAACCTTCTATCGGCGGCTATGTAGGATGGCCGGCTATATTAAAATAACGCGTTAAAAACTCTTCCCCACCGCCGCGGGGCCTGCACAGGAGGCTATGAATTCTCTATGTACCAAACAAAAAAACATTTTGTAAAACACGTGGAAAATTCAATGTCGCTCGCCTGTTCAAAACTGCTGTACAATATAATGTTAAACAGGGACTTTTAATAACAACACTGTTAACGGTAAATAGCTCGTAGTGTGTGCATATTCTGTTAGTGCTATATGCATCTTCTTTATACTACTATCAGTTTGAAAAAAAATATTACTTAATATATCAGTCCATAGTGGGAAAGGTCTTTTTTTTGATGCCCGGGAATATCCAACTGTTTGTTGAGCTACATCTTGTGTCATGGATATATGCTAAGCCAAGAACCAGTCTTATTACATATCGACACTGAACTCCATCACAATTCCATACAAAAAGATTTAGATGTTCACTGCCATATTGTTACATGCATCTTATGAATATTTTATATCTCATAGCAACACAGTATGGTATACTGACTTGAACGCTCCTTGTGCACAATCAAGGCATCATATGTATTGTGGTAATATGTTTGTTATGGGCCACACCTTTAGACCTTAAACCTTTAAAGAGTCATCTGTGATTTGTCTACTGTCAAAGAACCTGACAATGACTGATTCTGTAGGATATGAAATGTGGCATCTGTAGTTTTATGAGTCAATGTATACCCAGAGGGTCATTTCTTCTATTGTTTTATGTATTGTTTCAACTTCAGAGCTTTGACTGCAATACAATAACACCAGATGCACTTTAGATATTAACAGCAGCAAGGTATTGTACCAAGAACATATGTGATGCGAGTAGCCATCACTAGTTTTGACATGCTTTATCATATCTATCAATATGCATACTTCTAGTGCTTAGAAATGTTGATAACACCATAATGAAAGATCGTATACTACTAATTTGAGTTGTTAGCATTGAAACATACCCCATCAAGGGTACCTTGTAATTACAGTGTACATGATTAACATTCTCATGGTGTAGCCATGTATCCTAAATGTGCTTTCTGGTAGTAGCTTTTGAAGTCCCTACCATGCAGGAGTTTTAATGAGGTGAAGATCCCAGCCATTTTTCTGTTTGATCAATCAATTTTTTAATAGCTGTATGCATTTCTTTGACTACAGGTAGAAGACATTACCTTCCTGAGCTGAAAGTCAAGAACTACATGTACCAATTGTGCAAATCCTTAGACCATATGCATAGGTAAGTGTATGTATTACTGGTAGTCCTGTTTATCATTTGAAAGATTATGCCATCGACACCAACCATGCAAATTACAAAGTTTGCATTTTGATATATTGGGTGATTGCTTATTTCATACTAATTCAATTTCTTATTTCTGTTTCAGAAATGGCATTTTTCATAGAGATGTGAAGCCAGAAAATATTCTAGTTAGGGTAAGTATTATAGTTTGTAATATGTAGGGAGCACTTTCAGTAGCAACATTTTCCAGTGTCATATGAATCTGGAAGAGGGAATGAACCCTTAACTTAACGTTGAATGCAGCCTTCATATTTATTATATGTGAATTATGCTAGAAAGTGAAACATCAGTATATTGTAGCTGTCAGGTACAGCAAATATTCCTCAAACATAGATTCAAAATTGTATTTGCAATATCTGAAATATCCTTTACAATGTGTATAGATGGCAATGACCAACTGATGAGGTGTTACAACAATGTATGTACATTGTGTGTAATATACTGCTCATACAATTTCCTATATACACATGGTAAGGAGCTCAAGAATCTTCACATATGTTTGGTGTAGTCCAGGAAAATTAGTCAGGAAAGGCTGCAATTAAGACTGCCAGCTATCTTCTCCTGACAAACAT
This sequence comes from Branchiostoma belcheri, assembly GCF_001625305.1. Taxonomy (NCBI): domain Eukaryota; kingdom Metazoa; phylum Chordata; class Leptocardii; order Amphioxiformes; family Branchiostomatidae; genus Branchiostoma; species Branchiostoma belcheri. The sequence continues at coordinate 636,586 of NW_017804098.1, forward strand.
ATTCCTTAAGAACCTTAAAGCTAAATGCACCTACGGTACTTGTGTTTCTTTTTTCACAGATAGTAACAATCAGACAAGCCAGCTAACATGTGATCATAGAAGTTTTCACCACCAGAAGCAACATAATTGTCTCCAAGATATATAGAAGATAATCTGACATTTGATTACTGCCAGTACTGGTCTATACTGCACTCCACTCCCATATGCATGACTAACAAAGTGCCATAATGCATGCTTGCAGTACTTTCTGTTGTGCTTGTGTCGAAGCCTATATTGTCAACTCATTCTCAGGCTTTCAGAAAGCTTGTAGATGTTGACTTTTGTCTTAACCTTGTCTTTCATGTGACAGCTGAGTCGCAGAAGGGATGGGGTTCCTCAGGTATATACTCAACTCTCAGTTCCCTCTGCCTAACTCTACAAGTCATGGTGAAGCCATGTAGGCATCTAGTTAGGGAAGACTTGAACAGTAGACTAGTCAAATATACAGTAGATTGGATTACTGGACTATTGAACCGGGTAGACTGCTTCTAACCGCATTAGGTAGCGTTATGTGCAGCAAAAGTAGGGCCACACCAATTTAGTAATAGTCTCATTTCTCCGATTTTTTTTTCTAAAAATGCTGGAGTATTAAATGGCAAAGGAACAAGAAAGTTTATTATGGGATATAAAATGAGAGGATTTTTAAAACAGTATTCATAGTTATGTATGTGCAAAATAGTAAAAATTGTATTCCATTTTTCTAATAACTTGGAGAGTAAACGACTCAAAAGGATTTTACAGAGACTGATGTGTCAAGAAACTGATAAGTATTTAACCTTTGACAAACCCTCAACTGCCCTGGTCCTGGATTAGCAATTTAATTTTACTTTTGAGCAGAAGCGTTTCAAAGACTGGTCAGAGAAATAACAATTTTGAAACTAAATTTGTGTGGTCATCTAGAACAAAATATTAACTCTGTTAGAATGTAGTATGCAGAAATAGTGACTAAAAGTAGAATTAGGAAATGGTAAGTTGAGTGTTGCATTTCACCTGTAATCTACTAGGAGGCATTGTTGTAATGCATGACAAATAATTTCAATGATGCATCTGACAAATCATACATTTATGGATTGTGCAAGTTTTCAATGGCTGTCATCATCTTCTTTTTTCAAACATAACTTTCACATGTAGTACTACTTGGAAACATTAACAATCTGGAGTAATGATTGTCCCTGTTGACCAACTAACAAATTCAGTAAGGAAAATGAAAAGGTCAAAATGTCTTAAAGGTTGAGAAACTCAAAATAATCACTTCAAGAAAAATATGATTCTTAAGGTTTGCAGATTTGCTGGTAACATGCAAGCTGTGTGGATTATACAACATCCTAAAAAATGAATTTCATCATTGTTGGTGTGTGAAATTTCCTATCCTATGACATACCAACCTGAGGGGATCATTCTTGAATTGTAATGGTTGGATTCAATCATAGATTTTTCCATCAAAGATTATTTTCTGCTTGCTTGTGGTCAGGAAAGAGAAATGTTGATTGAGCTGAAATTCAATTGTCAAAGATTTTACTGCCCCCCGCCTGATATGTGACAGAACTGTGTTAACTATGTTAACTATATGAGGACAGAATATAGCACGATGTTCCTGTACACCTTCCCCTGAGGGATTACCTTGATAGCTTCACCAGATGACTTATGGTGCACTGTTAATCTCCACAAAGCACATTTCTGTGACTTTACCCAATTCATTCTCTCTCCTCCCATCCCGTGTTTGTACCATCTTTCTTTATCTCCTCTATATTCCTGCACTCTTCTCCATCCCCATATGTTGGATAAAACATTTAATACTTGGTTGTTCCTTCCTCTCCTTCAGGATGACCTATTAAAATTAGCCGATTTTGGATCCTGTAGAAGTGTCTACTCCAAACAGCCATACACAGAATACATCTCAACGAGATGGTGAGTAAACAGGCAGCCTTCTTTCCATGACAAAAAGAGCACTAAACAAAACAACAAACTCAGTGGGCCAGAGAGAGGCAGGTCATTAGCAAGCTTCTTTGGTGGCAGTAACAGGAGAAGTCTCCAAAGAAACCATTAAGCTGGTGTGTTACGCAGAAAGGCAGTTATACCGGCTATCATATACAGGTACAATGTACCAACATCAAGTCAAGATGAAGAAATATCTCAAACATTCACTTCATGTCTGGCCTACGTGACAACCACAGCTCTGAACGAGTTTATTGAACTGCTGAACATTCCTTGTTTCATTGTAATATATACTTATTACTGGTATACAGACAATTGTGGCTAATTGACAGCACTGAGACATGCAAGTGGTTTAATTGATATGGATCTGTTTTTGTGGCCCTTTCAACATATTTTGTCTAGGATTAGGGGCTTTTTTACATGTAAGCCAGACAGGTTGCTACCTCATTAACCTTCGCTTGTTTGGCTATCAAGTGAATAATATTGGTTGGATGATTGACAGATTGTGAAGATGTGAGAAATTTGAATCTAACATTTTATCAGTCTGTGGCATTAATCAGCAGAGCACTAAATTTATTAACAATAATCATGAATTTCAGCGATTTTTGTATATGTATCTTAACGATGACGAAAAAAAATCATGATTCTCATACTACAAAAGTATGTAAGAAAAGGCTGCATAGTATATACCTTCCACATTTCAGCACTGATGTGACATAAGTTGTCAATTCTGATGAAAAAACATTCAGGAGAGATGTATAGATGTACTTGGAGGTAAAAGATGAAGGAAAGTTGCAACATTAAAACCTTGTGTACATGGTGCTGAACTGCCATCCGTTGATACATGTAGCTTGTTTAGAAATGAAAAAAGATGCAAATACTGAAAATCATGGATTTTTTTTCATTTTAGTAGATATAAAGAAAATTTCTATAAACATATCCTATTTGATACAAATTTATAACCACAGGACAAATAGTGAACCCAGCACAGAAAACGTTAATGAAATATGAATTCGTATCTGATATACATTGCAAAATTTTGCACCATATTGAAAAGGTTGGAAACATACAGCAATCAATCAATTAATCCAGGATTCTAGATATCTGATCTGTAGAGGAGTAATAGATTGTGTTATGATAATATCTCAAACTGTGTATAATATCTCACTCATATTAAAATGAGTGCTAAGTGATGGGACTGAATGGTGATGTGCTGGTGTGACGGCCGTTCAGTGCCGACCCAGCGACCTCACCATGCAGTAACTGCTGGAGGTGTAGTCAAAGAGATATAGTGAGACACTTGCAGTCTGCGCTATTCCAGCTAAAAGCACATAGCAAAATCCTTTGAGTGCCTAGTTTCACATGTACAATGCTTTAGAAATTTGATATATGTTGGGCAATGGTAGTTGTGGGACTTCAGGGACCTCTTAATACATGATCAGCAAGTAGGAAGAAGTAAAGGGAGTGACTATCTTTTGCAGGTACCGAGCTCCTGAATGCCTGTTGACAGATGGGTACTACAGCTATAAGATGGACCTCTGGAGCGCAGGCTGTGTCTTCTTTGAGATTATGAGGTACATATTCTTGAAATGGTCCAGGCAGCACTAAAAGAAACAACAGGAAATCTCTCTTGAAATATGCTCTGCTCTTCAATAAAAATCAAATGCCACTTTCTGTATTATATGTACATTGTATATCAAGTGCTTGTGTCCTCTGCGAAGTTTTAATCAGAACCCACAGTCAAAAAGCTTTGTGCTTTAAGGGGGCTACCGTATCTTGAATATCAAAGTTCAAGTCATCTACCAGTCGTTAGGAACAGCAAACAAGAATCCTACACAAATGGTGTTTTGTCCCTTCACATTTGTGCTAAAAGATACCTGTTGTGTTGCAGCTTGCACCCCCTGTTCCCAGGCTCCAATGAGGTGGACCAGATAGCAAAAATCCATGATATCATGGGAACACCTGATCAGTCTGTGCTCAACAAGCTTAGGAAGTAAGTATGCTGTAGAAACACTTTCATTTCAGATTTTTTGTCTTTTAATACCAGTGTTATTTTGTTTCACTTTTCTTTGATAAAGGTATAGCAGTTTTCAGGTTCTTGTTATTGTGAATGGTAGAATATGTGTATTTTGCAAATGCAAAGTTTCAACGTTCTTTTGATGTAGCAAAACAAGAGGGATGAACTTCAATTTCCCCCCGAAGAAAGGCTCAGGGATAAACAAGCTGCTTCCGCATGCCTCGCCCGAGTCCATAGACTTGATATACCAGATGTGCACATACGACCCTGACGAGAGAATAACAGCCAAGCAGGCACTCAGGCATCCATATTTCAAGGATATGAGGTACGCATCTTCTGAGAGGCTTTTTGATACCTGCTACAGTAATACCCAGTATTTGGCTTTAAATAATTATGGTATTTTAACAGCTTAAGCTTGGAACCAATTTAGATAGATATGTGTGTGCATCAAGTCAGTCCCTAAAATTCATCACTATTCTCCAAAACACAAGTCATGATATCCAATTTGTTCATCAATCACACAGTACCATAATAGGATAGTTACACTGCTGCAGGGTGAAAACTCCTGCTAAAGTCACAGGAGGATATCGGACGCTAGTGACACATTAACACGAGGATGCGTTCTGAAGAGAACCTTGATCATAGCAATTTATCCCAGATGCAAGAACAGCTTAACAGATAAAGCAGTGTCAGCTTGGGATTCATTGCTTCAGTTGTCTGTCAGACATGTTCCTTTTAACAAGAACAGAATATATCCACCCACATTACACAGTGTGCTGAGTCAATTATTAACAGCATGGTGCATTAGTGCTCCTGAGAAATGTCCCCTCGTGAGTGAGAATGGTACACCTGGCTGATATTGTTTTATAAGCTGGGGCTTTCCTAATGCTTTTGTGGAAAGGAAAGATATTTCAGAATCTGTAAATGTCTCAAATGTGTAAATGTCCAGTTTAGATTTCCACGTTCAACATTAGGTACATGTAGGACTTAAGTTATCTTTCATCTTCCTGACTGCCAAATTCATTGAAAGTCATATCTAATGAAAGTGGTTGATATTTGTGATGAGGTACTAATGTAATATTCTGCCACTGTAAAAGATTATTACTTGGTCTTATAATTGACAAAAACACTTCTTATTTATCCCCTTCCTTCATCTTCATGATCTGCCATTGGCACACTAGAGAAAGAAGAACAGCCATTGTCTTATAACAAAAAGACAACGAGACAGTTGGAGTCCATTTTTCTTAGTAAGGAAATAGCCATTTGCAGGGGGCAGTATATTGTATCTATGTGGAAGAAGTAGAAATTGTACTTGAGATTCACTGCAAAAGTGGTTCACTATCTTAAATTGTATGAGTAATACAATGTAGGTCATACATTTCCAAAGACAGCTTGTGGTGCATAAAACATGTAAGGTAGACATAAAATAAGCTGATCATTCATTAGAAGATCAGTCAGTGAAGGGAAAATGAATAAGGCAGATAAACAAAACCTGTATAGGGATGTCCTATCTAGTAACTCATCCATCATGATAACCCAGGCCATTTGTCTACCCAGCATTTCAACATTACATAGACCATTTCCCTGCATATATCAAATGGTTCTTCACTGCCCTTTTCTGAGACCCTAGCTTTTTCATTCCTAATTAATGTTCAAAGTATAACTATGGCCCTTGGTATTCACTGTCCCATTCATCTCAGACTAACAGCATATTTGTGGAAAAATCTAGATATAATTTTCCAAATCAATTTAAAAAAGATGTGGAGATAAACAGGTGCACATTTTGTATACACTGTATTTGGCAGGGGTCATAAAAATGACTGCCTGGTATATGTATCTACAAAACTTTCAAGAGACAGATAAAAGGTTCCAGCTCCTTTTGTTATAAGAATCTAGTGTCTTAGGTAATGCCATTTGAAAGAGTTGACTATTGAGTTAGTACCTTGATGATACCATTGACCTGAAGGGATATATGCTGTCTTAGTGGCTTTTTGATCTTATAATTAGATGTATATGCCAAGATGACAAGTACACACACAGACATACACAGACACATGCATGGAAAAGAAGCTGGCAGGATCATCCTGTGTTAACAAGTCTCCCAGCCTGGGGCAAATGCATATTAATGAGATAAAAGGAAGAGTCATGCGCCACATCTAGGGACTGAGAGGCATTTCAAACAAGTCAGCCGTAATGCTGCGGAGACTCCCTCGCTACCAATCAGAGGCATGAATAGGCTGACAGGAAGTAATAAACGCTGAGGCAGATGTGAGGGCAGATGTTACAGTCTGTTGGCTGGCTGGTGGGGACTTGTTCGGAGGAACATTCCGGAGTGCATAAGAGCTAGACACTGACGTAGATTTGCATACGGGCAAAGACATTTAGCATTTCAGCTCTTGTCACAAACAACGCGATGGCCAAACCGATTAACCTGGTCTTCTGTGTAAGCAGACAAGAAATGTAAGTGGAAAGACATTTAAGATATATTTTCATTGTATTACCGTTAAGCTATGTTCACTGATGTTTGGGAGGTTTTTGTTGTTCATCCAGTAAATTTCTAACTTAGGCAAATCTGATGTTTTGTGTGGCTTTTAGCATAAAAGATGTTTCAAATAGTGGTATTAGCAATATTTTAGTGTTTCCACCTGTCGCATGATTGACAGTAAGGATACACACATCAGTTTCATTGGTGTATCAACGGCACATTCAAAGGAGAACATTCAGAGATCTCCAGGACTCATTGATAGACAAATTACTAAAATCATGTCTTTCCACACAGTTCTTTTCAACTTATCAGCTGGCTAAATCCTGCTTGCTGCCATTTTGTCAGAAATTTCATGTCAATGCATAGTCAGCTCACAGCAGAATTTCCCTGTTTTCATCATTTTTATAAAGCTATGGTGACAGAGTGTAGTAGAGTATCACTTGTGCTCAGGAAGAAATGACAAGTTTGGGCCCTCTAGCAGCTTACTTTGAAACTGCAGGGACATTTCAGTTGCAGATTTTGAAACAGGATAAGTCAAGAAGGGATTAATGAATGTTCATTTTCAACATGAAGGTAACTTTGGTGATTGAAGGCCAACATGATTGGTTAGCATATGCAACTTAGGATTTCATTTGCGTACTTATTGTGGAAATGTATAATTCAATAGGTTAAATGACAGGAACTTCAAAGGTGTCATGCTTTGCTTCAGTATGAGATCGAGTATTTACATGTAGTCATTTGTAGAACAGTAGTCCAGAACAAAATCTTGGCTTTGAAGAGTATTCAATTATTTTTGGTGAGGTTCATGCATCAGGTGTCATTATAAACACACTCTGAGGCACTATGACGTACGAAGTCTGCATCTGTAATTATATTCCCCAGTGGGCCAATTATCCTTCTACTTACAGTGTGTTCACCATGATTTCTTGTGATCTATTGGGCATGGACTTTCTGAAATCCACTAAGAGATATAATTGTACAAATTACCATGATGTCAAATGAAATCCTGATATTTCTCTATTGGCATAGATTACACACAAAACGCATTTGGGGATGGATTAGTAGTACGATAACAGTAGGATAGATTTTAATATCATGTGTTTTCAAACTTGGACCAAGTTATAATTTCATCAGTTGGTACAGCTATATGATGTACATTTAGGTCTGACTCTAAGTGAACCTATTTTCAGTACTGTAGGTGCATTTGATTTGGATATTTAACACTGATCATGATGACAAAAGGTGGCATATGTATGAACACATTCAGAACACATCTAGTGCATGTAGTACCTACGTAATGCTGCTTTCAAGCAGAGAAGACAGAAATCCTCTGGGATCTCCTGAGCTGCAGTCAGATTATGTCCTACCAAATTATTGGGTTTTGCCCTTCTAACCCTACAGTAACTTTTCCTTTAGAGGTGTCCCAACTAGAGGATGTGATGACTAGATTATCGGCCGTGGAACAGCACTGATCTCAACAAGCCCGGTATTCAGGCCACATCAGGATTTAAAGACCTAGTTTAAGCCCTAGGAGACTAACATCTTCAGAAGAAATGAAATGGGGATCAGCTGTGGAAGGAGAAAAGGTCATGATGATTAGTATGGAAATGTGGGAATTAGACATAAAACCCAAGGTTTCCTACTCAAGTCTTGGTACCAATTATGCATCCCTGTTTCTGCATGCCTAACCCTACATTTACTGCCAAAGGTTGGACACTTGAGGAAGGTGAAGGAAGCACAGGGAGTAGAGAGATGTAGAGAGATTGTCAGACATAAAGGCTCCATCCCAGTTACTCACAATTCCTGCCATTCTGGAAACTCAAACCTCAAGGCCTCAGGCAGAAATATTATCAAAAGAAGCTACTCATTGTGCATATGTCAAATGTAAAAAAAAAAGTAAAGATCATCGAGGGGATGTTTCATGTTAGTATTCCTAGCTGTTCATCTGCACTCAATGTAGGTTTCCCTATAACTTAGAGCATGCACTCCGCTGCTTGCATGAATAATGCTGTGAAGTTTAATGCATAATAATTGTCATTTCTGGCCCTGTAGGGAAGCTGAGAAGAGACAAGCAGCCCTGCAGAAGGTGGAAAACCGTGCCAAGAACGCGGACAAGGCAGGCGGCGACAGACCGGGGTCTGGTAGAACAGAAATCTCTAGAATTTCAGACACGACAACCAGAACGGAACAGCTCGCTCAGCAGCGAAGACGGGTCAGTTACCGCCATCTTCCAAACCTTATGGCAAGTTATATAAACCCCACCGCAGGGCCTCATCAGTATTCACCACTAACATGTATTTGCATGCTCTCTAACGGCCTGGATGGACTGTGAAGTATGCGACATTGTTTTGCTGACCTAGGAGTTGGTTCACTGGATATTGGAACATTTGATGTTTTAAAAATTCCAGCCATTGCAACCATTAACTGATCATACTAAGGATATATTACTTTATATTATCAATCTTATTTCATATACATATAATTGATGTTAATTTTTGAAGGGAACAACTTGATATTGCCACTCTGATCTTGGTTGAAAACAACATAACTGACGTTACATTAATCCTCTTAATGCTTTTTCTTCCATATTGAGAAGGCAACTTTTGCACTTAACCAGTATCTCTTCCATGTGTTTTTAAACAACACTAAGATGAATTGGTCTCTAATTGACCCCTAACCAGATTGTAATGTGGTTGAAGCCTATTTTCAGAAAAGCCAACACTTTTTTCTGCTTTACTGATTCACCACCCCATTTCCTTACAGAGGAGAAACAGAAGACTAGAAGCCCAGCAGGCTAACCACCAGACAGGCTTCATGTTACCAAAAGTCCCCCAGAGTAACGCCCTGTCCATCCATAGTACAACCTTCCCAAACAGTTCCTTCCCCACCCACTCCATCGTTCCCAAACTGCCAGTCCCTGGTGCCACCTCTACATCCACCTCCACCATGCTCCCTGCCATCATGAGCTCCCATCCCCAGCAGAAGGCCAGGAAACCCAAGGTGAGCTCTCAGCATGCCAACTAGCTTTACCTTTCCTGTTTCTCCATTCCTGACCAAATGTGGTTATGTTCTGTCTTTCCATCTATTGGGGGGCCAACTATGAATCAGAGAATGTCATATCTTATACTTATACAGCATGTAACAGTAATTGCCTGCATGAATGCTCCAGGTGACATGTCATGTTGCATCAGTTGTTGGCCTGAGCCCAATGAAAGAGCATCAAAAGATCTGAGCTGAAAAGGAAATGACATCAAAGATCACCAGCTTAATAAGCTATTTTGTATTAGGAGACATTCAGCTAAAACATAGTCACGTCACTCACGCACATGTATATGGTAAGAGGACATCATTCCATTTTCAGGAGCACAAGCAATTAAGGATAAATGTGTGAATATAAGTCTGAATGTGGGACTTACCTAAAACTGCTATGTTGATCCACTATTTTGTTTGGTTCTCTGCACAACCACCAGTTTTGCTGGACCCTTCTTTGTGCCTTTGCAGAATCACCAGCTGCCTACCAAGAATGTGTTTGGTCACTATCAGCTGCCCTCTATTGACCGGCGGGGAGCAGGCTTCTGATCAGGACATCATTACTAGCAGGGTGGGAGGATCAGTCTTACAGGCATGGTACCAAGACCATGACTGGACCGCCAGGAACTTTCCTTTTACCATTCCTGATGTTAATGATACCATAGAATGTCCAAGGATGCTCTTGTTCTTAGTGACATAGACTAAATCCGGGAGGACATTGTCACTGTTTTATCAGTTGTTGTGTTCTACAACTGAAATATTTTAGATGGATTTCATTTTATATCTTTTAATCAAGTCTTATATGGAGGGTCACATTGTTTTTTGCCTCTGATCATGTAAAGAGGATACAAGAAACTTTTACCCTGTTGTCATTGTTCTGCTCAGATTGTCTCAATGTCTAATTTTGAACTGGAATTTTTTAAAAATCTGTTTGCTTCCGTCCTTTTACTTTGAATATTTGGGGAGGTGGATTTCTCTGTAGTTTGGATTGTTTTTGGTCCAAAATATCATTTCTTGGTACGGAACCTGATTTGGGCAACCAAGTGTGACGAGGGTCAGGAATTTTATTTGAATGAGTTTAAAAAGTAACATATCAAATAGCAGTTCATGTTATGCTGCTTGATGTTGGTCAGGTCAATTGTATCAATTGTACAGGTTTTTGAAGAAGAAGAAATTTTGACTGCTGCATTTTTTAATGTACAGAGATTGGAACAATTGAAGTCAGTATATACTCTGCAGGGCTGACCATAGTGAATGGAAGGACATATTGTACATATAGATAGAGCCTGTAAAATGTTGCGGGCAATGTACATGTATCTACTATATTTTAGATATAAAGTATTGTCTTTAAAGAAAGTGCCATTGTGAGGAATTTGCTGTGAGGTATTTTGAATTTTGTACATGGGTTGATCAATGATAAATACTCAAGAGCAGAAAACGTAAATGTAAATATGCTGTGTTTTTTGGAGATGTATATTTTGGCATGTATTTTTATGGCTAGGGGATACTCACATTTATAGCCATCATAGTCAAGTCAGAGTAAGCTGAATCTTGATGCATGTGAAATGGTTTATGAATGTATGTTATGAACCATAATTGCCAGTGTGCAAACATTATTACTGCGGAGGTGCCTGCCCACAGCTTGTATGCAGAGTCATGAAAAATCCTAATGTGTGCACAGTGCCACCTAGCATATCTCAATATCAGCACAGGTACTTTTAGCATTTAAGTTTTCAATTCTGGTTGCCAGGCACACAATACAATACACTTTCTTCCAAAATCAAACACTTTCACAACAAGTATACATTGATCTCTCTGCTGTCACATTTATATGATGTAATGATGGCTGTCACGTATGCCAAAAAGGCTTCCCAACCAAGCAAGGTAGCCTGGAAAGTAGTGTGATATGTCAGATTCCATACTTCAAAAATATCTGAAATACATATATCTTTTAATTCTTTTTTTTTTCTCCACTAGTTATGTCAATTTGGCGAGAAATGCTTAATTGATGTATACAGAGCACATATGTAAGTTAATGGTAATAATACTTTTCTGTGACAAATATCTGCCGTTCTGACAGCATTCACAAGGTGGCCTCCATAAAGTTACAACCTGTCTTCTATCATTTCTTTCACTGGTGCCTGATGTTCAAAGGGTGCTAGCTGCCAATTTTCCTGTGTTCAACTGTCAAGTACTGCTAGTTTTTGTAGGATTCTGTAAATGATGCTGGATACAATCAATGAAATAGCTTTGTAATTTGTGATAATGTTTATAATTGTGTGACGATTCTTTTGGGACAAATGGACAGGAAGTAAATGTTGTTGACATTGTATGTCAACCTAACAGTGTGAAATGTGGCTCCTGTTTTATTATTGAATTTCCTGTGTCTTTCTTTCTTAAAGTTTCCACAGCACACAACAGTACAATACAATAAACACTCTAGGGCATGTCTGAATGCACCAAATGAACCAGAACTTTTCTAGGATTTGGCCTATATTGGTATGCTCAATCTGAATCTTCTAGAAGTGTAGTTTATTCACTTACTCCATTCAAACTATACACCTGTTTGGAAAACTAGGACGAGACAGATATCTAGCAAAACAGATCAACCTTTTGTGGAAAAATTATTCATTTATTGCTTGATCAAATTTACAAACTTTAAGTTGATTTAAGAAAATAAATATTTTCTTATTAAAAATTTGACAATAAAATTGAGAGTAATATGCAACATAGCTGCCACATTACTCTCAAATTGCACTAATCACCAGATAAGTTTGAGCCCTTAATGTCAATCTTCTACACACTAACAATGTCATTGTCCTATTGTGATGGTCATTATCAACAATCAGTCAAATTTTTCAATACAAAAGAGCAATTTAAATGAGGATTTATAACTATAGAGCAGTAGACCTTGGGCAGGGGTCATTTATGATTTTAGAAGAAAACCTTATTTGCACCAGGATTCATTCAAGATTTTTTCCCTGTTTCTTCGTTGGGGGGAGAGTACTTTCTGAAACTTTAACAGGGATTGTAGGTATTTCAAAAGTGGTCCATGAATCTGGTCGTTTTTGTTCTACCATAACAGTAGATTAACTGATGGTGTGATTATGTCTCAATAGGGACAAAGAGGATTAAGTAAGTAACAGTTAAGTAAGTAAAATTAACTAATACAAATGTATGAGCTGTTACTAGTGTTTCTAAGAGCTGCCAAGGAACTCCTTGAGGATTCCTGGCACCTCTGGTTCCTGGTAATCCTTGACAATGAAGTTCTTGCCATCATGTGCCCCTCGAATCATGGCTGACAAACCTGGAAGATGATGCAAGGAATGAGGGCTGAACATAAATCTAGCCCAGCAGAATGTTTTTATTTGACCATGTTTGTAGGGACACTGTACTAGTAACCCTTAATTCTGTATAAAACTTTTTAAAAACCCGTATTTAATATGTAAATATGTTTTAATCATGTCTCTATCCGAAATATCCCGGCACAATTCAGCTGTTTTGGCTACAACGTTTGTGACAATGTTATTGAAATAAACCACTGATATATAAATGGGCATAAATATGCTCCTTTCCTCCTCAGATACACATGTATAAACTTCATCATTTTTATGACAACTGAAGCTTTGAAATTCACATATAAATTCTACAAATACCCTGTCAAGATTACACGCTCATACTAGTCATAGTTGGACACCAGACACTGGCATTGGACACTTACAGGTTTAACATCACTACTGGGCTACCATCAAACACAGGACTAGAACTGCTGCCTTTTTACACATTCAGTTGCATGTACATGACTATTTGGCTGGGTAGAGCCTTGTCCCTTGTGTAACTGTGAGAAAAAAAGCAGCATAAGGAAACAGACTTACCTTTGCCATCAGCAGGCCTGTATAGACAGAGGATCCTTTTGTTCCAGCCCACTGCCTTCCCAATCTCATATCCAACTCCAAGTGATGGCTGGGTCACCTCAGCAACCACAACTACAATCATACATTTGTACCATCAAAACTGGTGGGCCTTTTTAACAATGCTGAAACTAAGTTGGTTTGCACCACTGACAGTATTATTTCTATCCTATATAACATTGGGTAATATAATAGATATAACTTTTATTACTTTTTTAATTCCAATTACTTTTAATTTTTTAATTTAATTACTTTTTTAATTCCAACCTCTAAGAAAGATGACACTCTTTATTTCTCAGATGATAGACATAACGTTACATGTAGCTAATGTCAGAAATGTGCAGAGATGGCTAAGTAATTAACAAGGAACCAGTTCCTACCATCTGACTCCTGCAGCCACGCCATGTCCTGTGTGTGTATGGCCACATCGTTACCTAGAGAATTGAGCGACAACCTTTAGAATTTATTATGTATGGGAGTTACACTAGCATTGGGCTGGAATAAAAACAGTAGCCATGCATTGCTTTGTGTTATGATGACGAAAGCTGTTATGTGCCAACATTATAAAAAAACCAAATAAAGATTTTTATAATATGTAGTTACCTTCAATGTGTTTGAGAACAGGTTCTTTAAACCCCACATGTTCAGTCAGGACAGTGCCATAGGCCTTCAGCTGTTCAATGATCCTGGCATACAGTTCTGCATCACATCGACCTCCACGGATACTGCCACAGAAGTAAATCTTCATAGTGTGTGATGGGTGCTGAAAATAGACAAGATTATTTATATAACGTTAGGTTTTACTTTCTGATTTGTTAGATTCTTTAGTTAAGAGTTTCTGGTGGTGGCAATTTGATAATAACGTTACTGCCTGTTAGCATGGAGGTAGAAAAACAACATGCTGTTAGTATCTGTCCAATTTCCAGGTTTTCCTTAAGTTGTACTGCTGTGGGGTGTGGGGAAGGGGAGGGGGGTCGATCCCAGTCAGGGGTCAGACGGTCATGACTTAGATACAAGGTAACTAAAGCAGTTCCTGAGCCACAATACATCACTAATTAAGAGTTACTAACGTTCAGAGAGGACGTTGATGCTGGTAATCCGGAGAGCCACACCTTTGGTACATCATTTATAAGGAACCCAATTTCATTTATAAGCTCTCTAAACAAGAAAGGTACAACCTGTGTATAATAACTAAAAGTGGGCGCTAGCCCACACCCATCCCTTCCAATGACAAGTAAATGAAGGCAACTGAACGCCTGTACTGTGATATTATTAAATGTGGGCACAATTTGGATAATGTCTCCTAAACTGCATGCATACCCTGTAACGTTAGCTAGATCCCGCCAAGACAAGAAGAGCACACTTCATGAACTCGCGACTTCCCACTAGAATGCTTTGTTTCTGCAAGCAGACTTGATTCTCAACCAAGATAGAGAGACTGACAAACTTAAGTTACACTTGGTATAACAAACTCTGATTCCGATGGATGAAATCGTGGTAATAACGTGTTACCTCGCGTTACGTTGGTCCTCTGACTTATTGGTCAACTAGTTTCCCGCCAATTGTACGACCTTTTCAACTTTGACCCGGCCTCGGATATAAACTGACGCCCTCTTCCGACATGTCGTGGAACAACAAAACCAACAACATTGGTTGGTGGAATAGTATTAAAGTTTCAAGGTCAGTAGACGGCCAAGATAAAGAATAACAGCCGTATATGTATATGTGCCTGGTTCTCGATATGCGTGTGTAACTGTTACATAGACTTGGTTGTGATTATGGCATAATTTTTGTTGATTATTGTATAACGTTATGACTTCAGGCATCGTCTAAACTTTGATGATCTCAAGATAAAAGGTTTCTTTAATTAAGATTTAAGGAGCAAAAATGTAAACATCATGGTGACCTTTAATTAAGTAAGCAGGTTGACTTTAAGCATACAAACTTTTCCTTTTCCAGCCCGACTAATCAATTTTCTGTTATTAGTGTCACGTCCAAGTGTGTCTGGCATTACTCCATTTTCCAATAGTCAATGCTGCTTCGTCGCGGGACACACAAGACCTTCTGTCTCTCGGCAATTGTCCGTGCTTGGCGCGGTAGCTAAGGTGTCTCGACCCCAGAATTGTTATGTTGTTTTCTGCGTTGCTTTGGAAATTCAAAGCTCCATATATCAATGTGTGCGGCCTCAGGCACACTGTCCTCGTCAAGTTCTGTAAGTGATACACGTGTGCGATTCCGCAGAACGAATGGATTGAGCTCTGCTGACTAATTTGTTTTGCGGTTGCTGCTGAGTTTGAATTTGGATTTTCTGCAGCGGAGAGAAGACAGTCATAATATCGCTGTCAGCTGTAGTTAGTGACGCCTTTGATTGCCAGATATCTTTATCTGAGCCTGGATCTGCTTTTGTACCATCACAAGCGGCACCCCATGCCACGGGACCTCCCAATCTGCAGAAGCTTCAACTGGAGATCTCTTGCACTGTTTCCATCAGTTGCCTTGCCACTCCCGTTAAGAGACATCTTCACGATTCGTCAGAGATCGCACACTTCAAAGACCTCAGTTTTACGAAGACAGTGCTGGCAGGGGTCGTCAGTTGGCAGCGGTACAAGTTTGGAGACTTTCTACTGAACAGACTTGACAATCGAGCCGAAACGCCTATTCAGGAAGTCCCAGAAGTCCTTACTGTTCATTGACTTGTCCCGTCTCAGGACAGTCCTGCCCGTGACTCTGAGTAGACATGCCGGGACAGGAAGGGCAGCGGCTTTCATCGATCTGAGCATTGCAGTTATTTACGGTAAGTGCTTGATCTTCCCTGTTGCCGCTTAACTTGAGTCATGAACTAAGAAAGAGGTAAGCACTGACCAAGGAGGTTCATTGACCAACACAGATATATTCAAACCAGCTGGATTGGTACCGGTGGAAACAACCGATTGTGTGGTGAAGTTAAGTCGCCTGTCGGTGATGGTAATAGCCATCAGATAGGCACCGTTAACAGACAGGTCTGTTATCATAGGACCAGGCATTCATCTTTGTGAGTACTGTCACAATGATTCATCTTCTTTAAAAGGACTGTCACAATAAGGCAGAGTCTCCTTTAACTTAGGAACAGTTTTCAAGCTGTAGGTAGCTGCCCCGGCGATCCCAACGTGTTAGTCATTTCAGCCCTCCGGAAAATTCAAGGGAAATAAGCCATTTCTGGTGCCCAACATGTGCACAGCAGGTAGAGCCAACATTACAACTTGTTAAAGCCTGCCAGGAACCCGAAACATGCGAAAGGTCGTGTAGTTTTCCGGTGCTGATCGGCGACCCGAGACACAACAGGCACAGTGGTGTATGCCCTAGGGGTAAGGCCAGACCTGGGAGCGGTAGTTGTGTATTTGTACGCCCTTGACATGCTTGAAATCCCCACCATTAGATCCATAACTGCCAAAACAGATGAACTTCGAGTGTAAATTACGTTTCAGATCCAACTGCAAGTTAACATA
>NW_017804098.1:653507-654881 GCF_001625305.1 Branchiostoma belcheri
TCAGGGCCACGTACTTGTCCTCTCTTCGTTTACATTTTAAGTTTGACATTTCTTTCTGCTTTTGTCCGTCTCGCTTCTTCCGTTTCTCCTAGTCGTTATAAAAGTCACAGAAGCTCACACCTGACCCATCAACCTGTTCGTCACCGTGATCCCTCCTTACTACTCAAGATCCGACTGATGTTTCTCCATACAGATTCTGCCCTATCTTCTCCCGATTGCATCCACCTCAAAATTTATCTTTGTCCGTCAGTTGGTTCGTTCATTAATCCGTACTTCAGTCTAAAAATGATACCCGGTGATCTGTTCATCCCTCACTTTTATGTTCTTCCGGCTTCTGAGGTTGTCAGGTTGTTAACCTCAGCACGTAATGCGACATTTCTACTCTGTCTATGTACATTTCTGTTCCTGAATTAGATACTCGAGCGCCCGCTAAAGCACAAAGAACTTATATACTCAAAACTTCAGATCTTGTTGATATATTTTGTCTGACCGTTACCTTTTCCCTCATGAGTTCAAGGAAAGGCGGCTTGCATGCCGACTCGAGCTTTCATGAACTAAGTATGTTTTATACAAATGACAAAACGTTTTAAAGGAAGGACAACACTACAATGATTTAAAACTAGAGTTCCCCGATCTCATACCTTCGCCAAATGATGTTAATCTTTATGACTGACAAATCATAGATTAGATTATTCCCCCCTGATTTAAGAAATAGGAACCTAATTTTCATGAATTATATCATTTTATAATAATCCCAACCAAAAACAGTCTTATATTAACAAACAATGCATTCTAGCATTTCCTAATAAATTATGCAAATGAGGTCCTGATTTGAATAAATTATGTTTAATGATGTTCACCTCAATTTAACTTTCAAATACCAAAAGTATGAATTCCAGGCAGTTATCATTACATAATTATAAAATTTTCTCGTTAATTATGCAAATTAAGTCATTATTAACATAATCAATATCTTCCTGTGTTTCTCTCGTTGTCAATTACCAATGTCACAAGCTTTAATTGTCCTATTATTGAATGCAACTGATTTATAGAATTTCTCCATAAATTATGCAAATTACATCAATATTTGCATAATTGTCACATAATTATATTAAGCATCACGTAAGCTACCTACATGCCAAAAATCACGACGATCCGTCAACCGGTTCTTGAGTTATCCCCTTTTGAATATTTTCAAGAATTTATCCCTGCAGTTCCAGAGCAAGCCGCTAGGGGGCCTAAACTCACGTCACTTCTTCCCCAGCACAAGAGCTACCTACCACCTAAATTTCATCACCATAGCATGTCTAGATCATGAGATATCAAAACCGGAAGTTCAGCTGCAGTACCATAACAAGCTGCTAGGGGGTCCAA
>NW_017804098.1:654901-672947 GCF_001625305.1 Branchiostoma belcheri
AGGTTGTCAGGTTGTTAACCTCAGCACGTAATGCGACATTTCTACTCTGTCTATGTACATTTCTGTTCCTGAATTAGATACTCGAGCGCCCGCTAAAGCACAAAGAACTTATATACTCAAAACTTCAGATCTTGTTGATATATTTTGTCTGACCGTTACCTTTTCCCTCATGAGTTCAAGGAAAGGCGGCTTGCATGCCGACTCGAGCTTTCATGAACTAAGTATGTTTTATACAAATGACAAAACGTTTTAAAGGAAGGACAACACTACAATGATTTAAAATGACATTGCTGAATGAGATGTACTCTGTTTTCACCGTACAATGTGCTCTTCGTCCGGTGGTAATTCACACACCTCCCAAATACTAGTGACAACTGAAGGTCTTTCATTTGTACTTTAAATGTGTGTAATGTGTTTTGGATAGACTTGTGTAAAGAAACTTCCCGACATGTCTCCCCCCAGAGGGTCTCACCCCATAGCAACATTTCCTCGCTCCGAGCCAAAAGCAGTGACCCTGAAAGCTGGTGGTTAATGACAACATGAACGTCTTGGTACACTGTCGTGCAGACAGCTGCCACCGGCGACATTCCCAAGTTTTCACAGTCAGGCAAGTTCAACTGCCTTTCCAATCCGCGGCGGTGTCAGCGGAATTCTCCCCTGTCAGAAGTGCTGGCGCTCAGACTACCAGTAACAATCCCCTGCTGTGCGGTCCCCACACACGCTGTGATCAGGGCCTCCACAGGGGACAGTAGGGTCCACCGTGGTATTCACAAACATGTCGATTTTAAAAGGTCATGGGAAGGTTTGGACTTGACTATTTCAGCCGTCGCTGCTTTCAATTTGTGGAATGGTTTGGGCAGAGATCCAAAAAGGGACAGTTCACACTACTTGTGTCTATTTGTCGCCATAGGGACTGCATTACAAGGGTGTCGGCAGTTGTGTTTGATACACCAACAGCAGAAATACTCTCTTAACCTGATAAGTGTCAGAAGTTGAACGAAAAATGTTACGGCAACCAGTGCAGGCGGAGAAGGAATCTTCAATAGGAGATCATTTGAAAAAGTCGTGGAATGACGGATAGCGCTTTAGTTTTTATAAATCTAAAACAGTCAATCGATGCATTGCAAGATTCGCACAACCCCACCGTTGTTACGCGAATCTAAGTATAGCATCAAGCGTTAGGGTGTGATTACCCACCATGCATCAACGAACAAGGAGGTAGATGTCACGCCCCCCTGAACTCTGTTCAGCTATCTAGTGAGAACAGAGCGACGAAAGAATTTGGCCCAGCCATTCTGGATGGAGTTTCCTCTTCCACGATACACTGTATGTTGTATCTACCGGTGTGTACTGATATCAATACAGTTATCCCAGAACCTACAATAATGGTGCTACATAGTTATAGATAGATGCTGACGATGGGCTAACGTTGATCTACATTTCCGTTTCTTTCAGGTGGACAGTATAGGACAAGAAGTACACAACGATGATGACTTCACTACCTCCTGTATCCATGAGTGTCCTTGTGGTCTGCCTACTGCTGGCTTTACAAACAGCACAGTCCTGCCCTGGCCCCTGCAGGTGCGAGGGGCACAAGGTTTACTGCAATTCTGTCGGACTCACCACCGTGCCCTCAGGAATTCCTTACGATACCAGGATTCTCGACTTAAGGAATAACGTAATTACCAGCCTAGGTGACGATTCCTTGGAGAATTTGACCTCACTCGTGGCGCTAGATCTCAGTCAAAACCGGTTGACCGAGTTTCCCAGAGAGGCACTGAAATGGCTGTTCACGCTGTCACGTCTTCACCTTGACGGCAATGCAATTGCAACTATTCCATCAAATGCATTCACTGCACAGCGAAACCTTCGAGAACTGACGCTGGGTTCCAACCGACTGACAGAGGTTCCCGTTGACGCCCTTACCGCGCTGTCAAAGCTGAGACGTCTGGCCCTCAACGAAAATCGCATCAACGCCATCCCAAACGATGCGTTTAGAGCACTGTCCTATCTAAGACTTCTAGCCCTGTGGAATAACTGTCTGGAGGACATACGACCGCGTGGTTTTCAGGGGCTTTCACGGGTTTCCACCATCGATCTGTCACACGCATGTCTGACAAGGGTTCCGTCGGAAGCGTTAAAATACGTACCACGTCTAACTAGTCTCCACATGGCTCATAATGAGATCACGTCATTGCCAGACGACGCTTTCCCTAACGTCCCAAAGCTCAGAGGACTGACACTGAACCACAACAGGATCGGCTCGATCAGCGCTAACGCGTTCCGCGGTCTAGCTCGCCTGGAATTTCTGAATCTACAGGAGAACAACCTGACCAGAGTACCTGAGGCCTTCAAGCACGTACCCAGCCTAACCACCCTGATGCTGAACCGGAACGCTATCCAGACGCTCTATCCATGGGACTTCCGGGCGCTACAGAGGCTTGCACACCTGTATTTGGCCTTTAACGGTTTTACGACGGTCACGCCCGAAGTGTTTTCGGAGTTAGCGAGCCTCGTGACGCTGGACGTGAGCGGGTTTTTTAACTGCGACTGTCGCCTGCGGGGCTTCAAAGAATGGATTGAGACCACCATGGTGAAAGTAGAGCAGGATCTTTCTTGTTCGTCCCCGCCACACCTACAGGGACGACAACTGCGTTGGATTCCCAGAAGTTCACTGATGTGTGGAGTACGAGACGCTGGTCCTCCCCCGACGCCCCTACACTGCCCAGTATATTGCTCATGTGAAGACCGCCAAGTCTCGTGTAACAACGCGCAGCTTACAGGTGTGCCCGGTGATATTCCAGACGGAGCCATTAGTCTAGAACTGTCGAGAAACCTGATAACTACAGTCAACAGCGACATGCTGCTTCGACTATCGGATCTGCAGAACCTTGAACTGAACAATAACCAGCTAGCTGCTGTTCCGATTGAATCCTTACAGCACCTTAGTGAACTGTTGTCGCTGGGCTTGTCAAGTAACCGATTGACTGATGTACCCCAGCAATCGTTTCTGGGATGTCCCAATTTGTTACGCCTTGACCTGTCACAGAACAATTTGTCCTCGGTCCCGAGTGAAGCCCTTGTCCCTTTGTGGCAGCTGCATACTTTAGACATCAGCTACAATATCATCAAGAATCTCGGCAGGGAGGTCTTGGCTGGACTTGCTCGTTTGCATGTTTTGGTACTTAACGGTAACTGCTTCCAAGCGTTGGAGGAGGACGTCTTGTTGCACGTGCCAAATCTTCGCCGTCTGCACCTGGAACGTACATGTCTGCGGTCCGTCCCATCGACCGGCCTGTCAGGTCTGAATCGGCTCCAACAGCTAGATCTGTCCGGCAACCAGCTCACATCTGTTCCGCCGGGAGCGTTCAAAGGCATGCCTGAACTCAGAGGCCTCGATCTCAGCGAGAACATGATTTCATCCATCGACTCTGCAGCTTTTCATAACCTCCCCCGACTGGACACAATAACGCTGAATCGGAACAACCTCAGGTTTGTGCCTCGGGAGGCATTGGCTACGCTGCCGACATTGTCAGCCGTCGATCTCAGCAGGAACAAGCTGCGGGAACTGGACAGCCGTGACTTCTCAGGAATAAGAGGAGACTTGACGCTTGGGCTTAGCTACAACAGGATTGAGACGGTGGGCGCAGATGTCTTGTCAAGTATTTCATCGTTGAGGTGAGTACATTTCTCGCAACCTCTCCCTGATTCATGAAAAATCCCTATTTTTGCCCTCTCACATGTTTTTATGACTCCTAAGTCTGATAAGATTTTGCAGTAAGGGGTTAGGTATCGCAGAGTCAACGTTCTAGATGTACTTGTCATACCTTGTCATGAAATTATGAAATCCAGTTGTTTAATATCATTGGCTTAATTTAACGTCGGAATATTTGTTTCCATTTGCTCAGACAAGTCTACCTGCAAGGAAACCCGTGGGCGTGCAACTGTGAGTTACGAGGACTGAGAGAATGGATGGACGACAGCGACACAATACCCAGTTCTATAGGTGAGACCACACTTCTTTTATAGACCAAACGTCCTATCATAAGATGTGATGGTCACTTCATTCTTATCTAGGCCTGTGTGCGCTAACTGTTGCCACGGACATGTCCTCCCAAACATTGGTGGCGGCTTAGATGAAGACAGGTCTTTGTAATGATTAGAACTTTTCCTCCAGGCTCTGCTGTTGAGAGAGATGTGACATGTGACAGCCCTACAAACCTGTCAGGCGAGGCAGTGGTTGACGTCTCTGCAGACGACCTGACGTGCCCAGAAAATAGAAATCCACCTTCTTTTGAGAACTACGATGACGGTAATGGCAAGGACCAGGAAGGTAACCCGGACGAGTGTCCTCATCAGTGCCACTGCCGAGAGTCGGAAATCTCCTGCAGCAACAGGGGGATCACGGCGGTCCCTCACAACATCCCGAAGAGCACGACCTTTCTTGACCTTGGAGAAAACAAAATAGAAAATATTCACTTACTGCATTTCTTCAAATTACAAAACTTGCGGACTCTGATATTGAGAGATAACAGGCTATCGGACTTCCCTTTGGAGGCCCTGGAGTCTTTGCGGTCTCTGCAAAAACTTATTATGGAGAATAACGCCATCCATTCCATTCCACCTGATGCATTTACGTCCCTCCTGCAGCTCCGCGAGCTGTCACTGGACGCGCACAACCCTGAAAGCTTCTCTTTGGGACAGCTCGAGCCGCTCAAACAACTCCGAAAATTGGTCATCAACGGACAGAGTCTGCCAGAAATCCCCGCTCGAGCTTTCTATGGGCTGTCACGTCTTCGCATCCTGGTGTTGCGGTTATCTTGCACCACGGTCATCGATGCTCGTGCGTTTGACGACCTTGACAACTTGCGGAGATTAGACATAAGTGGGACATGCATCTCCAATGTCGGTGAGTTCGTTAAGACCCTAGCTCAGGCTACAGCCTTAGAATCACTCATCCTAGCCGAGAATGGGATAAAACGAATCCCGAGAGCGCCATTCCTACCCATGATCAACTTGCGTTTCTTAGATCTCAGCAGAAATGGGGTGGAGAGAATTGACGCCGAAGCATTCCGCGGTATATCCCGACTCTTGTCCCTCACTATGGACGACAATCTTCTAAAATCTGTTCCGTCGGAAGCGTTTCATCACCTGCCCAGTCTTCGGATTTTGAGCTTGCGCAACAACTCTATCAAAGTGGTGAGGAACGAGGATTTGGTTCCCCTGATGAAGCTGACAGAACTTCATCTAGACTCCAATCAGATCAGATCCCTAGGAAGAAAAGTCTTCAACGAACTGGAGGATCTCAGTGCCGTCTCCATTTCCAACAACCCGTTTGAATGTGACTGCGGACTGAAACACGTGCGAGGATCGCTGGAGGAGTACACGTTTGGTATAGGACTGGAGGTGGAGGATATGATCTGTGCCGGTCCAGACTTTCTGACTGGCAAGAAGATCAGAGCCTTGCTAGAAGAAGACTTTGTTTGTGGAAGTGATGAGCAAAACAAGCGCGCGCAGATTCTTCTTGAAGCTGAAAAGACTGGGAACATTTGTCCTGATAAATGTGAATGTGAAGATACGGAAGTAACTTGCATACGACGCAGTCTCATCGAGTTCCCGGATAAACTACCACGAACTGTGACGGAACTCTCCCTTTCAGCTAACCACATCACAGAAATTCCCCAACACACGGTCACTGGCCTGGATAGACTGCAGTACTTACGTCTGAACAACAACCGTCTAACGTCTGTCCCGTCAGATGCCCTGAAGGATTTACCTTCCTTGAAGCGTCTTGACCTCTCTGGAAACAACATCAATACATTCGCAGACGACGCCTTCAGGGATCTAGGTAACCTGACATCACTGTTGCTGGCAGAGAACAACCTTACAGAAGTTCCTCACTCAGCCCTAAAGCCGCTCTCTCACCTCCAGGAGCTTTATCTGGGTACGAATAGCATCAGGAAGCTAACAAAATCACCATTCCCGTATTTGAAAAACCTCCGCTTCCTGTCCCTTTCTGGGAACTGCATGAAGATGGTGGAGCACGACGCCTTCAATAGACTACGCAACCTCCTGTCCCTGGATCTCTCGAGAACGTCTCTGAAACATGTACCGTCCAACGCACTGTCACAACTGGGGCAGCTCCGGACTCTGGACCTCTCCCAGAACGACATCCGGTACGTCCATGGTGGTGCCTTCCGGGGACTAGAACAGCTGAGGGTGCTGTATATCGCCAGGAACCGCATAGGGGCCATCCACAATCGGGCCTTTGAAGGTCTGGTCCATCTCACAGCCATCTCCCTGTTTGACAACAAGTTGAGGAGGATACCCGGGGCTCTACAGTCACTCCCGCTATTGTCACAGGTGAGCAGTCTATATCTATGTGCTTATCCACCCAATTGGTATTAAAAATCATATCATTGCCAAAAGCATCCTAATACGCCTGTCATGCATTCACACAGTTTCTTCGCTGCTTTTCAGGTGACCATCTCAAGAAACAGGCTGCGCCAAATCCGGAGCATAGACGTTCCTCGCCTGGCAGGCATGGCGACTTTGAGTCTGAGGGAAAACCGCATAGACTCCATAAACCCGTCCGTGTTCTCAGCGATATCTTTCCTAAGGTAAAATTCTTGTCTTTCGTCACAAATAAACACACTAACTATACACTTTGTGGAAATGTAAGTCTGTGGAATAGGGTTTCATACGTTAGTTCATAACATTGGTTTGTCTATGTGTAAGGGGTTGAAAATGACACTTTTTATGTATAATGCTTTTGTAGCCTTTATGATAATCTGGTTATGCTAATTCGAGGCTTTGATGATAGGAACATCAAGGACATGTCGTACAGGTGCGAAATGTCGTGTTGTTCCCTTGCTAGACGACTGTCTGCAATGCAATCTGTGGTTTGTCTGGGATTTGAAAATAAAAGCTGGGAGTTCTGTGGGTTGGGAGAACAGTCTAGGAGACAGTCTGAGACAGAGACAGCTCGAGAGAGGGTTACAGAGAAGACTGTCCCAGCCCATCGTCTCCCGTGCGTGCGTGACGGCAATGCCTGTGTCCTGCGTGTGTTCTTGCTAGCCCTGTAGTTAGTCTCCCGTGCAGCATCCGAAAAGAGCCTGGTGAATACCACCGTCATCACAGTCGTCTAGCAAGGGAACAACACAACATTTCGCACCTGTACGACATGTCCTTGATGTTCCTATCATCAAAGCCTCGAATTAGCATAACCATATTATCATAAAGGCTACAAAAGCATTATACATAAAAAGTGTCATTTTCAACTCCTTACATATGCAGCGGTGACAACATCGCGTGTACTGGGGATTAGGAATTCCGTGGTGTAAAATGCCACCGCTTTGTATGTACATGTCTGTGGAAGTGCAGTTCAGCACCAAGGAGAGTGCCAAGAGGCATATGTACTGAATACTACGCAGGATAGTCAGTAACTTCTTGTTGTGTCCACAGCCACATAGACCTGGACAGGAACCCTTGGCGGTGTGACTGCCACCTGCGCGGCCTGCGTGAGTGGTTAGAGGATCACGTGGACATTGTCAACCCACGCCTGCACCCTGCATGTGCCGGCCCCACCAACCTACAGGACAAGCGGCTGATTGACATCCTGCCTGAGGATTTCACATGCTCCAACCAAGATGGCTTCCTGTACTTCTACCGGTACCTGACGACAAGGGAGACACAGGACGACCAGCCGGCCGCGCTGACAGCGACACCTGATGGTAAAAAGCAGAAGTACACGCGAGACGATCTGTATGCCTTCCACCGGAGGATGCAGCGCATCATGGAGCGGTTGGCAAGCATTCGAAAGTACCTCAAGAAAAGGGGTTAGGTGGCAAACTCAACGGCAACCTGGACAAAACGTTCGTTATGTTATCCTGCATATGGAAGCGCGGTTTGTTTTATGAAGCAGATTTCTGTTCTGAAGCCATACATGTGTAACCTACTTAAACATGTATTGCTGACAGATACACTACATTTAGTGAGAAAATCATTCACTGTTTTATGATATCAGTTTCCATCACTATATGACTGGTTGTATTTATGATCAGGAAAGCTTCATTTGCATCAAGAAGTTTAACTTTATTTATATGTTATGTGTTGTAACAGGAATATGTATCCACTTAATACTAAAACGGTATAATTATATCTAATTGTTGTAGATGTCTCTTGTTGAGCGCCTAACACTTGTAAAACTTATTATTTCCATGGATATTGAAATGTAATTAGTAAGACATCAGGCATAGTTGATGGATAGTTAATATATTAACTCTAATTCAACTATCAGGAAACAGCACGACGACACTTTGTTTTCAAAGATGTTTTTCCTATTGATACACCACAAAACATATAAACACAGCCAATAAGGTACAACAGCCGCAAGGTACCGGTACTAAAACACATCAGGAAGACCGTGACCGAGCCTGCGACTCAGGTTCACAAATTATTTTAAAAAATCATAGATTGTTTTTGGGGTTACACTTCATCTCTCAATTATCGTTGATATTGACGATATCTTTGTCGAATGCAAAAATAGCAAGTTTTGCCAAGCGTTTTCTCAAAGGCACGCAGGAAGTCATGAGTGTTATACTGTGGAGCTGTTTCTCCTCTCTCGTCCTCTTTCAGAGTTTGTCATGAGCCACACCCCTTCCTGTTCCCTATCCCCATCATCAGGAAGGTCATGCTTCGCTTGAATTGCCCGTAAGTCCTCAGAGCTATGTACAGGTGGCTCCAGCTCCTCTGCACTATCATGTCCTGTTTCCGAATTCTCTCCACCTGAACAATCGCAATGCTGAGTTTTTACGTCACTGTTCGGAAGTGACGGTATGTCTGCCTTGTATTGTAAAAGATCTGTATCATTACGAAGTTTGACATAGTGGAGGTCTCCCTCGCTCCTGGCCGGTGCAGGGCGATGGCGCTTCTTCCAATGCGCGACACCGCCCGGCCCTCCGTTCGCTTCAGCCTTAGGTTTGAGATCACCGGACGACTTGGACGTCTTCTTCTCACCACATGAGAGACAATGAGCCCTTTCCTCCGCCTTTGACTGTAGTCTAAAGGTGAATACAAAATAAATCATTACAAACTATCTGATGGATTAAGCATGTTGAAGAGACATCTGCTTTTTCTTGTTTTGCACAATAAGAAAATAGTTGTAATGAAACATGAAAGTACATGTGTAATTAGAGGCAAGAGAATTCGAAAACTGACTTTTCTTTTTCTTTGCCCTCCAGTTGTATAGGGTCCTCCACGTCTGTGTCCGTACTAGGTATCGGTAGCAAGACATCGTGGTCATTCCTGGTGAACACCCACCGGGCCACCAGAGCCGCGACCATCATCTCCAGGATGATCAGGCAGTTATGGATGTCTGTCAAAACATTTATGGTATTGTAATGTATTGCTTGGTTTCAAATTCAATTCATCAAAATATCCTTAAGATGAAAGAATATTATAGATATATATATTGATTATAGATATTAAAGAATCACATGTCACAATTGATTACAAATGCTTCACACAAACATGCAGCATGGCTATAGTTCAGGTTTAACGACCCCCCCACACACACACACACAAACACACATAATTCTATAACAATACATACAGTCCGCTCGCGTCTTGGCTGAGAACTGAGGTCCACAAGGGATGACACGGAACGAGGCCAACAAACTCAGCAGCATTTTCTGTATCCCTGCCAGAGCTGCTGCAATCTGTGATACGAGCGGAAAATGACAAGCGTTCATCCAGGTGATCAGTTGATAGACTAGCCATGGGACCATGTTTGTAACTTATGCTTGCTTATAACAGTAGCGTTGAAGAATCCCGGGGACCTACGACAGTCACACATGAACCTGGCACTATCTAATGTGCGTTGTCAATCCTCGTTTCCGTAACAATATTTTCCTTTTATTTCATTTGAAGAATATACCCGCCTTGTTTAAATGTTTACATCATTTTCCTTCGGATTTTCCTTTTAATCCAGTCCAAACGTACTCCTGACCCCTGCATTAGTATTTTCCATTAAATTATGATTTGATTGACAGGTCCTGAAGAAACTAAGACTGCAAAGGCAATTAAACATCGGATCTGAACGCTGACTGGGCCAGTGTACCCCTGCGTTACCGTTACGTGTTTGCTCTTTTAACTATTGTTCTCTCTTTACTAAGAGAGTGGCAGGAAAGCAGCCTTGTCAAACCACATCGTCGTGTTTACTTACAACCTCCTTGACCTGTCAATGAGCACTAAAGGTAAGGGTGCCACGGGCTACATTTCATCGGTATAACTATGCGACTTTAAAGGTCGAGGTAAACCTGTTCTCGGTGATGTATAGATACTAGTATATCGTTGGTAATGTCACAGTTACGAGTTTCAACGCCCACCTTGCGTTTATAACCCCGTGTGTACATAGAGGTTTAGAGGGTCGGTGGAATCTGGCCCAGTAATTTCATCATATTCATGCAGTTCGTAATCATTTGCAATGTGCTGTGTGTTACCTGAACAAGCAGGTTCTTCAGTGAGATGCTCTTCCCCTTGAGAGGTTTGGTAACGCAGGGCTGTAGCACCACGAACCCGTAGATACCGAACAGAGTAGATATCGTTTCCAACCCCTCCACGAAGTTGTTCACGCTTGGTCCGGACTCCTGGACGAGAAAGGCGTACGTGAATATGCGAAAAACATCGAGTGTTGGGTTGTACCTTGTACCCTAATTCATTTGCCAGTCATAGATCTGAACAAGATCCATAGCCATCAAAAGGTTAGAAATACTAGTGACATTTGCAAGAAAGCTAGAGATAACCCGGTAATAAGTAATCATCATATAGAAACATGTTGTCTCGGCATTGAACAAGGCTCCCATGTTGACACATGATACTGTATTAGAATAACAGGTTGTCACCATCTGTCCCAGGCCGTACTTCCCGTCGCTCCAGGTGACCAGCGCGATGAAGTACAGGATGGGCCGCATGATGGCCATCTGCATCACCGCCAGCTTCAGCCGCCCAAGCGTGCCTCTGGATTACAAAAGGAAACAAGCGCTTAAAATTTTCGGCCTACTCAATTAAAATTAGACTTGCAACGTATTAAGAGTGATAACATAACTGTGGAGTGCCAGTATATAGTAGAGGGGATTCATTCCTCAAGCTACCGACATCTTGCACACGCAGTCGTCCCTCAGTAAGACATCTGGAGCCGCATAGTTCCCGTCTAGAACTTTTATTCAGCCTGTCACACATGTCATAACTGTGGAGTGCCATTTTACTGTCATCACCATTGGCTGCACTTCAGTTGAAGACATTAAACTCAAACAAAACTAGTCTATATTGTGACGTTAGGTACCAATATATTTGGTAGAAGACATCTAGTCTTGTTGTCGACAGCTATGTCGAAAGTGACAATAATAAAACGGAGACAAATGAAGAAGTTTCTTAGATGTAAAACACGTGCGTACAGTGTCATGTCTACTTGCGGCAGACAGCAGCAACAGCAACAACATGGTGGGCGGCGGAGGGATACCTTCAAACCAGACAACGTTGTCACCAGTTCCTCATCACCACCGAAGTAGTCCACTATCAGCATGAAGAACTGATACACTGCAACTGCGAAATAGCTGGAAAAGGAATTCATGGAAAATACTACTGTCATTCATCTATAGTGTTGCTACTCTTAATCGGATGATGTAATCTGACAAAAACATGAATATTTCTATAAACACGTAACGCTATGTACTACAAAATGCAGGAGTCTCTGTCCACTCTGCCAAGTGTTGTCCAGCACTCACATGTTAGCCGCAAATCCACCAATCAGGTTTGACCTCGGGATGTAGAGACTCATCAGCGATGTCAGGGAGAAGACCTGTGAAGATAAACATTCACGCACACTGTCTTGGGTCACTTCATACAGAGTAAAAAGCTTTTGGCATTGTAACATAGTTTCCTCTCCTGCTAATAAAACGCACGCATCATATTGCAGTATAGAAAATCCTACCGGGTAGGTTCCGAGGATCCAGACGATTCTGTTCCTGGTGTTCCTCCCCGGCAGGCGTCTGGTGGCGAAACACAGCTCCTCCATGAACAGGAACAGAGTGAAGAACGTCACGAACGTGGCAGAAACGATGATAGCTTCTTCTGCCTGCCCCAGTTCTGGAATTGAAGATTGATTCAGGTTAAGTAATTCATTCTGCTAATAACAATCGAATTTTACAAAGATACAGGTATTAAACAATTTCGTGAAAGCTTGTGCCAGGCGGATAAGACTTTTTATGTTTCATGGCAACTTTTTTGTCTTTCTTGACTTGATTGAACCTATATGCCCAGGGCGTCTCTAGGCCCAACACAAGTCACAGGACAAGCTACTGAAGTGGAGACTTATGTACATTTTAGACATGGTTGTGGTCTATATAAGACTATTTATTGTTGGTTATGTACTAGTTCCTGGCCAACGGGTCAGC
The DNA here is from genome assembly GCF_001625305.1 of Branchiostoma belcheri. NCBI lineage: Eukaryota > Metazoa > Chordata > Leptocardii > Amphioxiformes > Branchiostomatidae > Branchiostoma > Branchiostoma belcheri. Next base: position 667,357 of record NW_017804098.1, read on the forward strand.
TGCAGTACTTTAGCTCGGAATGATGTCCTTGATATAACGCGCGTGACGTAGTGGTGGTCCCGGGGAGCCATGGTAGAAAAATAAATACACGCTGTTAATCAAACTTAATGGCTTCACCGCTGCCGTCGGCATCCATTTGGATCTAACGCCACTGATGGATGATTCTGTATTTTTCCTTCCCGTTTTTCTCCTTCTGTCTCGCCGCTAACCCAATGTCCTCTGTACCCTCATTACATCGCGTTACCTGGGCACTTCATCACCTGTCAGAAGTCCCCCCAGGGTGCACATGCCCGGTCAACACAGGTAATTCACCTGTTGGCATGGGTGGGGGCGTTTCATACTAGTATGACGTCTGCGAGGAAAATTCTCTCCAGACTAACACTACAGGAATGGCGTCAGTAAATGCAAATGGTAACGCAGTCACAGTCAAGCTTAATCGCTGATTGGTAGTTTGTGTTTAAAGTAGAACTCATGTGTACTGGAACTGTCAATTGTTATCTTGAAGTGGCTACAAATCTGCCCAGCAATTACGCCCAGCACTGTCGGCGAGCAGCCCATAATTCTTCCGTAAAGTGCTCGTCTCAGCAGAGTGATTTGCCCACACTTCGGCAGCAGTATGTGGGGCGATGCAATGTTGTTTGTACGAAGGACGAAAACGACAAAATTTGTGCTCAACGAAGGAATTGAATTCAACAGAGAAGGGACTAATTTCAACAGAGAATGAGCTAAATTCAACAGTGAAGGGGCTGTGCTCAGCGAACGTACTGTGTTCAGCGAAGGGGCTGTGCTCAGCGAACGCACTGTGCTCAGCGAAGGCGCTCACGGTGTTCAGCGAAGGGGCTGTGTTCTGCGAATGCGCCGTGTTCAGCGAAGGGGCTGTGCTCAGCGAACGCACTGTGCTCAGCGAAGGCGCTGTGTTCAGCGAAGGGGCTGTGCTCAGCGAAGGCGCTCACGGTGTTCAGCGAAGGGGCTGTGTTCAGCGAAGGGGCTGCCAACAAGACTGCGAAGGAGGCTAGTGTATATGTATCTGTTCGTCTTGTCTTGTTTTGTTGTGACCTATACTATAAGGGTGGCGAAATGCCCAATAAAGGTCGTCATTCATTCCTCTATTTTATAACAATCATCTTGAAAGTTCATGATTATTATTTTGAATCCGGTTGTTGCATAAATTGCAGGACTGTCGGATAAATTGTAGGACTGTCGAGCCTGATTGGAAAAGGAAAAAATGGTGCGATATCTTTTATAATTAGGGATGTTAGGGCATCAACACTCAGAGCACAGTCCCTTCGCTAAGCACAGTGCTTCCACTGAGCACAGCCCCTTCGCTGAACACAGCCCCTTCGCTGAACACCGTGAGCGCCTTCGCTGAGCACAGCGCCTTCGCTGAACACAGCTCCTTCGCTGAGCACAGTGCGTTCGCTGAGCACAGCCCCTTCGCTGAGCACAGTACGTTCGCTGAGCACAGCCCCTTCGCTGTTGAATTTAGCTCATTCTCTACATTCTCTGTTGAAATTAGTCCCTTCTCTGTTGAATTCAATTCCTTCGTTGAGCACAAATTTTGTCGTTTTCGTCCTTCGTATGTTTGGGCACTTAACAAATGTAAAGTTGGAAACGATTGGAATTTAAACACCCTGCGTCAGGATGTGTGTCCTGTAGATGCCGTGCCAGTAGTAAGTAATAATCAACAGTAGACATTGTACCCAGGCCTGATTGTACCTTTGGGGCTACGCTACAAACGTCGTAAGTACTCATTTAGAAACTCGATACAACATCTGTTTACCCTTAGGGGCAAAAATCAAAATACCACAGGCTACCCGCTGCGGCCACAGTAATGTGCGGACCAGATTTAGCAGATGTCACGTATGAGACAGAGTTCTGTTGTCTTTTCATATCATATCATATCATATCATATCATATCATATCATATCATATCATTCGTTTGCTTTCTTGATAGTCTATTCCTTCCTAAGTTTGTTATACAAGAATACGTCAACAAGCGGATCCAGCATATTTTTCTAATACAACCATAGTTGTGGCAAGGACATTAATACTGTACTCGTATAATGTCCTTGGTTGTGGTGATAGCCTCACGGCCTGCGAAAGGAAACATGTTTTTGAAATCCACATTTTCACAACCAGTGAATCGGGAATCCTGCTTCCAATAAAAGGTTTCAAATGTCAGAATGAGTGGCATAACAACAACATTTTAACGAGGCCTTTTGATCTATTTTAAACCATAGGGATGAAACGTATATTATGCTATGTAACCCCAAAATAAATTGTTGAAACACCTTCCATGGTAAAAACATATGATTATGTCCTATCGGTCGATCCTTTCCTATCAAAGAACTGTGCATGGCAGCTACTGGCATTTATAAACCTTTCGTCAACATTCTCAACATACATCTGATTATTATAATTATGAACAAATAATACAGTGTATTCAACTGGTTCAGTCTATTCAACTGTCGGACTGATTTTCCAAGCTGTTAAAAAGCGCAGAAGGATTAGCTTCGAGAAGAGAAGATCATATATTGTCCATATGGCCTAGGGTTATCATTTGTGAAGTGTGCACGTACAAACAGTCACACCACATGTCAGTGACACCGGTGTAGTGTGCACGGTGTCGGCAGTCCAAAGGTCGCGACAGAGAACTAAATGTAACAGTGAAGTTAAATACCCGGCGAAAGTTTGCACACAGGGAAAACTGACATGGCGACTAGAGGGAGAAAACTGCTTGTCGCAGTTTGAGAAGCTGTCTTCGAGACCAATTTACTCTACACAGATGGCTATTGTACGTGAAGTTATAAATTGAAGAGCGTCATCGGTAAATAGACTAGCGTCAACCCTCTCTAGATGGCTTGTGCCTCAACTCTAAACCAGAGATCGTAACATTGTGGTTTCTTACTAACAAACCACATATTCTTCAGATCTAACACAGAGTGGTGTGGGCTTCGTCACAGGGGCCGGAGAGGAGATAAAACAAACCAACGAAAGCATCAAAACAAAGTGGTGACCTACGTTGCAAATATTCTGCCGCTTGTGGCGTTTCTTCGCTACAGTTCAACATCTTGGCAGCATTTGCAGTTGTGCCAACGCAACGTGGTCTTGAAATGGCGTGGTTGTTAGGAGTAGGCCCACGGTACGCTGTGACGGAATGGACCACAGACCAGTGGTACTTCGGCGCCGGAAACGCACTGATGTGGGGTTGACGGGACGGGGGAGCCCGCCTGGTGCTGGCTGTGGGCGGAAATGGTCTGTCCGTCACAAGTCGTAAATTGTTCTCGCGCACAGAGTTCCGTCCTGACATTTACGACATGAGTGACAAGGCACACATGTGAGCTACTCTGGCAGAAATGGTGCAAATAAAGATAGGAATACATTTAAACTACTACAGCTTAATAGATTATTTTCCGAATGTAAAACACCTGGCAGGTGAGGATCATATACCTTTTTCTGTACTTCTTTCCCCCCCTAACATCCCCGGCCTCCTCTCAGGGTATAGACCTTGTAACGTATCTGCACACGTGCATAGGTTACCAGTCTCCAAGCAGATGTAGGGTCCGCCTTCTTTACGCGTGTTTGCGGCGTAGATATTTTTTTTTCTACTGAAAGATCTACACATGCTTTATGACGGGCTCCTACATGTTTCTCCGTGTTCATTTTGGTTAGGCCATGTTGATTTGACTATATGGATGACATCCGCGCGCGCATGAATTTTTGGCCGTTTCCGAAATAAAAAGTTTTCAACCATACTGTAAATCGTACAAAACAGTTGCAAAATGAGCAAATATATACCGTAAGTTGCAAAAAAAATATTGGAAAAGGATACCAATGTCGTAGAGTGACAAAATTCAACGAGAAAAGACGAAAATGTAAAGAAATGAATTTGAGTAGATTATTCCCATACTCTGTGTCTTTTGTTCAACCTTCATGACCACGTAGATATCATAATGAAAGCTATTATTTTGCCAAACGTTTTTTTTTCGCACGATCGCATCAGTATTGGGGTTCCCTGTGGAATTCATCCATATAATCAAATCAACATGATGTACATTAAGTCCGGGTATATAAATAACATCAACTTCATCGTGTTGTTTGGTATTGCGGTACTGTTATGTATGTTTATCGATACCGGAACTATTACTTATCAAACAGGAAAAACGTTAGCCATAATCCCATTAGAATAACACGGGCAAATCGTTTAGCCTGGAGTCCAGCCTTGCTAGCTGTAGTCCGCTCCCCAACATTCGCTACCCCGCCTGAGTAAGGATAGACTACGATGAGTTTGCAAAAAAAAACGTCCTTGAATAGACTGCATTGTTTTGGGTTCCGCTCCGTCAGCAGTGAACAGATGTGACGTCATCTGGTACAAAGTTTTCCCTCTCCTGTGACCGGCGCGGTGAGGTGTGGTCTGGCGTGTGTACTTTGAAAACAAAGAGACACGGAAAACAAGGCTAGGCTGCCATGACTACCCCGAACATGGCGACTTCTACGGGTGGAAAGAAGAAATCGGCAACGGTGTCCGTCCGTATTGACTACAAGTAAGTGGACTACTCCCTTCCTAGTAAAAATCATTCTGCAGCGGATGACCGGTGGTAATACTGAGCTCTTGCAGTGTCTTGCATGACATCTACTTCCCTAAACAAACAGTAATCAATAACTATTAAATGTGACCCCCACCCCCCAGGTCAGATGCGCAACCATAGAACTTGTTCTTTAACTAAAGACTAGTCATATCCTTCGTGAACAGAAGGGCAATTAATCATGTCATTGTTGTATTGATACTTGAAAGAACTGTCGACTGAACTCTAACCAAATAGTTGTTTGTTTAAAATCCGTATGCTTGTCTTCCATCGGTAGTATGGCATGAGGTTTCCCGCGACGCTTCCGGGACCTGGCCCGGCAACTCCGCCAGGCCTTCCCGGGATCAGAGGTGGTGGGCAAGATCATCAGCAAGCCAGGTGAGATGTCAGGATGATGAGGATTACATTTGCACTGCATGTACATGTACTCAGCACCGAGCGCTAATGCCATATGTCTTTTAAAATTCATCACGAACTTCCTCGTTTCTTTCTAGAACGCAACAGTACTTTGCACTGAGAATCGGAAGTTGAACGACCACTTCCGAAGCACTAGACTATGTAATAGTATATGAACTAGAAAGGCCAATATTTGCTTTGGAGCAAATACAGCGATGGGTTCACCACATTTTACCACATGGCAGGGAAAGAATGAGAAACACAAGGGAAAACAATGAAATTACATTGATATAACTATAATATGAAGTAACATACAACTAAAACAACAGTTGGATAGCTATTCCCTACTTTATTGGTTAGGATTTTTAATTGCATAATGCAAACTGTTGATTTTCAAAATAAAATAAAAAACGTTCATGCCCCGCATTCCAATGCTGGAGCAGAAAAGCTTGAAATACCTACCAAAACACTTGAATAAAGACATACTGTCAGTATGGAAATGCTCTGTGCAGGTGTTAATCAAGTTAAATCCCAACAGCCAATCAGCAAGAAATGCTCTGTGCAGGTGGAAATGCTCTGTGCGGGTGTTAATCAAGTTAAATCCCAACA
>NW_017804098.1:672967-705124 GCF_001625305.1 Branchiostoma belcheri
TACTTCGGCGCCGGAAACGCACTGATGTGGGGTTGACGGGACGGGGGAGCCCGCCTGGTGCTGGCTGTGGGCGGAAATGGTCTGTCCGTCACAAGTCGTAAATTGTTCTCGCGCACAGAGTTCCGTCCTGACATTTACGACATGAGTGACAAGGCACACATGGAGCTACTCTGGCAGAAATGGTGCAAATAAAGATAGGAATACATTTAAACTACTACAGCTTAATAGATTATTTTCCGAATGTAAAACACCTGGCAGGTGAGGATCATATACCTTTTTCTGTACTTCTTTCCCCCCCTAACATCCCCGGCCTCCTCTCAGGGTATAGACCTTGTAACGTGCATAGGTTACCAGTCTCCAAGCAGATGTAGGGTCCGCCTTCTTTACGCGTGTTTGCGGCGTAGATATTTTTTTTCTACTGAAAGATCTACACATGCTTTATGACGGGCTCCTACATGTTTCTCCGTGTTCATTTTGGTTAGGCCATGTTGATTTGACTATATGGATGACATCCGCGCGCGCATGAATTTTTGGCCGTTTCCGAAATAAAAAGTTTTCAACCATACTGTAAATCGTACAAAACAGTTGCAAAATGAGCAAATATATACCGTAAGTTGCAAAAAAAATATTGGAAAAGGATACCAATGTCGTAGAGTGACAAAATTCAACGAGAAAAGACGAAAATGTAAAGAAATGAATTTGAGTAGATTATTCCCATACTCTGTGTCTTTTGTTCAACCTTCATGACCACGTAGATATCATAATGAAAGCTATTATTTTGCCAAACGTTTTTTTTTCGCACGATCGCATCAGTATTGGGGTTCCCTGTGGAATTCATCCATATAATCAAATCAACATGATGTACATTAAGTCCGGGTATATAAATAACATCAACTTCATCGTGTTGTTTGGTATTGCGGTACTGTTATGTATGTTTATCGATACCGGAACTATTACTTATCAAACAGGAAAAACGTTAGCCATAATCCCATTAGAATAACACGGGCAAATCGTTTAGCCTGGAGTCCAGTCTTGCTAGCTGTAGTCCGCTCCCCAACATTCGCTACCCCGCCTGAGTAAGGAAAGACTACGATGAGTTTGCAAAAAAAACGTCCTTGAATAGACTGCATTGTTTTGGGTTCCGCTCCGTCAGCAGTGAACAGATGTGACGTCATCTCGTACAAAGTTTTCCCTCTCCTGTGACCGGCGCGGTGAGGTGTGGTCTGGCGTGTGTACTTTGAAAACAAAGAGACACGGAAAACAAGGCCAGGCTGCCATGACTACCCCGAACATGGCGACTACAACGGGTGGAAAGAAGAAATCGGCAACGGTGTCCGTCCGTATAGACTACAAGTAAGTGGACTACTCCCTCCCTGGTAAAATTATTCTGCAGCGGATGACCGGTGGTAATACTGAGCTCTTGCAGTGTCTTGCACGACCGGTGATTAGCTATCTACTTCCCTAAACAAAAAGTAATCAATAACTATTAAATGTGACCCCCACCCCCCCGGTCAGATGCGCAACCATAGAACTAGTCCTTTAACTAAAGACTAGTCACATCCTTCGTGAAGGGCAATTAATCATGGCGTTGTATTCATACTTTAACAACTCCTAATTCCAACCAATGCTTGTCTTCCATCGGTAGTATGGCATGAGGTTTCCCGGGACGCTTCCGGGACCTGGCCCGGCAACTCCGCCAGGCCATCCCGGGAGCAGAGGTGGTGGGCAAGATCATCAGCAAGCCAGGTGAGATGTCAGGATGATGAGGATTACATCTGCACTGCATGTACTCAGCACCGAGCGCTAATGTCATTTATATTTTAAAATTCATCACGAACATACTCGTTTCTTTCTAGAACGCAACAGTACTTTGCAAATAATCGGAAGTTGAACGACCACTTCAAGAAGCACTAGACTATGTACTAGTATATGAACAAGGATTTTGAACCCCCTTGATATAAAAGGTTTTCCCTCCTCTTGACGAGAAAGTTTCACGTGTGATGTAACATGTAACGTTACATGTCCTTTTTGTATTACCCTCGCATTTCTGTCTCTTCAGGTGCCTTTGAGGTGTACGTGAACAAGAAGCTGTACTATTCTATGTTGGAGAAGAGGCAATTCCCACACATCAACCAGGTACTGGGATAATTAAGACGTTTGAAGGGAGTGAGATGTTACAGTGCAGGTGGACCCAAATACCTTCGAGCAGCCACCACAACCTCCTGTATTGCGTGCATGGGACGTACTGTAAACGCTTGCCGACAGTAGCTTAGATAAGTGTATTTCTGGACAGTTGGTATGGGTGTGTCTGAACTGAACATGAAGTTGCGGTTGTCATCTACGTTGAAAATCTGTATGAGCTGTGTTATCTGTGAGGAACATGTGCTGGCGGTCGGTTCAATCATTCCGGATACTAGTAATATTCCTTATTTTTCCCATTCAACTGCGACGCCTAACAGAAGCAGTCCACACTGCATCATGACCACATTCTATGATACGATAAAAATACGATTTCAAATATATTTTACTTTTCAGCTTGTTCGTGAAATCAAGAAGCACCTGTCTGAGGCGAAAGCCCCCACCACGGACCTTAACAGTTCTGAAGCCCTGCCTACTGTGACGACCAAGCAGCTCTCTCCAGCTTAGAGCAATGTTCAAACGCAAGCCACACCCCTTTCCGTGAAGCTTGCTGTGTGTCAACGGTCGCTAGAAATTGACGAGAGGAGACTGGGGAAAAATGAAGTTAAGCCCTTTAATGACAGCCTGGTCTGAAGGAGATAAATGTCTCAGGATCAAGCTCGACAAACATGGGCGAATACACATTCTTTCCCTGGACTGCTCTTGATCAAAAATACGTTAACAATTTTTTCTTTGTTTCATCTAAATGAGTTGCTTTGGACTTTTGTATGCTTATGTGCATTCCGCATTCATGAATGATGTCAACGATAGCTAGATCAAAGCAAAGTGTGCAAAAACCACATGTCTATCATATCAGGATGGATGTTACCAAATAGCTGACTCTACCAAAAAGTATTTGTTCCATGATTACAGGTAAATAGGAACACTGCTCTAGTACACACATTTGTTTGTGTGATTTCTTTTCAAGAAATAAATCGACAATAAACACCAAGTCAACTTGTGGAAAATTTTCTTCCCATTTTCTCGAGTCATTACAACTACAGCAAAAATACTGCATTTGAGTAAGGCTGTAGTGAGTTGTAGAGAATCACCCCAGCAATGGCTACACTCTGTAATGCACCATTATACATACCTCAGGGGAGTACTGTACCAGGCACATTTCTGCCTGCCCTATTGATATCTAGTCACAGACAGGCTCCTTGCCTGACACTTATGTTTTGATACTTGATGAATTTTCATACATACATTTTCAATGTTATGCCTCAATAACACTAGTGCCCTCCAAATAACAGTACACTTGAGGGCTGGCCTCCTATATTGTACAAGTACTATTAAGGAGCAACTGACAGTAATGAATTATACAATATGCAACACCATACATGTATTATGTAGTAGTAATTATATGATGGTATGCACCACCTAGTGTGTTATTGATCGAAGTATATCATGAATGTCTTTTGCTATTGTATGTATAAAAGTGTAGGTTTCATCACTAAAGACAGTTTCACTACAGTCTACATGATGTAAGATATTATATGCTGTAAGTGCATATGATATATACTACATGTATGAGAGAACATTTGAATAAATTTACAAAATGTATCCACTAGAAGTTTCCACAGTGGGGATGAGCTTGGGGAGGCCCATTACTGCTAATTACATTTTACAGTCTGTTTGAACCAACATTAACACACAAAATTAATATTACATAAACAACTTACATTACGAAGAGTGACTGTGCACAAACTGATTCTTTCATGCTTATCCATTAAAAAAAACTTAATAAAAATGGCGTCAGTAAAACACTGAAAGTTGTGCTGACAGAGCCAACATTATTGTCAAAACATGGTGGTATCTATTGAGTATTGTTCATTTTCAGTGGACAGTACTGATACCAAGATGCATAGATACCTCATCTAATCTGCCTATTCTACATATTCCTCAACCTGTCTGGCACTTCCAACCTGCCCCTGATTGATAACACATGAAGTGTACAATACATCAGCCTACATACACAGTGTACTGTGACTGCATTGTACTCAAATACAGCATACAAAATCACAAAAGTTTAAAACAGTGTAAAATCTAATAAAATCATAAAATGTGTGCATAGACTTCTCACATACCTTGCTATGAAGTTTGATATTTCAGTCATGGCTTTAAAATAAACATACTTGGAATTGGGCACTTCCCATTCATGTACGTACTACACTGTACTGGCCACTGCTGCAATTTTGTACATCTATATTTTATGTACAAGTTTGCACTGATTTACAAAAATTAGATTTTTTTTTCAAAAAGTGCAACATTGTGTCAAGGCACCATTGTTCTTGCAAGTTAGTGCTAGAGCTACACTCAAAGAGACAGTAGTATCTTATTAAAAACCTTTGAAGCACCGTTAGACAATAAAAAACTTGACAATTAAGGGTACAAAAGCGGCAACTCAAATATGTCATACTTGTTACAGTATTTTTGGTAGAGGGTAGACTTGTCAGAGATATCTTAGGTTCTACCATTCAATTGCTCAGACTTGTTAAAAACTCCCCAGCAGTAAGTCATGGATGGAGCTGGAGTGTGTGGTGATGCTGACCCTTCATTTACCAGTTGTCCAGAAAGTCAAAGCCAGTCTTCTTAATTGATGTTTCTCCCTCACCCTAGAAAAACAAAAAGTCATTATCAGAATGATGATATGCTTATACATTCAACAACATGGAGTCATAAACAAGCTTAACTCACTACTACATGTACTACCTTCCAATATTTTGTACTGGTTTGAATTCTGCATTGGATCAGTAACATGAGGTGTTGCAAAACACTCCACTGTTCTTTTAGAAAAACTACAAAGTACATCATATGGTATCACTGCATGAAGAAAGTGGATTAATGTATTCACAATATGCTACATTAGATTCTCCTAAATCCTGCAGCTGTACAGAGCAAGGACAAAGGAAGAACTAACCTGGCTGTCAGTCTCAGCAGTGGAGAATGTGAGTAAGGGGGTGAACTCTCCTAGTGGGGCCAGGTCCACCTCATCCTTGGTTGTGGGGGGTGGGGGTGAGGCCTCTGCCTTCTCCTTCTGCCTGGCCAGCAGGGCAGACAACTCATCCTGCAGGTTCATCCTCTCATCCGCAGGACTCAGACTGCCCGGAGACTCGGTAAACGACCGGGGTGAGTCTGAACTCGGACCCTTAGAGCGGGGGGTATCTGGGCGACTGCCTTTCCCATTGGTGAAGGGTGGAGCTGCTTCTGCACCAAGCAGCTTTCCTCTTCCATTGGACGGAAATGCCTCTGCTCCTTGGACTTTTCCTTTCCCATTTGATGGAGCCGTCTCTGCCCCTGCCAGCCTCTGTCTCTCAGCCTCCCTCTTGGCCTTTTCCTTAGCCTTCACCTGGCTGGGTGTCAACTTTTCCTGCTCAAAGTCCAGATCCAGATGGTCCCGTTTGGGTACAGCAGGGCTGTGTGCCTCTGCTGTCACTCGTAACATGTGAGGCGTCCCCTCCCACATCCCACCAAAAAGGCCGCTGCTGTTCTCTTTGTCATCTCTGGAGTCCTGACGTTTGTCTGGCCTGGCCCGACGTGGTGAGTCTTTCTGTCCGACTTTCAAAGGCCGGCCTTTTTTGTCTTTAGCTGGTGTGGTACCTGCTTCCTGACTGTCAATGGCATGGGGAAGATGTAGTTCTTGTTGGCTCTGAAGCAAAGGAAAGAAGATACTATCATGCATTCTGAATGGTAGTCAATGAGTGCTTCAAACAAATATTCCCTTGGGAAATTTGTCATAATTTGAAATGCCAACCTCTTTTTCTCAAGTACACGTAATTCCATGACTGCAAGAAAACCTTGGGCAATCAAGGTTCCCATTTTTGGTATACTTCTACAGTAGTATCTATATCCCCCTGTACAGTTTTCATTACCACCACCCACTGTGGAACGCACCTCCTTTGGTGACATGGAGAAATGTAGGGGTCAGACATTTATCTCTACAGCATGTGTTTTGAACATCAACCAGCCCCAGGAAACTGTTTTCCTTCCCTGAAGGAGCTGGCAGCATTTTGTTTTGGTAGTAGATAGAGTACTCTATATTTAGGACTTGGTGTATTCAACAATTATTTACACAAAGCTTTCAACGAGGACAGCAGGTATAAATAAGCTGATATATTTTAGACTTAGTGGCAGAACTTCGCATATAAGGGAGAGGCTGAAATACAACACTTGGAAAATAAATGGATTGGTCTGGGTGACAGTGTTTGCGTATGTATTAACAAGGAGCTGAAGGGTGATTAATCACACACAAACAGAAAAGAACAACAGTTTATTCCACTTGTCTCTGGTGAGCCACTGGTATTTATATACAGAATCCCCATTGGACCTGCACCAGTTTTCATATGCATGAATCAGATAAAATAGCCACAAAACCCTCACAGGGGATGCTGCATGTATAAACAGTAGGGAAAGGGTTTCACCATAGTAGGCTCCCATGGCTTTTGTGTATATATAGTTACAAAACATAATGTCAATGCATACCTTTGTTTCCCAGTGAAAGGGTCCAGAGTGTTCATCCAGCCATGTGACACCCTGTAAAAACAAGGAGGCAAGTTGAGCAGAACAATCTGGAATAACATCTACACAGACATGAAATAACAATCAGGCTCTGAACCTCCTGGTGTGGAGATAGATTGGAACTCCATTTTATTTCTGCTGGGTAGTGGGTTATCCCGTAACTAGATGTAAATACAGTTGCTGAAGGTTCGTGGGCACTATGTCTATGGTGGACATGGTGGTGGTGATTGTTATCAGCTGAAAGGGACATTTACAGCAACGAAGAGTTGAGCACACAAAAATTAGTCCCAACTGTAAATCTACTAAATAACCTAGGACACTATCTAATGAGTGTCCTTGGTACAACTGATTTATCTTCATCGACAGAATGCTGGCGGCAGCTTCTTACACCAGAAGGCCCCAGAAGTGGGGAAATGTCAGATCAAGATAAACAAACAGAAGCCTTTAATCCTAAGACTATACATGGCTGTGCCTTGTTGTTCACCACTGGTTGACAATTGAGGGGAAACAGAAGCAGGGCTTGGAATCAGCCATTATGGCGTCAACTTGATGAGGGAACGATAAAAGTATGTCAAACAACGAGTAGGGGGCAAGGACAGAAACACAAAACACCTGCGGAAACAGGCCTATATCCCTTGCCCGTAGAATGCAAAACATGGGCTCAGATTTCCTCTTTACGTTTGGTGAACTGCAAATGTCCTGTTCTACATATTTCTGGTCGGGAAATCCAGACCGATCCGGGACACATCTGGTTTCCTGCACGGAAACATTGGGGAAATGAAACATGTTCCCTCGGGCCTTCGTTTACATAGAACCACAGGACTGTGATTCAGAGGCAACGGGGAGGGAGATGCAAATAAATTTTATGTCGGCTTATGAACCTAGGCAAGGGCTGAGTTGGGGGGAAACGATCTAGATCGATTTCTCAAACTGAAGCTATACATAAATAAAGTCAATGAATTGACTTGTGAACATGGACATCACCAAAAACTTAACAACTTATCACCGGCAGGTGCATATGCATATGAAGTTTGAAAAAGGACTTATGAACCAACCGAGGATTTGCTGTTAGACCCGTCGTCAGGATCGTGCACGATCTTTTCCCCTGCAGGTAATATGAGCCTGGGGTAGTATGGCGGTAAATCGTGGTCGGGATATTTTGGATGGTCCTTGTAGACAGCTTTTACTTCAGGTGGCACGAACCAGTCGTTGATGACATCGTCTTGTTCCCTGGCGCTGAGGTTGTTCCATTCCTTGCGGTGTCTGTGTTTGACTTTATGGATCTCATCGATGATTCTCCTGGCCATCGGGTTGATGGAACGGAAGTACGAGTCGACTTGGTCCTCCAAAGTTGCTTCTTCATGCCGTCGATGTCGTCTTCCCCCCTTCCTACCTTTGTCCTGCACCACTTCCACCGCCATCTTGCCGAGTTCAATCAGCCTTTGTGACGGGATACACTGACGCTGGACAGCAGCGTTAGCCTAGAGTCCTGCATGTTTAGCGGGGGTCATATTACAGCCAACTGCTTTGTGCCCATCGTCCTTGAAATCAACCAAAATGGCGGAAGAACTCAAACAGGTTAGAGCACGTCGCATACTTTTCGTGGTTTTCACGTGCTAGCTCAAGTCCTACATTGATGTTGTTACGTGTAGATTGAGACAACCTTTTCCGCACAATGATATATGTGCTATAGTGTGTTTGGGTAACTGTACCAAGTTACAATTCATCGTTATATCAGGTTGCCCCCCTCCCACTCGTAGACATGCTCTCTCGATCCACAAATTATGAAGTGCTTGAAAAATTATACTATCACAGTTACGTATTCTTCTTATTCTATCCAGCTGAAGCTGTTCTCTGATGTGACCGCAATGTTGGCACCTGCCAAAAGCCTGTATGAGGCTGGCTGCTGCCCCTGCTGTCTGCTCAGGTTCCTGGGAGAGAAGGACTCTCAAATCTATCAAAAATCAGCCGAGGTACTCAGCAAACTTATGACATACACTACAGTATTCTGTGTAATGCCCTTGCACTCAGATAGAACACATCACTGCATGTGGAATGTGACGTTATCTAAATATGGTATATGGAAGAACACAACAACCAATGTATTTAAAAGTGATCAATATTTCAACAAGATGGTGCATTCCACATAAATTTTAAGTTACTAGTATGTCTCAATGTTGATGACAGTGCTTATTAGCCGCGCGCGGCGACTGTTGCAGGGCTTCTCTTGCTTGCAGTCTTTTATGTTAGGGCTAATGTAAAAGACTGCAAGCAAGAGAAGCCCTGCAACAGTCGCCGCGGCTAAGTGCTTATATGATAGTGTAAATGGAAATGTAACCGTTGTCTGGTAATGACTAGAACATTTTTATTTTGTCAGGAGCTTCAGGCTGTAGCTCTCACACTCTGCAGCCAACCTCAGGGTGATGTTGCAGATGGTCCCACAGACAGCAAGTGTGTGAACACAGATGACATTCCATGCATAGCTTGTCTTGGCATTCTACAGCATGGCTGTAGTGAGGAATTCCTTGAAAAGGTATATAATCCAATGATGATGCATAAAATTTCTTAAGAGCAGAAAACTGCTGTACCTTTCTCTTGTAATGCTTGCACCTATTCATAGATGATGGACATGACTTCTCTGTATTATATAGTTACTCAATGGGACTTTATGTACATTCTGGTCTGGATCATGTTGGTCTGTTCCCACAGATCCAGAAAAAAATAAATGAGGAGGGATATAAATCCCAACTCTTCAGTTTATCCTTGATGACACCAATACAGCTAATAGTGAGAGAGGTAAGAAATCTATTTTTATGTCTTGCTATATTATTAACTTTGGGGAAATTATAATTTCTAAGATAATCAACCCAAATAGATGTACTAGTATATTGTGGCACAATTTTGGTACATGGGCAGATCATGAAAAACATCATGGGATTTGGGCAATACCCATTTCTTGGTAATAATTTTTCAATGAATTATAACTTATGTGCATACTGTTAAGTATTGAGCTGTACAAATTCTAAAGTCAATATTTAACCCTCACTTGGTTTTATATTCTAGCATGCAGTAATGCTGTTTCTTAGGCAGAGATTTAGGTAAGGTTCCCATCATCTCTTGTCAAACATGTTATTTTTTTAAACATTTCTGTAATATTCTAAAATAAAGGATGATATTGAAAATTTATACAACATATGTTTTGGTGTTCTACTGTTCTAGTGACCTGTACACAGGCCAGTCCATTGAGAAGGTGACAAGCATGAAGGATGTGTACAAGTGGAGATGTGGTCCCAGATTAAAGGACAAACTAAATATGGAGTACCATCACCAGATAGAGGTATGGCTGTTAATGAAGTGTTCTAAAACATGTTTTAAATGCCAGTTTGTCCTTGTGTATTATCAATTTATCTGACATCTACCTTTTTTTTAAATTTCTAGAGTCCTTTTCTTATCCAGTTGATGTTTGAACACAAGGAGACTGAAACAGAGTGCAGTTTTCTGTGAGTTCAGATGATGGACATAGCTTCCTTCTAGGTTATTTCTTAAATGTTAGTACATGTACTTGGATTTGTTTTAATTGCAGTGGTGTGGTGGCATAGATAGCTAGTAAGTGTGCTTACCACTTGAGTACATATTCTTGCTTTTATTTCTGCACGTTAGAATGAATGCATATTATGCTCATGTTTTATATGTATCTGTAGGACCATCTTGCATGCTTCACTGTATGGTCCCAGAAATGACACATTAACACCTTCTGCTGTATGTACAATGACCCCGTGTCTCCATACCTCCATAGGATCAGTGCTTGTCCAAAGGTTTTTCCTTCCAACTCTAGCAGAAAACGCAAGGTTAGTTCTGAACCTTAAAATTTACTTTTCAATTGCATGATAAGTAATACATTACTGTGTGTGTAGGGTGAATCCCCAAGGGTCTTGTGTGTACTGTTAAGTTTTTCTCCAAATGCTTGTTCTGCTCATAGCTTTTAGGCCTTTCCAGAAGTACCATGTGCTATGTTTTTCAGAGGGATTCCGAGCAGGGTGTTTTGAACAGAACTTCAGTTGCAAGAGCCATCAGCAGCTTGTCTGAGAGTAAGTTTATGAGGTAAGATATTGTCTGTGTTCTTTTGATGATCAAACTGTCAACAACTTTTGAAAGCATACAGAGAAAGATCATGCAGAATATGCATTTTTATCATTATCCAGAAGATGGTCATTTGGAACTAAATCTATTTTAGTTACAGTGCGCTGCAGTACAAATACCCAGTAGTGTACATGCAAAATGAAGCATGATTTTACATGTATGTGATGCCTTTCTCCAGTCTAGTGAGGTGCCCGCCCGAGAAGGTGGACACTATGTGCAGGTGTGAGGAGATCACCTGTTATCATGAGGCTGTCTTTGTGGCAGGTGGGTGGAAATGTTTCACTCTTTGGGTTCTTGGTGCAGTTTTAGCTGGCATATTTTCCAATACATGCAGCTCAGAAAATGACTGTTTGGGTACTGTTCATATTTGCTATGCCATTACCTGACTAAACAGCCTAGTAATCAGCCATACATGTATTTTGAGTACTTGTACTTGTTTATTTCAGGTCGTTACAACAAGTACTCCCGGACCCTGAGTCAGACCCCCTGGGTGGTGGATGGTGAAAGAAGGGGGAAAACCTCTGTATCAGAACTAATTTGTACCAGAATACAGGCCATGTTCATGGCACAAGGTAGGTGTAGACAAGGTGATAAATCCCATTTATGTCAAGTTCATTTCATTCTTCACGTGTTTGGGAGGATATATCAATTCTGTAACCCATTGTATTGTTAATAAGTTTGCAGAATAATAACTTTCAAAGTTGATTTTCTTTGTGGTTTTAATTATTATCCACGTTGTTCCATACCTGGCCTGATCAGAGTACAGATTCTCCTCAGCAGGCAGAGAGGATGTAGATGTCAGGACACTAGGCAGAGGTAAGTCTTGTGTTTGAAAATCAACGTACAGCTCTTCACATTTGTGACATGCACTGTTGGCAACATTTGCTTTAAATCTTATATTTCTAAAGAACTGTATTGCTTTCCTGTATGTCACAGGGAGGCCCTTTCTGGTAGAGTTGATTCAGCCCCACGTTTCTGATGTGCCAATAGACAAGATGAAGTTGCTTCAACAGGTATGCATGGCCCTGGATGTTTTCCTCTATGAAGAAAGAACAAACAACAAACAACATTGTTGTTGCTCACAAGAAGGATTACACAGTGATCTCTGCAATGCTGCATTCAAACATTGAATATGCATGCAAACTACAAAACTATTTTCAATCAGTTGTTATCTTGCTTTTGAAACAGTTCATCACCTCTCATTCTTATTGATGTGAATAGGAGATAAACAGTGGAACGACAGATATTGCAGTTAGGGACCTGCAAGTAGTGTCAAGGTAAGTTCCACTGTCACGTTACATCCTTCCAATGATACTGCTTCTGTACCAAATCAGCCACAGCATACTGTGTTCTAGTACTTCACTCGCACTATATCCTTGGTGTGTCAATTCTTATGTGATTTGTCATCTGCATAAGAAAGACAAAAGAAGGTACATGTTCATGTAATTCCACAGGTAGTGTTTTTTTTCTGGAAAGGCTTGTTCAATAAAATTATTATTATTGCAGCAAACAATAAGACTGTTTATTTGTCCCCACTTAGGGAAGAGTCAGGAAAGCTGAAGGTTGGAGAGACAGAGAAGACAAAGTCCTACTCTGCCCTGGTCAGGGTCGAGAAGACTATTCAGCCTGATGACCTCAAGTTTTTAGAAGAAATTAAGGTAAATTCTATGTCTCAATAATATGTATTTCTTGCCTGTTTTGACTGCTTTTTGTGCAGGATTATTGTGGATTATTGTGTAAGACTCTTTTGTGAACTTAGTGTGCAAAAAAAAACATCTTTTTCATGCCATGTCTGTCTATGTGAATATGAAGGACTTGAAGCTGGCCCAGAAGACCCCCATCAGAGTCATCCATAGACGGCCACTAGCCAGTCGTGATCGTGTCATACACAACATGTCAGGAGAATACATCGACTCTCACCACTTCACTCTCCACCTCAAGACACAGGCCGGAACGTATCCATCTCTTACTGTCTGATGTATCATACATATCTACATTAGCTACATGTAAATAACTTTTGTATTCAGATAAATCAAAGCAATGATTCCTTAATGAGACTTTACCAGGTACATCAAAGAGTTTGTCCATGGAGACTTTGGCAGGACCCAGCCCAGCCTGTCCACACTCATGCACATGGACACAGACATTCTGGAGCTGGATGTGGAGGTACAGCTCTTTTCAAATTTTTAAATAAGTCAAAGGTCGAATTAAAGTAGTCATGACATTCATTTATTCTTCAGCAGGACATTACATCTGTCTGTGCGTGTCTTAATAAGCAAAATGTCAAGACCATGCCAAGGTACGGCCAATGGTAGAGATGACTTGATTATATTTGCAAAGGATTTGTGTCACTTGCCATCTAGTTTTGGGTGTGTTACATCATTTGTAATATCTAGTTTTGTCTTGCAGTCTGTTGATGTGGACTGGCCCAAGACTATTGATGAGTGAACATCACCAGTTGGAAACTGTTATAGCTACAGCTGTGGAAGGAAAGAAGAAAAGACAAGTCTAGTCGAGTTTTTGGGACGACTGGGAGAGGAAAATAAACAAGCAAAGCTCTGCCAAGGCAACTTACTAAACATTCTGAAATAATTGGGATCAAACATTGATGTGTGCCAAGTGCTGTAAAGATGTTGTCTTTTAAATTATTTCACATGTTAACAGTGAATATAATGAAAACAGCAAAAAATTATAAATTGAAGCAGTGCCATGGAAGTATTCTGCTGTTTCAGTGGTCTTCTGTGTTCCTCTTAGGAATGGTGTCCATTCCTCAAGATGTTTACAAACATATTCCTGTTTGTTTGTTTTTTAAGATGTGCCTATAATTTATTCCCTTCCACGAACAACATGTGGTATGGGCCATTTTTATGACTATTGTTCTAAATGTTACACTGAATAAAACGATACAATATTTGTAGTCTTAATTTCTGTACAGATATAAGTTTTAACTTTTAAATCTATTGGCAAAAAAGAGAAATGGTACTGAACATGATTTGTTTTCAAGAAGAAAAAGAAAGAAAGAGGCAACGCAAGAAATAATGTTCTGTGGAAAAATCATGAAATGATAATGCATTCTTATATTCATAAAGACAAACCTACTTAATTCTTTTGAATGAATCAGGCTTGATAATTATTTGAACCGAACATATACACATGCATTTCATCATCATCATCCACTGTGTTCTGCATCTGCAGTCATGAGAACATGTGCATATACTAGTATATTTTTTTCTGATTATGGCAACATGTACATTGTACAACATTAAATGAAATTGATTTGTTTCAACTTAAAATAACTTGCATGATGGACATTGGTTCCACTTCACTGCAGTGAAGTTATACTTATAGTCAATCATCAGCAGTACCAGCTGCACAGAATCATATAGACTATTCATCTTAAACATTTGATTTCTTCGATAGTTTTGCTTCCAACTTGCCCTGATTGTTTCTATCCTGCGTTACACATCTGGGAGTCTGGGGGTTTATTGTCCCACCCCTCCTCCCCCGAGAGCTCTAGCAAGGAGGTTAAAATATAAACCTCCTCGGTTCTAGTAGGCCAGTTAGTCTGGCAGGCTGCTAGTTAGGCCACATTGTTTACGTTTTTTAATGTCCCAGTCATTTTAGATTTTGCGTTCTACAGAGTTTGATGGGTATTGTCTAGGTCTGATCATGCCTGTCACATTGCCCATGTGGCCTGATGTGGTGAATGGCGAAGTCCAACACGTACATCATGATGGGCTCGGTGTAGTGGAACGTGATGGTGTGTTTGGAGCAGCAGTCTGGACCCTGGAGGGGAAAAACAGCTTGTCAATCATACAATGTAGAAATAATCTATTGACAGAAAGCAGTCTTACACTTAGCTATCAGGAGAAAGGTTAGATAACTGGGTTAAGTCAGAAAAAGGTGAATATTTGTAAGTTGATTTTTTTTTGCTGAGGATGAGTCCAGTCCAGCTTACCGATTGTACCGGGTAGGTGCTGTATCTGTGGAGCCACTCCGGCAAGTTGCCAAGAACATGGTCCTGGAGACTCAGGCAGTGAAACGTTTGCCTCCCCTCCTCATCCCTGGAGTCACCTGCCGTAACACCCGCCTTCTCCAGACATCTGCCGATTTCCAAGTCTTCCGGAGCTTTGGAATGTAGCCTGCACTTCCTTGGGTCGTCCATACCCTGTGTCACTAGTCTCTTCAGAGCTTCTTTACTGAGTACGTATCCGGCCCCGCCACTCATGTAGCCGTTCTTAGTGTCAGGTCTGATGGAGTTAAACCGGAAACCGTAATATACAGGTTCCTCTGGGTTCTTGTCCGATAGGAAGTGACGTAAGTTTTCCATGATGACGTACGTGTCATCATCAGCTTTGAAGAACCAATCGGCTTCGTCGAGATGATGTTGGTAGACATGTTTAAAGGCGTGGATGGACTTTTGTAAGAGAGAATCTCGACCTTCAGTTACGTTTATCACGACTGTTGGGAGGAAGTCGTGAGACTTAGTTGTGATGAAGAGAGTCCGGTCACATTTGGACGCCCAGGTGTCGAAGGCAGGCAGTGCCTTACGGTCATGGTTGTCGGGGTCTGTCAGGACCCAGCAGAGCACCCGGACTCTGGATTCTCGACCTTTGTGGACCTCGCTTGGTTCGTGGAATGCTGACAATAATTAAAGAAAGAGACCAGGAGAAAATGGTCAGGAGTGGTCATTTTCGAACATTCATAGATTCAGCTCTATGATGGACGTGGATCTTGCATGACAAATTGACCACTGAATTGACACGTTTTTGCCATGGCCATATGGCAGATATTGGCGCAGAAAAATTATATGACAGGTAGGAAAAGCTCATGTACTAGTACCTGTTGGACTGATGACCCTCAGCGGTGGAGGCGGACCTGTAACAGGATTGTACTCTCGGTCCTGCAGCCATGCCGCACTTCCTGTAGACACATCGTGGGGTACAAGATTCATGGTCTCTGCACGCAACCAACATACTTCTGCTTGAAAGTCAAACGTCAGTTAGGAAGACTCATGATCAAATCACACGCAGATATATGTTCCATTGTGACCTCCTAGGTTGCTATTTCGGTTCTCCATAGAAACCAGTGTACTTCATTCAGAAGAATGTCACGCCGTTTACTCCATACTTTAGAAACGGTGCCGTCAATCTGACGCAAGATATATAAATTGCCGACCTTCCGCACTCTGCGAGTCACACACTTCGAGCATATCACCTAAAACAGTTTACTCAGTCTGTACAAACACAGCACGTGGGTCATAGCGGGCGCTAAACATTCCAATCACTACGGTACCTATCTCCAGATAGCAGTGTTTTACTAACGATGCCAAGTGTTCCGTGCGGTTTCCTGGTTACGCCGCCAAGACGGGCATGAGACCTGAATGTCCTGTGGAGCTGGACTCAAGTCAAGAGGACGGATAAATGTTCGAACTAGCTGCACTGGGGTCTGGAGTAGAAATATTTTAACCAAGATCTTATTCAGTACACTGGGTGTTAAACTAGGGTATCTTGTTCGGTACGCTAAGCTACGTAGTCAGACAGAATCTTTTTTCACCGTGATATTCATGTGAGATCCATATAGGAGACTTGCGGTTCATATCTCCAACCTTTACCACGTTGCTCTCGCACGAAAGTAACGAAAAAATGAAAAACACGTTAATTCTATTTGCGGATTGACCTGCCGTGCCAAATTGTACATGGCTGTCAGGTACTATCAGACCAGCTTTTGTCCCTCCACAAGCCCTCTACACAGTTTGTGTTAACTAGCTAATGAGTTTGATAAGGGCGCCATGTTGCCACAACACCGTGAGGAATCAATCCTTACGATATCTTTTTAATAGAATTTGAACGACCTTACTATTGTCCTGTGTTTCCGTAGTTGTCATAAGTCGACAGTTTCAGGGGAACGCCATCAGAATTTCAGATTCAGAAGTGCGCATTGCTATTCCGATGTACTCTACCATAAAGAAGTTCCGCCGTTTTAAAACTTTCTTTGTTCGACAAGCCTGGATCAAACATCCTAGGTTTACGTTAACTACTAAGTTTTGTTGCGCTACTGAAATTCTGAAGGATACCGCCCGTTTCGTTGACTCACATTAATTGCACTGGTGCTGATGCATTTGAAGATGGTCACACCTACCTTACAAACACTGCCCTATTGATCTAACATACATTTGACACACACAAAGTACACGCCTATAACTTTAAATGGTGCAATAACTCATTGTAAGCTTGATCATAATCGGGCAACCTGTATTGAATAGGAGAAATGTGGAAACCGGATAAATTCCACCCCGACTAATCAGATAACGTAAAGAAGACAAATTACTACTTATAAACTCTCGGAATGTCGCTCCAGTAATATCAATCACAACCTAAAGCTAACAACAGCGCATAATTGAAAGTGAAGTTTACGTGACCGCGGTGCTGATTTCTTGGGGATACAATGGCACACTGTTGACTTTGGGTAATCAGAGGTTGGCAAGTGTTCAGGTCGACTGGAGTAATTGCATGTCTAATGGGGGTAGGTCATTGTGTCAGTGGATATGTGCTTCACACACACGCGTCTTTGCGTGCGTCTTCTACGGTTTTTATGCCTCATTATAGCAACCTCCTTAATTTGAAATCACCTGAAACCCGAACCTTCCTCCAAGCTCAGAACACATTCTCAGAGCCCCTGGATATGCGCAAATTTAGAACAGTTGCGTCTTTGTGCCATGTTTTCTGTTTGACAGCGGTGAGGTAGGAGAGGTACAGATCTATAGGACAATTTACGATCAGAAATAATGTCATCGGCGAAGGTTATCTAGGCATCTTACTTTCCTCAGTCTTACACCGTACCGACTGACAAAGGTCAATTCTGTAATTTCTGCTATCCAATATTTTGATCCAGCATTAGTACCTACCTGCTGTGTCCAAATCTCCCTCATCTTGGAACGTCAGGTCCCCCGCAGTTTCTCCAAATGTCCGTATGTAGGGTTGACGTTCCCGACCCTGCACTCCGTCCCTCAGAACTTCACTGCTCACCACCAACAGTGCAATAACCCCGCCGAACAACGCGCCCACGGTGAATGTCATCATCGCGTGCCTTGTGGATCCGCGCTCCAGTGCCATGATGACTGCAAGTCCGCCAGCAGATGATTGTGTCTAGTCAGATCCCGCCAAGTTTAGATGCCATCGACTCGACTCTTGGAAAACCTTTTACATAACTCTGAGTTTCATGCCGAAATGAGACCCAGGCCAAGTTTTGGACAGAACTTACAGTGTAGATAGGGTACAACTGTAACTCCAAGATTTTCCAACTAACCGAAGAACCCCTTCAGGCTTCACAGTCAGGCCTTTGTACTCCCTGAATCACTTGCACTCCTCAGGTACGACCTCTTCTGTCTGAGGTCCTCCCTGCCCTCTCAGGAGGAGCGGTAATGAGTTGCAGGCGTGGCTTCAGGAGCATGTCAAATTCTTAACTCGTTAATTCATAACATCAATGGAGTCGTGACAGCCTCTACGCAATCAGTGTGTGTTTACCATCTGAGTAGAACTCTTACAGGTGTACATCCTGCTTGCGTCAGATTTCTGCTCTTTGATCATGGTCTAAAGGTCAACGTCCACAAAGGAACTTGAAAACTTGACAACGACGAAACAAGCGAGGAGACTTGAGTCCGTGACGTGTGACCTGTAACGTGTAGGACCACGCAGGGGGACGTTTATCACGTTTACTGCCCGACCTGCGGTGTTTTATCTCCACCGTGTGACGGTCCCAGTGCCCGCGATCCAGAAAACTCTTCCGCTCTGTGCCTGGAGACATAAAACAGCGTGGCGCTTATTTTACCAGGACGCGGCCTCAAGTTCTAAACGCGGGACACTTGCATCTTCGCCAGCCAGGCCTGCCGCTTACATTACGCAATACGCAAGCAGCAATGGCCCTGAGCTCTTGGGGACTTGGCACGGACTTATGAGGGCATGGTGAGATTTTGGAACACCCTGGTTACTGTACGACGTCCATATTAAAATTAAGAAAGCCAACTATAACGATCTGTATCCATTGATGTATATTCATCGGATGCTAACTGCATTCTTTGCCACATTGAAAAGTGTATATTTTGCTATCCAAATTTTGTACGCGCTTATTTTTGGATCCTATTAGTTTGGTGTATTTGGTTCATCAGATAGGTGATTAGGATACAAATATATATCTATCCATCAGTCCAAATGATGTCATCTCTCTCTCAAGCCAAGGTGAAATAAATTGCTGAATGTTGTTTTATTTTTAAGTAGCTCTCTGTCGTTTTTTTCGGCATATCCAACCATTCTGTGCATACATAGGGATTTGGCAATTTTGAACGCCCTTAGGCGACATAAGCTTGAATTACACACACCTTTCAATTAGAGATGGCAATCCGAAGCACAGAGGACTCTTTCATCACCTACAAAAGGCCTTTGGCATTTCTTTTCTGTTAGCTTTTGTTCTCATCCAGTGTTTGGCAGGGGTAGAGTCCTCACAACTTCCGGGTCTGAGATTTTTTTCAATAAAGCTGATGTGAGGGATCACTCGGAAGGTTATATATCTTCATGGAACATTTGTACGTTTGGAGCGGGAAAGACTACATTAAGAAATTTAAAAACGGATATCTAAAAAGGTCAAAGAAGATGTCGTTGAATAATGGTTGTCCAAAGATTCTAGTAATTTGTAACTGATGATGACCACTGTTTTATTTTTCATGCACTTTGGAAGACAGATACAACTGCCTGTATGTGTCAAAGTAGAAGAGGGGTACTACAACACTGGTCGCCTCTAATTTGAACATACACGCTTCACATTTGTAACTGTGTAAAAACTCTTTGATGCAGAGTCTAAGATTATTATTTTTCATCCCCTGGACCTGTAAACTTTAAACCAGCCCTTTTACCATGACAAAAGGCTGTCGCGTGGTGCAGTATAGCATTACAGGAGGAAGAATGCCCGGCGCTGCCGGTCCTATTGTTGTCCTGCGGCAGACGTCATGCCTATGGCATCCCACTACACGAGACCGACGCTGGGACTTCCCCTGGTCGATCAATGCTTTTGTGCATGCGCATTAGGGTCACATTCCTAACCTCAGAAGTAGGGATGGGAGTTGTGTTCGCGTTCCTAACATCGATAAGTTGAAACAAATCGAGTTAGAACAGCGAGGCGAGGATGCAGTGGCAGCTCCTGCTGGTTTGCGCCACGTGGACCACACAGGTAAGTTGATTGTATTCTTCCCATATTCTCCCCGGACTCTACAGGTGCTTTGTCTGTCGTTTGCAAGCACTCCGGAAATTATCAGGTGTGGTGACTTATTTGTGGCTTGTCAGTAGAAGTCACACCTCGCCAATCTTGTAGAAACTCACCTGTAGTCAATCGTCAAGAAGCCACCTAAGCTTTACTGAAGTTGCCAGCAGCATGAAACGGTCTGTTGTTAATGCTTACACAAAGGATGACTCATCGTCAAGACTGTACATAAGTGGTGATTATAGTGAACACCTAGCCTGGAGTGGAACGGGTCCGGGACACGATCGTGTGGATAAGGGGGAGTTAGATCTACCAGAGATAAAGACCTGTAGTGTTGTAACAACTACTAGTACCACTGTAGACAACCTTTCACTCCACAAGAAAAGAAAGGAACATACAAACGATGGGCCACCTGTATGAATCATGATGTAACAAGTTCGCAGGTGTCAGGTGGACGGTAGTATCAACCTTACTACATGAGCGAGCCGTACAGATATAAATTTGTTCTTCATTTTGACTTGTAAAATCACTTCCACAAACCGTAACCACCTGTATATGGGGTTGTTTACTCACTGTGTCGATAAAGAGCTGTTCTAAGTCCCCGTTAGTCAGAAAGCCATAGTCATAATAACATGGACCCTAGCCTGCAGTTTTGTTACAATCAGAGCCTGGCACGAAAGGTTCAGATTAATATTTACTCGTAATGCGTTATTGTCACGCGACTCTATCTCTTAGCCGTGTGTAGTCAGACTAGTCTCATCGATCGTTTTGTCACCTGTAAGCAGCGAACCTAACGGTTGCCACGGAAACAATACAAACATCTATGTGATGAGAATGAGTCACCTTTCCATTGGAGGCCATCAAAAATTAATATCGCTATTCATCGACAGACCATAATAATACTAATGCATCCTTTCAAGTCACGACTCGCTCTTAGGTGTGCAAAGACGTGGTGTCAAAAATACTAAATGTTCTCAAAACAAAAATCACTTTCGTCTGTCTCGCGTTTTCAAAACATTCCTTTTGGACACTCCGATCTGTACAATAACGGTTGGTTCGACTGCTCTGAATAACCATATCGTCATTATATAACAGAAACAAGTGGTCTAATAATACAGATAAATTTGAACCTTTGAGACTGTTGTTTTGGGTGTGGCGATAATGTTTCTCTCACATCATTGCGTACGGCCTATGGCATTCCACTCAACCCGGCAAACGGCAACAAAATAAACATGAACCGACCCTCTAACAAAGAGTGGTGCCCTGTTCTTCCTGTTTGCTAAGACCACGATGTCAGCGCTCGGCACGTTCGTACAAGGAGATTATAAGCTGGCGTGCATTTGGAACGTTCAATAGTTCTTCCGTGTTTCTTACATCATTCACAAAGTGATCAAGGTTTCAAGTAAATAATTGTTATTATTGTAACACTCACAAACACGCATTTATGTATCACAACACGCACCATGTCATCATTTCTGTGGGTTTTGAGTGCAGCAATGAGGGACAGTTTGAATATCGAAACAATAACCTTTGTAAATGGGATTACAGCTAGTTACTGACCTTTCTCAGGTCAATTATTGGTTATGACCTGTGCATATATTATACGGACTGCACCATTTTTTTCTTCATGGACGAGGAATAAAAAGTATGCGTCAAGTATGAGCCGTCGCTCTTAGCACACGGAGAATAAAAAGGAAACTGATTAGATGGGAAATTTAGCAGCTCAACTTTCACGTTACGTGCTAGCTTATGGTGATGTGGGCCAGGAGTGGCAAACGTAGTCACGCGCGAATGGCCTTATGGAGTGAAAGTCAGATTCCTGATCAAGCGGCCGTTGACCTTTACTGACTGAGGTTACATTTCCAAGCCGGGCCCGGTCGAACTGTTTGCGTGGACGAAAAATAAACAATTCATATAAATATGTACACAGATAGGGCTATGATTAGTTTTTTTAATTTTTTTGTGTTTTGCTATACTACACAAGTCAAGTTCTTTCATTGTGTAACGTTCAATGTATGATTGTTCTTCAGGTCTGTGTGGTAGACGCCCAGGCTGACTGCCACCCATTGTGTCTGTCCTGCTCTGGTCCCGAGTTAAACCAGTGCTTGGAGTGTCGGCAGTACAGTTATAACAATACCTGTGTTCAGCAGTGTCCGCCGTTAACGTACACTGTAAGCATAAACCTACCTAACGGTACTGTCACCTTCAATGATACGTTTGCTGCTATCAAGAATGTATCATCTTATCCCGACAATGCTACCATTACTAGTAATGATACCCTGCAGAACACCACCACTCCGACAGAGGTCGTCCCGAAAGACCCCACTGCCAGTAACAGATCTAGAGGTAATTGTGTGGACTGCCACCCTGAATGCCAGGATGGTTGCTATGGCAACACTTCTCGTGACTGTTACCGATGTAAACACGTGAACTTCAACGGGACTTGTCTGTCCTGTTGCCCGGATGGAAGCTACCGGGATCCCCGGGACTCCTGCAGAAGGTGCCACGAAGAATGCGAGAGGGACTGCACGGGACCAGGACCGACGCACTGTCACCGGTGCAAACACGTTCAGTACGGCGACAGGTGTCTCCACACATGTCCGGGTAACACTTACCAGCGGACAGGCACCCCTTCTATTTGTCGGCCTTGTCACACAACATGTGAGGATGGCTGTGTTGGACCGGGGCCCCAGAATTGTGCCCCTTTGCCTCAAAACGAAAGGTAACTGTGGACGCGATTATTTAACTAAAATTGTTGTACATGTAGAGCAAACTTTTCATTGTTTGGATCGAATTCAGTCGTTAAACATATATAACGTATAGAGCCCTCAGGGTCATAGGTTTTATTTGTATTATGTGTGTGAATGTCTTTGGCAACCCGTCGTCAAGTTTGCCATTTTTCATTGTTTCGTACCTTCCGCCCAACAGAGCTAGTCAGCTTTCAGTGGTGTTACCGCTGGTCATCACAGGTGTTGTTGTGGTCGCACTACTTGGGAGCTGTTTGGTGGGCCTGGTTTCTTGGAAACGACGGTTGAGATCCCGAAAGCCACATTCGTCTCCTGTAAGTAGTCGTTTGCTTGTGTATTCACTAGGCTCATATACATGTATAAAAAGATGAGGACACAAGTTGTACGGCGTTGTTGCGATGTCAATTCTATTCTCTAAACGGTACTACATGTAGTGATTTAGCCGCCACGCTTACATCATGTTTTGTTGTACATATTCTTATTGAAATGGTGATACGGGTTATCATGTGTACAGCTTGTTTAAGACATATGTTTTAAAGCAATTTTCGACATTTCCTGTTTCAGACACGAAACCTCGCCTGCTACGAACCCGGCAGCGTCAGCACCATCGCCATCCCGCTAGGTCCAGAGGAGTCGCCTATGAGTGATCTGTACCGAAATGTCTGCATTGACAACGCTACTTTCGCCAACGACAGCGACGATGACGTGGACGTGTCGCCGACCCCTAGCCTTGTGTTGGGCGGAGGTCGTTCAGACGACAACAGCTCTTCTATTTCTGGTCGCGCCGATACCGTGAGTGAAGGGGCGGTCTCTAATGAATCCCGATCGACAGACAGTACTGTCGTACGTGTGCCGATCCCAGCCTCAGAACGGCAGACACGTGACATACAGACAAACTTTGAACAGGCCGCCTCGTCTAGATGGTCGCCGGACCAGAGCTCCTCACAGCAGGCCCTGGACAAGATGTCGTCGGGATGGCGTTTCAGTTACCTGACGGACGACAGCGGGATAGTGAGTGACGGCTCACGGTCTTCCACGATGGACAACCAAAGTCGATGGAGCGTCACTACGAGTGGCACGGTTGGATCTGGAGACTCCAGAGTATGTCTCCAGG
This sequence comes from Branchiostoma belcheri, assembly GCF_001625305.1. Classification (NCBI taxonomy): domain Eukaryota; kingdom Metazoa; phylum Chordata; class Leptocardii; order Amphioxiformes; family Branchiostomatidae; genus Branchiostoma; species Branchiostoma belcheri. The sequence continues at coordinate 696,917 of NW_017804098.1, forward strand.
ATACAGCTGATACAGCTGTGAACAGAAAACTGTCACAAGACGCGCGTGAGAAAGACGTCCGCCGTACATCTGAATCCCTTCAGGGGGCTCCGGCAGATAAACAAAGTACTGAAGTAGAGAGCAAAAGCTTAGGTGAACAACCCGCCAATAGAGAAGACATCACCTTGACGCACCTGCTGTCTAAATTCCGTGATATCGTCTCTGATCCTCAGGCCACTGAACCGGGGGCAGTCAACTTCTCGACCCCGCGATTTGTGGCGGGAATGTTCGACAAACAAGGCGGGCATCTGACGTTAGAAAATCTCGGGATTGACCTGTACGTACCCCCAGACGCTGTCGAGCATGACGGTACCGAGATATTCATGTACGCTCGGGGAGCAGAGGAGCCTGCGATGGAAACGGAAGGAAACAGATGGACCCCTCCTGTCATTCAATGCGGTTCTCATGGGCTGAAATTCAAAAGACACGTAATTTTGACCGTGAAGCACCCCGCCGAGGACTTGACCAAATGGGCGTTCAAGTTCCAGGCCAGTAATACTGATGTTGGGGAGACCCCGGATTGGAAGGACCTTACACAAGACCAGTCGGCCCTGTGTTTTGCATATGGAGACAAGACAGTCATCTTTGTAGACCACTTCACTCTGTACAACGTGAGTGGGGAGCTTGTAGGTGCAGAGGGCGAAGATTTGGGACAGAAAACCGAATGGAAGCGATTCAGAGTGGGAGTCTTCGCCGAGCCCCTGTTCCTAGACACTGAAATCTTCCAACTCAGGGTCCGCTGTTGGCAGGACAACGATTACGAACAGCAGGTTAGTGTTGTTTTCCATACTTGATCTGCTCTGGATTACATTGCGTCTGTTCATATTCGGCGTTGTATTGTAATTATTGTATTTTCAATATTCTCCGTCCAGCGGTCGCGAGAGAAGGAGCAGTATCTAGGAGCGGTGCAGCTTGGTGACGACAAAGTGCTCCACCTAGCGGGAGATGGTGGAAACCTGTCCGTGGTGCTGGAGCGCCTTCGTCCCGGATGGTTGGCTTTCAATGGGGACAGACAGGTGAGGATGGATAGGTGTACCGAACAAATCAAACTTGCCATATTACTCTGCTTTCTACATCTTTTCACCAGCCTCCTAGTCAATATCTGTTACGGTTAACTTTTGCTTTGCATTATACGTATATGTATATGCGCACATTCAATGGCAATGTTCCCATACCGGATTATAGACCTAAACAATGTGCCTGTTTGTTTACAGACTATCCCCTTCCCCAGTCTGTGGAATGAGCACGCCGAGATGCCGTCCTGCACGTTTGACATCGAGAGGCAGCTGTCGGGACTCGTTCCCAAGACCATCGTGTGCAAAGTGACGGCCTTACAAGTCTCGAACCCGGATAAGTCCGTCAGTATCGACGTTCTCAAACAACTGTGTCCCCGGCAGGTGCGTATGTGTGTGTTACGGAAACGTGGAAAATCATCATACCTTATCAATGTGCCATTCACTTCTGTTGTGTAAATGTGGATTTATGGAAACTGATACCAAACAGTATCTCAAATGCGGCGTCAAAGCCCACCATTTTGGCAGACGTTTCACCTGTGCAATTACGATCACTAATTTCACAACTCCTTCTCTCCTAGGGTATTCAATCTGTCCAGGCCTCTGGCCGTCCCTTGGTCGCGTCTCTCGACTCCGAGTCTACTTTCCTTCGCCTGCAGCCTGAGCTGCGCCCCACACCTCGGTGCGTGCCACAGTTTCCTGGGGACGAACAGTTCAGTCTGCTGTGCCTGGTGTTGGACGTGGAGGACCCGGCTGGAAGAGACTGGCGCAGCGTGGCGGAGACGCTGGACCTGCCGTATGAGTTCATACAGTGGATGAAGCAGCGGGGAGACCCCACCAGGCGGATGTTGGACTTTCTGGTGGCACAACATGGGGGAGACTCATTACGTGTGCTGAGGGATGCACTTGCGGCGATCGGTCACGAGAGGGCGCAGCAGATGGTTGAAGCAATAATGATGGGAACCTCTCACCACGGGCCTGCGGGGCGGTGCAGTGCGGAACAGCAGCAGTGGTCGTCTGATGGACAACCGTTTGCCGGGATGTGGAACAACGACGACAGGGGACTATACAGTAACCACAACACGAAACCGAAACAGCTTAGCAGTTCTACAGCCTTTTTCTCACGGTCAAACGATTGCAGTGGAACCCTAGCTGCTCAGACACATCAGACATTTTCAGTTAACTCCACATCGTGCGGCAGTACAACAGTGGAGAAAGTGTGCGGAGACAGGTCACTGGGAGATGGACAAGAAGCGGACGCCTCCATGACTTCTACTCCTACCCTCTCCCCCGAAAACTCACCACACCCGACAGAAGAAAGCAACAACTCTATAACTGTGCCTAAGACTTTGAGAACCCAGGAGAGTGGGTATCACAGTGACGACAGGAGCCCTGGAGGTGAAACCAACTTAGCATTTACGATGGAGGACGAGACAGGGTGCAGTGAGAGAATGGAACCAAGACAGGAGGCATCAGTGAAGACGAGGCAGGAGGCAGAAGTAGTCGAGACGAGACAGGAGACAGATGACGTGAAGACGAGGCAGGAGGCTGGTTCCACGCCGCACGCCGGCGAGTCAACCACTGAAGAGAACAGCAGCAAAGTAAAGACGACTGACCAGGATGTCGAGGAAAATTCTTCTCCCCCTGAGAAAAACACAACCCCCTGGCCGCTGCTGATGAACCTGAAGAACAAAATGTCAATCCGATCCAAAAGTCTGCCCGACCTGCTATGGGGACAGAACAAAACTGATGCCGCAAAACAGGCTAACAAGAACATCTCCGAAGAACGCCTGTCACAAACAATGTGAACAGTTGTTGGTTGTGTCCCGGTTCGGACTATGATCAGTTTGACCAACTTTCTAGCATTTGCATTGTATACGTTCGTAGTTGCCTTACAAACAGGAATTACAGAATTTTCAGGGGTAACGTTTAGTACACTTTGTATATAAGATCAGTTGGTACGGTGAGGGCGTTTCTGATATAAACTTTATAAGCTGTTGCATCCTTGAAGTGTTTGAAAATAGGAAAAGAAATTTAGACGTAGGCTTGTTGATGAACCATTAGAAAATTGTCCCTCAATGTGAAGGGAGAATAATACATGTAATTTAAATATTTTGATAGAATTGTTTCGTGGTGATGTGGAATGATGTAAACTTTATGGATAGTATAGTGAAGGTTGTATCAGTGACATGGGACGCTGGCCCGCTCTGTGTACGTGACTGGAGAATTCTTTAATGCATCACTTTATTCATTATGTGAGACATCTCACGGATCTTTATTATCTTGTAATATTTCACCTACCGGAGTTCTCTGACATTGTGAGACTACAATACCTTTGTACAGTAACAGCGAGTTCTAGATTGTCATCAATTGATGTCACAGGCATACAAATAGCGTTATGTAAATGTAACAATGAAGACTATCACACAGTCGTAATTTGTATGTCGTGCCTTGTTGGTTCATTGCACCATATCGTACTAATAAACAGTAGTTGGTAACAGTGTATATCTGTGATGGTTATACTCATAGTCTTGTAGTTTGTTATTGACGCTGAGAGTCATGTAATCACCCATTTTCTACGAATGGACAAGACCTACAAATGTCACAGTCTATATGACCTTCCTTACGATAGAAGTAGAACTGTCTTGGTTAGTTACTTATCGAAGGGTTTAACTTTGGCAGTTTTATGTACACTTTCACTGTAAGGGCTTTTCCAGTCAACACAGCCAGGGGTGTTGGAGGGTTTGTATAGTGTTACTGCCACGTCACCACGGAAGTTAGACCGACCCCCCTCACCACAGCAGTGGGACTGACCCGGACGCTTCCATCCACAGGGGGTGTCAGTTTATCATCACTACCGAAACAAGACGCTATGGTCTCGTACTGACTACCTGTCTTACCCACTTTTCGTCTCGGACTGGGGTTTACAAAACTTTGGTAACGGCTTTTGAAGGACGTGTTCTCCGTGGCCTCGGTTCGCCGCTCCTGGTAGGCGTGCATCCTGAAGTGGAGGTTCTTCAGCCTGTGGTCGGTGTGGTACAGGGTGAAGGTCCGCACGGGAAACTGTGTCCGCCACACCGACTCCGTCGTCACTTGCTAAAGAGAAAAGTCAACGTTTATCATGAACCTACGTTTTGAATAATGGACAATATAGCTGACGTACTAGACAAGTGCAAGTGTGGCTTTAAGTCGCTAAACCAGTAGCCACCTACACGGCCTACATCTCATGACCAGAAACGACTAGTATGCTGTGTCACACCCACTTTCCAGTCTTTGCCCTATAGTTATCCTATCACCATAACCGGGTCCATTATGCACATTACCTGCTGGGTTAATCCCCGGAAGGCCCACCCTGGATCGGGGTCCTGTGCCTGTACAGAACAGCTATCACCAGGGTACATACAGCTCATGGACAGGCCGCCACACTGTCTCCGCCCGGCCTGGCCTTCCTGCTGGCGTATGCACTACAAGGAAACAAGACGTCCCTTTTAGTATAAGTAGGCAATCCGTGAGTATTCTCCGGTACAAAGGCACCATCGACTAGACCGGCAGGGGATTGGGGTAGGATGGGATACGACAGAATCAGGTTTAGAGGTAACTGTTACTGTTAACATGATTAATTATGAACGAACCTCTAAAGCATCCGCTGTGTCGTTGATACAGTACACTCGAATGTTGACATCTTCAAATGATCCTAAATGCGGCCCAAAAGCCACGAACCTCACGGTCTTTCCCGGTTCAGACCCCCGCACTATCGGCGCAAAGGACAGGATTTTGCTCATGTGAACGATGCACTTGTTCTTCAGGAAGCAGGCCCGGACATTTACGGCGTTTTGGTCGTCGTTTCCCGCGTCATGTGTGAGAAGACGCCATGATTTGTTTTGAACGGAGATGTCCTCACAGGCAAGAACAGCCGGTGTGCTCTGACTGTTCAGGAGTCCGCAGTGTTCGAACACTAATGTGGCGGGCTTCTGGAGCTGAACGCCTGACGGGCCACACAGCACCACGGGTCCGATCAGACTCTGGGCGGACTCAAGACGTGGACGATCCGAGGTGTCCCAGCTCACAGACAACAGGATGAGAAGCTGCTCGCCCTCGGGCACCGCCTTCGGTGGGATGAGAAGTTCTGCCCCGCAGCTGGGCAGCCGCAGCACCGCGCCCCTAGCATCCACCATCCGGGAGGTATAGCTGACCCCCTCCATACCCTGCACCGTCAGGCTACTCGTGAAAGACCTGTTGAAATTTTCGTCCGTACTATGGGTGGATTCTGGACTCATGGCGCCCGGGTTGGTAGCGTATCCAGTGTCCTTACTATTATCGGAGTGGCCGTCAGAGTCCTTCGTGTTGTCCCCTGTTTCCTGTCCGTCCAACTTGATCTGTTTGTTCAGTCCTTCGACCGCTTTACAAATGGAAGTGATATCCACAAGTTCACTGTCTCCGTCAGTCGTTGTAAGGTCTTCCGATTTAGTGGTAGTTTGGAGTTCCACGTTGTTTGATGACTCTGTTACAGACTTTGTCTCTGATGTTTCTCTTTCACTGCGGCTTCCTTCATCATTCATCCCTTCTTCTCCTCCCTGTCTTGTCACTGTACTGTCCATGAGAAGTGGATCAGGAGTACACAGCATGGCAGTAGGCGAGGCGTCGTCCACCACCGTCCCCTCTTCATCAGAATCCTGGGTGCAGGAAGAACAGGGCAATCATTGACAAAGAGAATGGTACTGAGCGATTACTTTTTTTTAACTTTGAAACTTTCCAAGATGCCAATTATTAGCAGAATGTTTGGTCTGGATCAACAATATTGGATACTTTAGATACTTAATTATGTCCGATAGCTGACATTACAACATTAATGTTGTAAGCAGCTAATCTTCCCGGACATTAAAACATACAAACATAAGACATACTATACAGATTTAATTGTTCTACTGTGAGGGATGTAGGATTGCCGCGTATCATTTATCTGTGCATGTGTACTCTGTGTGCTCTTAGCTAAACACCACAACTAGAAAACACCTGACTGGGCCACTTCCCCACAGAAAGTCCATACAGCGTGTTCGCTTAATCATCCAGTATCTCCAGCTCGTCATTATGCTGCACGTAGTCCTACAGAGCCTAACCATAGATCACATCTGCCGCAATGCGCAAGTCTACTTCGGGGTACTACTTCGTTGACTCCATATACAAGGAGATAATCAAATTCGATCGTCTACGTCTATAGTACCGCTCACATACACTGTAAGTCATACCAGATCACTTGTAGCCGACAGTAGGTAGATTTGTCAGCAATGATGGTAGGGAACCAAATATCGATTTCCAGTTCCCAACCACTCAGGTTGTCTTGATATTGACTGGGCGCCACAAGCTGAAGATGATATGATCACACCGTGTGACCCTCACCGTCCGCTACACTCTAATGTATCGACTATCTGGGGTGCGATAACTCTGTTTTCACTTGATTAAACCACTCTCCAAATAATCCAGCCTGGAATGGAAAGGGGTATTCTAATCCCCTGATACTTTATCTCATTCTTCAAAGACGTTATTGTTCTCTAAAGCCCCAGAAAATCATAAAATGTCTAACGTCGTTTCATTCAACAGGCGTTTTAGCCTCATCAGAAGAACATATGAACACCGGGGTTCTTTGTATTACCTAATTTCTTGTATGTATTCTAGATAAGTACGAGTAGTAGCAACTAAAATGGGAATTCGCCTGCGCATGCTTTCGTTGGTACAAACATGATAAGATACTTGTTTTTTCAATGTACAATGCAAAGTGCACGGAATGCTGCATTTTAGTGTTCTGTTGCTTGTCTACACAGGGTCATCAGTATCATACAAGAAATGGCTTCTTTTTTTTCTCACGGGGTATAAATGATGGCTAGATAATTTTTTAAAGCTTATTTCCCAGGAATGAGGGTATGGCGCCTACCTGTGACGGGACCCTGAGCGTCATTTTGACGTAATCGTCGGCGTCCTCGTCTACGTGCTGGAATGCCCGGATGTCCAGACGCAGGTGTTCCACCTCCAGCTGTTCCTTGGCCGTGAACTTGAAGATACAGAAGGGAGATGACTGGTGCCAGATGGACTTGTAGCTGATGACCTGAGGGCATTGAGAGACGGAAGTAAGGCGACATTACAAGCACGGGATTTTGTAATAGCTTACAACAATGGACCGCTTCTTTCCAATGTATTTGTTGTTGTTGTTGTTGTTTTGCATTTCATTTCATATTTCACTACACGTCATATCAAGAATATGATATCATTTCTTTTGATGTGTGCATCGTGTAAACGTGTGCATGATACTTTTTTGACACGTTAACACTGGCCAACTTCCTTATTTTTTCTAGAATTTCAGCAGGTGCGGTTCTTGTAATGTGGGAGCCGGAAGCCCGCGTCCACACATCTGGCCTCACAAAATTCCGAAGCGTGTTATACAGGACGTTTTATGCCGACACAATGAAGCAGCGCGGGACGCGAGCTCGTTATATTTCCGTCGTAATCCCTTTAATGGAACGTAACGTTAATATTGGCAATATTATTTGGGCACCGTTTCCACCGAAGACCTACCAGCACTGCTGATGAACTTTAATGAAAACGTCTATTTTTCTTGATATCTGTCATGTCTAATTCCTAGGGGATGTACGATTGTCCTTTCCAAAGTAAGGAGACTGTTGTTTCCATTTATGTGTGATTTCTCAGTCCGGTCACGTTTTCTGTATCACATGTGTTCTTTATTCATTGCTTGTTAGAGGACACAAATATGTGCGCGAGACTCAAAATTAAAGTTCAAAAGACTCAAGTGAGAACAAGGTTTCACAAAACAATTATCACGTTCTACCTCCCGAATTCCGGTAGATTGAAATGGAATAATAGACTACAGTTTCATACCCACCCCGGGGCCCAGCCTACATCGCCAAGGTTGATCATCTACTTGAATGAACTCTTTGACTGCTACTTCAACAATAAATCTGTCTTCATAATCATTTGTCACTTTCCTTTGTCTCTTTCAACCTGCCTGTTTGACATTGCGGGTTGCAGTATTGACACATGTATCGGTATTGGCCCATCGGGAGAGTTCCGAAACAACCGCACTTCACAAACGTGAAGACTGGAGATGTGAGGAAAGCTGCGGGGAGAGATGAGAGGATGTCCGTGG
>NW_017804098.1:705254-706264 GCF_001625305.1 Branchiostoma belcheri
CTGGACTTATTGGCTTTGAAAGTTTTTACCAGAAAGTGCCCTGCAGTTCCAGAACAAGCTGCTAGGGGGACCAAACTCACACTACTTATTCCTGACAAGATAAGCTATCTGTCACCAAAAAGTCAAGACCATAGCTTGTTCAGGACAAAAGATACAAAAACCGGAAGTTCTGCTGCAGTACCAAGGTCATCCACCAGGAGGCCCATACTTGACCTTGACCTTTGTCTTTCCAAGACTTACCATCATACCAAATATCATCACAATCCATAAAGGCGTTCTGAAGTTATGCTGACTACAAAGTTGCGGAAACACACACAGACACACACACAGACAGACACACACACAGACAGACACACACACAGACAGACATACAGACAGACACGCCAAAAACAATACCTCCATTTTTCATGGAGGTAATAGGTTGAGGGAGAAGTTTCCGGTACATGCACAGCAAATCATGTAAGGATGGAATGGGATGGGATGGGATGGTGGCCACTACAGCGCACACACATTTCTTGTGCATAATATAACAGTGCCAACTAGCTCGGACGCTATGTTCGGACTTTTATGTATTAAAGTTTTATGTAAGATTTGTGTAATCTTATATGGTCTAGTCAGCGTGGCGTATTAAGGACCCTGTGGTATCATCTGTTATAGGAAAGCCATTTTAAGACCTTCTATGGTTAACACGTGTCACCTGATATTTTACTGACCCTTCAGTTCTTATTCTTCACATCCCTACCCCGTCCCTAGCTAGTCCCTATCTTTTAGTCCCTTCGGTCATGTCGGTCGTTTCTTTTTTGCCTCTACATTTCGATCCAATTATCTGCAATTGTCTGTCATCACGAGTACTGGCGCTGACAATTTAATCTCATCCAGGCACAATTACATCTCAAACAGGACCCAGATGAGACGATCAGTCTCCCTGTCAGGAGTCGTGATATCCAATCAAGCAAACCAAGACAAGCTGCTGCTGTCCGGACAACCAGCACAGGCGTGAGGGACTCGAT
>NW_017804098.1:706284-714559 GCF_001625305.1 Branchiostoma belcheri
CTGTATCACATTGTGTTCTTTATTCATTGCTTGTTAGAGGACACAAATATGTGCGCGAGACTCAAAATTAAAGTTCAAAAGACTCAAGTGAGAACAAGGTTTCACAAAACAATTATCACGTTCTACCTCCCGAATTCCGGTAGATTGAAATGGAATAATAGACTACAGTTTCATACCCACCCCGGGGCCCAGCCTACATCGCCAAGGTTGATCATCTACTTGAATGAACTCTTTGACTGCTACTTCAACAATAAATCTGTCTTCATAATCATTTGTCACTTTCCTTTGTCTCTTTCAACCTGCCTGTTTGACATTGCGGGTTGCAGTATTGACACATGTATCGGTATTGGCCCATCGGGAAGAGTTCCGAAACAACCGCACTTCACAAACGTGAAGACTGGAGATGTGAGGAAAGCTGCGGGGAGAGATGAGAGGATGTCCGTGTGTGTGTGGTGCCAGGAGACATCTATCATTTACGGCATGGAATACCGCCGGGTCGATACACATCATACTGCTGATATCCAGACACTTCATGATCAAACAGTCGCGTGGGGAAACGCACTTCCACCACATTAAAATCGATTTATACAAACTAGTATGTATCAGAATCGACTGAGCCATCTTCAAGGGAAAATACATTAAGACATCACTATCAGCCGGGAGTGTATCAAAATCTATAAGAGTACGTTCGTCTTCCTTTATAATCCCATAAATTTGAAAGAGAGAGGGCGGGGGGGGTCGATAAACACGTATTCTTTGAGCATGCGGCGTCGGAATTATGGCTAACAGCCAAGGGGGATAAGTGCTGTCTTGTGATGTATGTTTTACACAGAACAAAGTGTAGTTCTGAGACGGAGAGGAGGTTATATTTTCCTTCAGATGAGACATATATTTCATCCAGACGGTGTACGATGTTAGAATTCTAACTTTAACAAGGTAACGTGAGGGACAGAATTGATCGCTTCCTCGGGTCAACCAATATCTGTCCGCCCAGAACGTACCGTTACTTGTCGAGGTCGACCGTCTAATACGATCAGTGTGTGTAGCTGATTTACCAAACAATTGGTTTTGTCAGAGAAATGTCCTCAATTAGAAAAGCCAAGAAAACGCTCGACATTCCTATGATTGAGTCTGCGTCAGGTGACAGGTCGAAGGTCCTGTCCGGTAGGGCTTATGCCGAACTGTAGAGAAAAAAGGGGTTTCACCTTTTTCAGTTTGGTAGGGTTATGCTCTTCTACATGTTTCAGGTTGTGCCTAATGCGCACGCGCAGCTCGGACCCGTCGTTGTAGAAGGCGGAATCGGCGGTTGTCATGGAAACCAGCGTTCCACGTGTCGCTTCCTTCTTTTCTAACACCTGAAAACAAAGTACACAACTGTTGAGTCAGAAAAATTCCCTATTATTGCATGAATATGCACGGTACTGCATGATATTCTATGCCAGAAAAGTATCTACCGTTACCTCTGACAGATCACTGTGATGGTGCTTGCTTCCATACTATGTAATAATTAACTTTGGCTGTCTTTCTTTAAACATTTCAATGATGACTTTTATTTTGTAATATGGTTTCCTTATTCAAAGACGTGCCGACTTACCACACACTAGACTAGATAAATGTGCGGACGGAGGACACAATATTACCACGGAGGTACATGATTTCCCAGTGGACCGCCAAATCGTTGGTTGAATTACTGCTGCACAGTCCGTAGACTGTCGGGTTTGTCTTTTACACAATAATAACTGGTATGCTCAGCAAAAACGATATATCCTTCATTCATTGCATGTTCGACTACATCAGAAACAAGAGTTCCGAGATCTCATACCTCCATGAAATATGGGCTTACTTTGTCCTCATTAATTATGCAAATACCTCTACATTAACATATTATATGCATAGCGATGCATACCTTTAAGTAAGTTACACATGTTACGAGGTATAAAATTCCCATCATTCACCAATAAGGATTCACAGAATTTTCACATAAATTATGCAAATTAGGTCACCATTTGCATAATTGATATCTGTTGATGTTCCGCCTGCCACAGATTAAATAAATTACATGTATAGCAGTACCATTATATGAAACACTGTAATTATAAAATTTCCTCATTAATTATGCAAATTAAGTCCTCATTTGCATAATTTGCATTTAATCATGTACAACTGTCTCTCAGGTACAAAAATGATGAAAATACTAGTACGTTGTTCCAATCTGGACTTATTGGCTTTGAAAGTTTTTACCAGAAAGTGCCCTGCAGTTCCAGAACAAGCTGCTAGGGGGACCAAACTCACACTACTTATTCCTGACAAGATAAGCTATCTGTCACCAAAAAGTCAAGACCATAGCTTGTTCAGGACAAAAGATACAAAAACCGGAAGTTCTGCTGCAGTACCAAGGTCATCGACCAGGAGGCCCATACTTGACCTTGACCTTTGTCTTTCCAAGACTTACCATCATACCAAATATCATCACAATCCATAAAGGCGTTCTGAAGTTATGCTGACTACAAAGTTGCGGAAACACACACAGACACACACACAGACACACACACAGACAGACACACACACAGACAGACATACAGACAGACACGCCAAAAACAATACCTCCATTTTTCATGGAGGTAATAAGTTGAGGGAGAAGTTTCCGGTACATGCACAGCAAATCATGTAATGATGGAATGGGATGGTGGCCACTACAGCGCACACACATTTCTTGTGCATAATATAACAGTGCCAACTAGCTCGGACGCTATGTTCGGACTTCCAAACTTGATCGAAAATGAGCACCATTTTATAATGAACTTTATGAACTTTATTGCATATTCACGCCCTGCATGGGCCAAATGCACTAAGCTGGATAACTATAGGTACAGGTATAGAGGAAGCAAGTGTTACACTTCTGTGTTATAACTATAGGTACAGGTATAGAAGAAACAAGTGTTATACTTCTGTGCTATAACTACAGGTACAGGTATAGAAGTAACAAGTGTTATACTTCTGTGCTACGTCTCTAACTACAGGATCTATCTACATGGTCTCCTCTCTCTTTTTGAAACATGTATGAACAAATTTGCATAGCTTTTCATTTACATCGTAGTGCCTGGATGTCATAATATATTTGAACAGTTCTGCTTTTGACAAGTATGTATATTTCTTCTCTAACTCTAAGGAATTGATAAAGGATTTCCGCATATCATTGTATAACGGGCATTCTAAGACAAAGTGTGCTTCATCCTCTACACAGTTACTGTTACATAAAGTGCAAATTCTGTTACTTGCGGGAGTCTGGTTATACCTACCAATTTCGATCTGTAATTTATAATGGATTGTACACTATACAATGATAAGCGCCGATTGCTGTTCACCTTTCTTTCCGCTTGTTCAATTGATTTCAATATATTAGATCCTATAGATAAATGCAACTACATTCTAAGGGGAGATAACCAATACAGTGTTCAAATAGGAAAATACATTAAAGAATGTTTTGATCTTAGAGAACAAATGTTAGAGAATAGTTAACCTTTATTGTGACATCATACATATACTCTGTACGTAAGATGACGTTATCCACACATGTATTTAGCTTTGTTAGATCTTTAGTTAAGTTGTAGAAGACCATACAAAAGTCTCTGTACTTTTTTGTTGTGTCAATAAAGAATCTTTGTATTACAGTTTTATGTAAGATTTGTGTAATCTTATATGGTCTAGTCAGCGTGGCGTATTAAGGACCCTGTGGTATCATCTGTTATAGGAAAGCCATTTTAAGACCTTCTATGGTTAACACGTGTCACCTGATATTTTACTGACCCTTCAGTTCTTATTCTTCACATCCCTACCCCGTCCCTAGCTAGTCCCTATCTTTTAGTCCCTTCGGTCATGTCGGTCGTTTCTTTTTGTGCCTCTACATTTCGATCCAATTATCTGCAATTGTCTGTCCATCACGAGTACTGGCGCTGACAATTTAATCTCATCCAGGCACAATTACATCTCAAACAGGACCCAGATGAGACGATCAGTCTCCCCTGTCAGGAGTCGTGATATCCAATCAAGCAAACCAAGACAAGCTGCTGCTGTCCGGACAACCAGCACAGGCGTGAGGGACTCGATAGCGACAAACCCTTGAGGTGTCATTTTTTAAGAAATGATGAATGATGTCGAGTTATCAAGTACATTATTATATCAACCAATCATGCTTCTCTAAATCAATCAGCCTTACCTGCACGACTCCCGGGACGTCATCGGTGCAGTACACTTTGACCTGTGGAGAGATAATTGAAGAGATTGTGAGTAAATATTGCTGAGAATTCCGGAATGAGTAAGCTGCTAATATAATTGTACGACGGTGAGGTTGTCCCTCGTGCTCAATAGACGAGGCGGAAAGATTTTTTGCGCTGATAACACAGTAATGGATCACCCGGGGTTCTACTACCTCGTGTTGTACTAACTCATCTATCACAACATAAGTAACAACACAAAAATCCATACAATGTTAACAGGAGAGCGCTGCATGGCTTTAGAATGAGCTCTGTCGGCAAATAAACTAGTCTGCACCGCGTGGTTACAAACCGTAGGTAGTTAAAGCTCAGTGAGGGACATATAACGGCTTTGAATCTTTTTGCAATGTGAAGCAATTCTTATTTTGAGGTAAGTAACGTTAATAGTATATCGTCACTTGTGAAGCCTAGCATTTTTGCGGAGAGGTCATTTCAGTTGAATCGCATATATCACCTATTATATACAGGCTAATATGACACCTGAGGACCTGTTTTACCCAAACCAAATGTCTAGCTAGAAAAGACCGCAAGAATTCACGCCTCATCAAGTACCGGTATTTTCTTTTATCCCACTGGCTCTGTGCGGAGGAGTTTATTTTTCTGGCGCCATTACTAATTCTGTAGGTAAAAAAACTGCGCAACTTGAGAATTTCATTATTCTACCTTTTACGTTATATCTGTAGAACAAATCTAGTTTCCAGTGGAGTTCCCTATCTTGTTAACTTGTAGATCCATACAAAGGATTATCTCTACTGCGGTGATCGCTTCAACACAAAGGATGAAGATTATGAAGGAGCCAACCGTGACACATGACCTTTCCAATTGACAATGGATCGTTGTAGTTGTTATAGTCACTGTCATGGCGTCACAACAAAGGCTTTGCTCCTACACGAGAACAATGGCGACCAGATCAATATACACACGAGGGTAGAACAAGACGCTCCTAGATTGCAACTTTCTGAGTCCCTCTCGACAGCGCAGAGTATTTTGCAGGGTATGCTGGTGTTTTCAAACAGCTACTGTTGTCATTACATCTCGTCGTTATCAGTGGTTGGCTCTTAATGTCTTTTTATGACATTTTACGATCTTACAACCACACTATGCGCAATAGATGTATGTGTGTATAATTGACTAACAGACGATGAACATAAACCTTACGTTTACTTCAAGTTCACGCAATAGCTCTAGCGATAGTTCTAAATAAGCAAGTAGGAAGAGCATTCCTACTCTAACACATACAGGAAGGAAAATGGTTCTCTAATATTTGAATTAATGAATGAACAGCTGCAACTGCCAACACAAGCACTAAATAGATCGGCCGTTCAATAAATCGTTTTATGTAAGGTTCAACTGACCTTGACCATGCCTTTGGCCCTGATAAGGTGAAGATACGCGATGATCTTCACTCGCTTACAGATCAGGATCTCATCGTTCGCCTCTCTTCCCAGCAGGACATAGGCGCCTGGAACTCTTGTATGTATGCTTACTGTTTCCTGCTCCACACCAGGCCTGATCTCTTCCTCACCTTCCACTGTATCAAACCACTCAGGCTCTCGTGTGTTAAAGATGATGCCTTCATTATAACAGACTCTGTACTTCCACCCTCCCTCCTCTTCCTCGTCTTCTTCCACAAGAGCTGAGTGCGGGAACACGAGGGTGGCTGGCAAGTTCAGCTTGCCGAAGTGAGGTCCGAAGTATACGGTAGGGCTGAGGAGGGACTCCGCCAAGTCCGATAAAACTGGGCGGTAGTCCTTGTGCCAACTTAAGCCGAGATACATCTGTATAGTCTCGCCCTCGGGCACGGCTCCCATGGGAACGTCAAGCCGTACACCTACCTCGGGCAGTTCCAGCTTTCCCCCTGTTGTGTCAAGCCATTTGCTCAAGAAGGTCGATCTCCTTTTCTTCGGCCCGTCTTCGTCCTCAGATTTTCTGGGACTTCTGAATGGAAGGTTCCAGGCGGCCCAGCTGCCATTGCCGCTGCCGGACATGGCGCTGCCGTAACTGTTGTTCAGCGAGTCTGTCTCTGACTCAAACTCGGAGTTGAAAGAGTCCAAACGGCATAGTTCCGGGGGTGGTCGTGGGCTGCAGACCGGTTCTACCACCTGTTCCCCCGCCATCGTGGTAAAGTCGGGTGCTGTGTCGGGCATTCCGTAGTTACTGTCTTAAACATGACCCATGGCACGTCCTTCCAGCGCTTGGCATCGGGCACAAACCTAAGGAAATTGCAAGTCGAACCTTCCCGCGCGTGCCGAGATGTGCTGTCCCAAAAGTGGGTCACGCACAGTTGACGTACAGGGTTTATGACGACGTTCAAACCAATAACACGCGATCCATGTACCTCGATCACGCCTGCGTAGATGCCACAGCGGACAGATGAGGGCGTCCGTCGTTACCTGGTAATGGAAGGCGTTTCCCAACAGCGCTGTTAGTCTGTTTGACCGGAGTCTTGGTGCACTGTGACTTTTCCGACACGATACGTCCTCGCCATAATGCTTTCATAATGCCCTGGTGTCGCCTTCGAGTGGCCCGGTCGGACCGGTTTTCTCTCGATATTGCCTGCGGGGCACAGTTTTATAATCGAGAGTAGGGAGTGCTGGTCAGGTGAAACACTTTATTAATGTAGTCAGACAGAAAATACTCTACAGGAAATGAAGTACTGGTAGTTTTAAGGCTAGACAATTTGACGATGTGTGCAGACGTGTGAAAACAAACAAAAAATCCAGTTGAACCTCTCTTTCTCGTCAATTATTTCATCTATAACTAGAGGTCGGAGATCTCATGTCTTCGTCAGAGGTACATCGTTCTAGAGAAATTAACATGCGTATTCTTCAATCTTTACCTCCATGAAATGTGTCATGGAGGTTATATTTTCAGTTGCGTTTATCTGTCCGTCCGTCCGTCCGTCCGTCCGTCTGTCTGTTGGTCAACAAGATAACTCAAGAACGCCTGGATGGATTGGTTTCATACTTGGTGTGTTGGTAGGGTGTGACAAAAACTGGAAATGATGAGATTTTTGTCCCCCTAGTGGCTTCCCTTGGTACTGCAGCGCAACTTCCGGTTTTGATATCTCGCGATCTGGACATGCTAGGGTCATGAAATTTTGATGGAAGGTAGCTCTCGTGCTTGGGAAGAAGTCATATGAGTTTGGGCCCCCTAGCGGCTTGTTCTGGAACTGCAGGGCACTTTCTGGCGAAATGTTTAAAAGCCAATAAGTCCAGACAGCAACAACATATTTTCATTATTTTTGGTGTGTAGGTAGCTGAGAGAGAGATGTACATAATTAAATGCAAATTATGCAAATGAGGACTTTATTTGCATAATTAATGAGGAAATACAATAATTACAGGTTTACGATATCTCGCGATCTGGACATGCTAGGGTCATGAAATTTTGATGGAAGGTAGCTCTCGTGCTTGGGAAGAAGTCATATGAGTTTGGGCCCCCTAGCGGCTTGTTCTGGAACTGCAGGGCACTTTCTGGCGAAATGTTTACAAGCCAATATTATACTACTTACATACATGTAATGTATGTAACCTATGGCAGGCGGAACTTCAACAGATACTAATTATGCAAATGATGACCTAATTTGCATAATTAACGCAAAATTCTATGATTTCGTATGGTGAATGATGAGAATCTGTATCTGTATAGCCGGTATAACCGCCTTTCGGCGTAACACACCAGCTTCGCAGGCACGCGGCGCGGCGGCAGCTGGCTATATTACACCGATCGACTTGTTACACCTAACCCTTGAACTTCTAGCTCTAGACATTGTTTAAAGCTATCTATTGACAATGCCCCTACTGTACGTGGTGACAGTGAGTTCCACTCTGCGATAGTTCTAGGAAAGAATGAATTCTTGAACACCTCAATCCTTGGTTGATAACTCTGGTACTTGAATGCGTGGCTATTTCTTGTTCTCTTCTGGGCTGGTATTAGGTACTTAGTAGTTGGGACATCCACCAGTTTATTAGTCATTTTGTACATCATGCATAGTCTAG
>NW_017804098.1:714579-799452 GCF_001625305.1 Branchiostoma belcheri
CTTGGAGACCACGACAGTAATATGCCTATCAAATTTCATTAACTTCCATCCACACATACAAAAGTTATCCTGCTCACAAGAAAAATTAACAAAATGCCCCCTGTAGTCACAACCGAAACCCCCCACGAAGCTCAGTAACGAACTTAACCTTGGTCCCGACAATAGTAAGCACCACACCAAGAATTATAATCAACTATTTTACAAATACTTGAGTTATCTTGCTAACAAGCCACAAACACAAAAGGTGCACTAACGTGACGCACGGACCCCCACGAAGCCAAAACTTGTACTTGACTTCGGCCTTAACAGCGGTAATCTGCCTGCCAAAAATCATGGACGTCGAATCATGCCTTCCATAGTTATATCGCAAAATCCGCAGTTCCCCACACTCCGGCGAGACAATTTCATAGTCCTTCTGACGAAGACAAATATGTTTATGACAGACTTACCTTTCCCTGTTGCCAGCGTTTTACTTTTAGTTCCTTTTATCACAATCCCTAGTGTTGCCAGCTGCGCCTCTGGCGTTGTAAGAAGCATGGTGATAACTTTTTCCGTTATCACCATTACCTGCCAGGCCAGGTGCCTGTCTACATGCCCACCTTGTGAAATGCTACTGTACTGCAACAAGAATAACAGACTTCAAGCATCACATGCAAGCTGAACTCGCCATGAGGCGCTTTGCCTCCACAATTTGTATCAATAGAGCTGTCAGAATCTCAGCAGCACAATGCCGCCTTTTAATGATGATAAGTGGTTGATGGATCAAACTTTATTGCACCCAAGAGCGGGATCACATCATCTTTATGAGGCAGACTATCTGTAAACAGACGCCAGCAGCGAGGAAAGGCGTCAGAAACTTCATTTTACATTCACGGTGTGTTGCACTGACGTACCCGCTCGATAGGCGGGTATCAAGCCTCAGACTGCCTTTCCTAGAAACACAACGCTGTTAATGATTCTTGGAAAAGACCTGAGAGAGCAGAGACAGTCACACGACCACACTACCTAACTTTAAAATGGCAGGTGTTTCTAATGTCCGTGTATGTCAGTGGAACCAAGACAGAGACGCAAATGTACTGGCTGGAATATGACCAAGTTATTTATTGCGATTCACGTTGCCTGTATCATTTTTGATTGAATGTTCTTCTTGAATACCTTTAAAGATTCGTGCATGATGACCTATTCCACGTCTAAAGAAACGTGTAATTGTAAACTTCGGTATTCTGTTGGAAAGGTAATCCTGGCCAGCGCCTCATATTAAACCGACCTAAGAAACTTCAAGCGTATCGTGAGCAACACCTATACCTAGATTATAGAATTGCTACGGGTGATAATATATTTGATCTATTCTGTTCTTGCATACATATTTTGACCCTTGTGTGCTTGTGGGGGCACGCTTGTTGGATGTGACTGCACAGATCAGGTCGGCAGCATCTACGGAGGCTGACGTGTTGCAATTTGCTGGGTTTATCGATCAGATCATGTTCCGCTTTCCTCGTTAAAACTGCAACAAGTCTGACAGGCCAGGTGACTAATCATGGCGGGAAATCGATCTTCCGCTTATTCTGGTATCGGTGAAAACTTGGGGAGATCTTGCGAGGTTGTGTGTGTGTGGGGGGGGGAGCTTTCAATCCAGCCAGCGTCTGCTTTTCCGTCCTTCTTGACACGAACAATCCTGCCAAAAAGACCATCCAGAGAGAGGGGAGACATCATCGAATGTGACTATATTCATTATTAACGGTTCAGTCCGAATGCCCCCCCCCCATCTCCCTGTCCCTGCAAGTGTGCATCAGTACCAGGCGCTGCCGGAGGAGACCTCTAGATGTCCCACGGAGAAAAGCCAGGGCGTGGTGCAGATCACCTGCATCATTTATTCATACCATGTACCAGGAATGAGCATCCGGATGCCATCAATACACATACTTGCGGTGCTATCAATCTTGCAATAAATTGCGGCTTAACATAATATAATATCAGATACAATCTTGTGTCCCCGTCTGTCGCTTTCCCTCTCACGACTACCAGTCTTCTATCAATTGATGCAACAGGATTAAATGCAGCCCACTAGCTAGCAATTTTTGATGTGTCCGCTATCTGAAATGCCCCATCATATGGATGATGTCTGATGACAGATACATGATGCTCGTTGACATATTGATCCTAAAGTTAAATGGACCACGAACACGGACCACATACATTTGCTCCTATGTCAGGATATGCGGGTCAATGTTACCTCCTGGTGTTGTACGTAGATGGAAGTGTCAGAACTGATCCTGCTGCTCGGCTCACTTCGATTCCAGATACCCTTTGGATACCAGGAGGTTCAGAGTCAAATTAACCTATATTTCTTCCCCCATTTCCGCTGTTCGAGATAAAGCAATTGGAGCGTTTTTACTTCGCTTTTTATTCATGAAGAAAATGTTTCGGAGATGAAATTACATTTTTGGCCATCCAGAACTGGTCTTTAATTTCCCGTGTGAAACATCGCAATCCGTGCTATGATATATTCTTATTCCGATCACCCTGTTCTCCAGATTCAATTTAGCGGCAGTAAATCTAGCTAGAGAGCAGAATTAACGTATAAGAGGTCATGTGGCTTTCAAACTTAGACAATTAAGGTGCCGGAAATAACACCGAGTCCATATCTGAAAGCATTCCTTGTAATTGTTAGAATATTCATTTACTCATGTATGCCTTACATCTTGTTCACTCTTGTCTTAAGAAAGCGCTTCTACACAACTGTTAGCTAAGAAGTATACAAAAATATGTTTCTCCTCCAGCCCCCTGGGTACTTTCAGATTTCCATCCACACGTTCTTACAAAGGAAATCCCCTAACGCCAATATGAAGATCTGACACGTAGATGGATCGTGCAGCGGGACATCCATCATATATCGCAGCAGGAGGGGCCGGGTCAGTTCCCCACGTGCGACAGCCAAGGTGTCAACTTTGGCAAGCGTTAATCTAGGATCTCAGCCAACCGCCTGGTATCATCTGCAGAGCAGTCAGTGGGAAAAGGGGCTATCCGTCATGCAGGGGCAGGGCAAAGGCAAATGGTACTTAATTGAGTGCCTAACGTTGTGTTTGTTGTAACGTTATGGCGGAACACCAAAACACCAAAAGCGTGCGCTAAGGCTTGATGTGTGCCACTCTCAGAAAAGAACAGTCATGTCTTCAGATATCAGGGTTATCAACCAAGAATTGAGGTGTTCAAAAACTCGTATTTCCCAAGAACCATCGTAGAGTGGAAGTCGTTGACACAAAGCACAGTTGGGGCATAATCACTAGAAAACAACTCCTGCAATTGAATGTGCAAAGATTGAGTGTAACAAGTCGTTCGATGTGATATAGCTAGCTGCCGCGGGCCTGCGGAGCTGGTGTGTTACGCCGAAATGCGGTTATGCCGGCTATATCGATACAGATACAGATACAGATACACTCGCAAAGGGAAAGGTTGATAAATTTGTGCTTTTTCACCATGGCAACCATGAAAAAACGTTGCCGCAAGTTTCTCTGCACACGCATCATGATTTATTATTTGGTACTAGGTTTCAAGCGGATGTGCAACCGTAAAAACAATTACTTTTACTATACATTGTTGCTCATTGCAACTTTTGTGATCTTTGCAGCCAAGAAAGTACATAATCTGATTATAGCTTCACCACCAGTGGAGCTCACTGACTGTTGCCGGCTGTCAGGCTGTGCATTAAATCACCAGTAAATTGGTCAACGAACGGCCTATTGATGGTAAAACAAAACAGCTTAGCTAGTGACCTCATAACAAGACTGTTAGACACTATGTCCTATTTTCGCTTTGCCTGGACTTTGATAATAACAGGTCAAAGAAAAATCGATCTATGAATTATCCTTTGTCTAAAAGTCTGAAGTGAGGACACACCACGAGCTCAATCCACCGAATCACTCAATCAGTGGGGTCGTGTGGCGTCGCGGCAGAGTGCGCGACTCGGAACTAAGAGTCCCGGGTTCGAGTCCTGACATGCCACCGATCTTGTGCCCTTGGGAAAGGCACTTTACACGGCTTTCCTCACTATGTCCTGTCATGTATTTGTCCCCTGTGTTGGTGGCGGCATTAATATAAGTTGAAGAAACTTGAGTGTGTCGTCACCACGTCTGGTGATTACATGTTGGAATAAAAAAATAAAAATAAAAAATCCACCGAACAGCATCCTATACCGTACGCATGATTGCTAACACCCAGCTGCATTTCCAGTGACTACGGCTTTGCTGATAATGAAGATGTGTCGTCTAACTGATAAATTTTACATGAAAGCGGCACGTTTTAAGATAGGTGAGATATGGAAAGGTATTGGGCCGAAGCGCCGTGCAATGTGACGGCAAAGGAATTCTCATCTTGCTATTGGAAAAATGAAGGAATGTACCAGCATGACGATACTTTGCACTTGTGGAAATATACCAATGGTATCAAAATACAACAACATAAATTGTTTTATACAGAATACGATAACGTAACTCCCAATGATCTCGTATGAATATTAATAGACCTCTGTCTCGGTCAAGAACATTTGTACCAAAATGGCTCCCTGCTACAACAGTTTGAGATTTGAATCTGGCTAGGTGATTTGAATCAAGACTAGGTGGGCATGGATATGGTGGCACGACCAAATCTGTCTTTGGTGTGTCTTATTTGGGCTTACGCTATGGTTTCACCATCCACCCCAACTTAAGAAAAATTGCAGTACCCAGAATTATGAGAAAAAAAAACAAGACAATATATGTTATATACGTCGATGAAGGTTAGACATCCAGGTAATACGATATGCCAAAAAACAGTTACTCAAGCAACTGGATATGATTTGGGATTTGGCACTCCCAGCCCCGAGGACAGACAACACTTAAGCTCCTGTCCTGTATAACAGGAGCTTTCAGACTAATTTGCATCATCTTGTCTTGACTTGTCTGACTTTTGTTCCTTTTTCGACTTCCAAAAATTTGTCTTCACTTTATTTGCATATCAATCAACAGGTTGTGTATATAAACCTGCTTTCCCCTCTGGTCTCTCAGTCACTGACGAAAGCTAGTGGATACTAGCTGAAACGTCTGACGTTTTCAAAATCATATCCAGTTGCTTGAGTAACTGTTTTTTGGCATAATATATGTTATATAGTTTATCGTTATAATTTTTCACTCATACTGATTTTCAGTTATTCTGATCTCTGTTAACTTTTCTCAGTTATGTTACTTGATTGTATAATTTACTTTTATACAAATTGCTTTATGTTGTGTTTATGTTATGTTATATTGTTTATGTGTCCCTGGGCTATTTTGGAAGTCAACAATTTTACTGGCTACTCATGTGTTTATAAGATGAAATAAATAAAATGAATAAATAAAAGTGTCTTCTTCTGCTGTGGGAAAGGAGACAGCTGTCTAATATCGAGAAATGACTTACCCGTACATGCTTATTGTTTATCGTGTCCTTGGTACTTAAGTTCAAGAAACCAAGCGCTACGTCTGTCCCTAATAACGTACTCCACTAATTAACAACAAACCCTGACTAGGGTCGCTCACACACGGGGCTCTTTGCGTGTCGTCATAGGACATTTCTACTGGGAGGATGCGAACATCGTTTTCCATGCAAAATGAATGATTGTTGAGATCTTTCTCATCTAGACTGAAAACCTTTCATGATTTGCGGTGAACGATTATGATGCAAGACAAATCACACAGGCCTCGACAACGCCTCAATCTTGGTATGTCCCCGAGGAGGACGTGATCGTTCTGTGGCTTCAGTGCTCATTGCAACAGGAACGTCCTTCTTCATGCCTATAAAGTATTTTATCTCCACGATGAAGTTAATGCCCTCGTTTACTGTTCAGGCACTGTCCGAGGAGAACAAGAGATAGAATATCATCATTTATTCTCCGAACCGTCCGCTGTCCACTCAATAGAAATTGATTCCGAATAAATCATATTACCGACATGCCTGCTATCATTTCAGCAAACCCTCTTCTCAGTCAATACGTCACATCGGCAGATCTATGTGGAACACTCACTTGTATACTATGATGCGTCTTCCAAAATAAATGGGCAGCTTCATTCAAGATTACTGAGTGAGCGGCATTGTCCATACCAAAGTATCCAGGCTCATAAAGAACACCTGGTCCCCTTGTATCACCGCTGGGGTGGCATTTCGAACGTCTTATTTATGATCTCGGCCCAGACAGTGTAATACCTTCGCGCCAGGTAGCTGTGATATGTGTCTTGCCTCATCAGAGATCGATGCTGTATTTTTTATTAGTATTAATATTATTTTACTATCCTGGAGCACTTGCTGGGCGTTGCCCATGTGGACAGGACAAGCTGACCTGCGTTTGAAGGGCATGAGCGTGATGGATATCTGTCGCTCTGTGAATAGAGTGACGTTCTGACGGCCAGTGGAGGGATTACTGTACATTAGTATGAGATAATGAGTCCTCTGTCACGCATTAATGGTCTGTTGTCGGTGCGGGACATCTAGAGCTTCGGGACGGGGGAGTAAGAATGGTCATGGTGTGGGGTTTGTCACGAACTTCTATCTCGACAACCGCTCTGCTTCCAGTTTGTCAATACAATATAAAACTTGATACTTGATACTCAGAACATCACGAGCGATCGCGATGACGTCACAGCCGGCGAACGGTAGGCAAAAAGTGTCTAACGGTTGGTTGATTTGCCTACCAGTAATTTGCATGTGATGATGTAAACAAACAGATCGCTCGCTCGTAATACGTTGAACTTGAATTAACTGTAATTTGGCTGTTTTACTGTCGTAGCAACAACTGATCGTTAGGAAGTAGGAACAACTCTCACTGTGTGGATGGAGACTGTTTCAGCATCTCCAGGATGGAGGAAGTCTGCAAATTGCTCACATGCATGATGGAGTTGTGACCCAAAAGCCCGATGTACTGACATATCGAACGATTCATCAACCAACCAACCAATCAACCAATCAATTACTAAGTCGAACAATCAGGCAATCAAAGCCAGTCAACCAAAAATCAATCGTTCAATTAATCGATCTATGAATCATTTCATATCTACATAATGTAAAGACAACTTTTCGTACACCATTCCTTTGTATTGACTAAGGAGTGGGGCCAGCTACAGTACCCCCACCATATGCCATACGGTTGTCACATGCAAGAAAGCTCGCAGCGAGTAAATTAAATCACACTGAAAGCCATAGCCACGGCTATAGGGGGGTAATCGTGCTGAGTAGTGAAATGTGGGTCACGTTAATTCGCAGTAATTTACTTAGCCATATGGTTCTCAATTTTGAAAAATAGGTCCGCTGAACCGACGACAATGAGATTGATCACTCAGTAAACGGAGACTCGTGTTTTAAACGTTTCTCGCAGTCCGTGTCAGTCCTGCAGTAGAACCGATAACTCAATACGTGAATAACAGTCATCTTTACTTTCGTCAGACAAATTAACCAGCTCTTTCCGCATAGGATTGTATGAAATATCCGAACAGAGCCAGGTAAAGAGGAAAGAGATGATTTAAGAACAAAAATGACAATATGTAGTATACATCATCATTGACATCTAGGTTTGTTACGGAGCTAGTGTGTGTGTGTGTAGACATGAGGTGTTTTACTTCATTTTAAAACGTGTTTCAAATAATGGTGATAAACTCTCATATCAGACAAAGCCTTCTATTGAACCTGAACATCGGTCAATGAAAACTTCAACGTTGGACTTCAGATCAGAGCTTCTTTCCTCGAGGGGATTAAACCAGTTATATCGTATATTGCCACAGGTACTACCTAAGTGCCTTTTCAGTGCTGCACATGTTCCAATAAACATGTCATTTACAGTTGTCCATCGACGACAAAAGTGTAGAAACATTAGCTTCCAATGTGAGTTGTACGCCACATTCGGTAACACGAGCGTCCAACGGAAAGTGGTTCAAAATATCATCAAATGACATGCTGTGTCAGTCGGCAGGGGAAACTATTAAGTCAGTCTGGTTTGCAGCACGTATAAGTGATATTTCTCCCGGGTGAAACATCATTTTTCCGCGCCATCAAGGGTCCAGACGGTTCAAAATCGCACAGAAATGCAATTAAGGGTAATTTCGTTCCAAGGCCAGGATGCGTTATGGTCTCTCTCCATATAACTTTGCGCAAGACCCATAATAAAGTGATATAGCTCCCGGCAATGCAGCACAGTGAGGAGTGCGATCGCATAGGCCAACGGCATTCTGTTGTGGGCGGTGGCTCCATGGAATTTACAACGATCCATTGTAATACGGGACAGAGAAAAAGGCGCAACCCGAAGCACATTTCTCTTAAAGGATATTAAAAGTGATCCATACTTGTATGATATTTTGGAGGAAAAGGGGGTGATTGGAGCACGGGGAGACGCAATTACCTGGTGTGATATTGGTTTTCTCTAGCCGTCAGTTCGCCATGAATAGTTATTGATTTTTTTCTCCCTGGGAAGCGCGCGCGCGGCTGGAGTGATGACATCACCGCTAACGGACGCCCTTTTGAATGCAGTCAGCACCATTTCTGCGAGAGACAAACGCAGAGGAGGAAAGGCGAAAAAAACGTGGCCAAAATATTCCAGCGTATCGGCTGCGGCAGCATCAAAGGGATGCCGGTCGTAACATGGCTTAAATGGATGTGCTGCACATCACGATGACGACGGAGCTATTGGGCGGCAACACAGCCCTCGTTTGAAGAGGAATGTCCTGGGATTCACGGTGGTTGGGCAACCCTGGCAGGACCAACCAGTCACCGGGCTGAGTCACACGTGGGAACGAGATTCTGGTGGACGCCCTTTAAACAACCACTGTGGCCCACGGCAAACTGTGACTTCTTCATATCAGCTACAAGCTTAAGATAAGGCAGTACAGTCATCTTTCAGAGAGAGATTTTTATGAATTTTAATTTCACTGTTGCTTCGCTGGTAGGCGTGGCTACTCTGAAGCCCGGGAAAGCAAGGATACAACAGATGCCGATTGGATACAATGTCGGTCACGTGAGTGAATGTACACTATACGAAACAATTGTAGAAAAAGGGAAATTTTCTATTATATATGATCTTGAATTCCAATATATCGCCCGGTTTTCCTATGTGGAAGGTGTCCTCAGGTGAGGCAACAGTCTTGCATTCATACCTGCAGAGACGGCAACAGCCATTGGTTGGCATCTCTATCACGTGACTGAGATTCTTGGCGGTAGCGCAAAATTGAGGATCAAAATGGCGCTTAGGTGATAGTCGGACAGATGAATGTCGTGCTCAAGAACGGTTTCCGGGGATATACGCGTCAGGATTCACACAGAAAATGTCGGATAAGACAGCTCCAGGATCCCAGCTGAGACTCGAATGGGTTTACGGTTATCGGGGCCATCAGTGCCGAAATAACCTGTACTATACTGCGACCAAAGAGGTCGTGTATTTTGTAGCTGGGGTGGGCGTCGTCTTCAACACACGGGAACACTCACAGAGATTCTTCCTCGGACACAGCGATGATATCATAAGGTATGTACCACTTTAAGGAATACGAAACGATTTGATTCCTATACAGCCTATACCTTTCCAACACACACGATCGGCATCGGGAGGGTGTTGTATGAGAACTGACCATTATGTAACGAATTATTTATTTTTCTCCTCATATAGATCAGAGTTACGCCAGAAAATTTCCCTCAGAAATCGCAGTTCCATTCCTTGTATTGAATTTAATTATTCTGCGTGGAATTGGATAATATTGCACATAGTTAACGCTTGCTTGTTTTCATTCCTGTACACCGTTACCAAGTACTAGTATTCAGAAGGTCGCTTCCGCTACCGGCGGGGTCAAAAGGCACGTTTACTGCAGTGCTAGGCAACACCTGGAAAAACAAGTACACGTGTGCTCAAGATTAACCCCTTTGTCCTGTCATGGGCGGGGTACATAGCAGTTTGTCACGGTACCATCAATAATGATCATGCTACAGTTGTGACACCTAGTATTCTTCAACCTCTCTTCAACATTTTTCTAACAAACTGTATTTTTCCATATTGACAGAACAAAGGGGGAGGGCGGTACACACAGGGATGGTAATTCATTTTGTTGAATCCCCTAACTAAAAAATTTTGGTTCACCAAAAATGTGTGTGCACAACATAAAATGAAGTAGAACGACAGCAAAATGAAGAACAGAAAGAGCCCCAAAGTCTAGCCTCGTTCGCAGACTTCTGATGTGGCGGCCTTAATTTTTTGGGGAACGGCGCAAGTTTATAATATGCCTCGGAGGGAAGATTTTTTGCTGCCAAGGGACTTTGCCGGGGAGAGACGTTTTCCGCGCTGAAAAACTGTCCCTCCGTGGCATAACTCCCATCGCTCCCTGAAAAAAAATTAACGCCGCCACATCACAAGTCTGCGAAGGAGGCTACCCAAAGTCAGTGCGAGGCACTTGATGTGGCATGCACAGTAGTCACTACCAACAAAGTTTTGAGCTCAAAGTATGTCAAGAATGTGCAGTAGAGTTGTGTAGGGAACAACAGTACATTTATGTACATAACCCTACTAAGTTCTATACCAACAGCAGGGTTCTAGCTAGGATTTGATTTTAGCTTAGTGGCACTGGCCGCATGATGAGGGAGCTTAAAAAGAGGTCATTTGAGGGATACCCAAAGGGAAAAAATGTTATTTCTAAGGTATGTAACGTTACATTAAAACAATGTATCCTTGATTTTTCACATTTGATCTGGCATTCTTGAACAAAGAAATACAGTCACAATGCCCCTATGCTGTATTAAAAATTAGCATGGGGGGGGGGGAATTTAGCGTAGGGGGTCAAAATTATATCGTAGGGGGGAAAATTTAACGTAGGGGGTCAAAATTATAGCGTGACAGTACAATATTAGTTGCACAGTTCGAAGTTCTAACCTTGGGTGCACAAAACTGCATATCATTATCACCCAGTATTTTGAGCCCTGACACACAATCATCTTCTTTGCAGAGATGCATAGTATTTTCAAATTTGATCACATAAAGCCATGTGAAGTTCCCCTGGGAGTGAAATGTCCTTTACCCCAGTACTTGAGTAGCAGCCTTTAAGGAAAGGGCTAATATTGATTCATAATGCTGGGGCCATATGCTGAATATACCATGTATTGCAGAAGGTCAACACTGCTTATATGCATCCCACAAGAATGAATTATGGTATGGAATTGTCAGTCAGGGATGCTGCTGATTTGATTTCATGGTGAGACACATGTCTGGATATAACTGTAGCATAGGTACTGTTGAATAATACTCCAGGTGTTGTCCACTATCACTGACTCAATGATCAACAGTTTGAGGTCAATATTTTGTATTGGCTCATGATCTCAGGTTGTCATTTGCCATGTTGCAAATATCAAAGTTATGTCCCTCTTCAGGAAGTTATTAGAGCATTTCCTTATTAATTATGCTAGTTTGAATAATTTACATACTGTTATGTTGGTCTCCAATGTTACCTTCAGGTCAAATAAGCGTGAAAACATTTTTATTCCTTTTTAACATCTTCTTACATACCCTATTGTTACAAGTTGTAGTAAAGAAGCTATACATGTACAATAGAAAAACTTAACTGTGATATTTTGTATAGCATTGATGTACTAGCATGTAGCTCAAGAATATTTGGATAACTATTCAACTATTTATTACTAGACATGACAACGGCACAACACAAGTTTTTCAACTTATTTTCATGCCGCCACCAACGCAGACAAACGCATGAACGGACAACAGACATACTCATTTTCACCTGAGTGAAGTGAGGAAATTCGTGTTAAGTGCCTTTCCCAAGGGCACAAGATCAGTGGCATTGGACAACTCAAGTTAAACTTGTGAATGAACAGTACATGCTGAATGATTAATGAAGTCTTATCTCCTACTCATTTTTTTTTATTAATTTAGATAGTATTTACCTGCATAAATAGAAAAACAGCAACAGTGTTTGTTCAAAGGTGGATCCAGCTTTAGCAAGGCTCTGCCAGCTGGCAAGCACTGTAGGACATTTTGATGTTATCATTATCTGTCAAAGTCAGGTTAATCCACAGGTGTGTTTACTTGCAGACTGACCCAGTCCTGTCAAACCCCTCCAACTTACCCATGCTTTTATAATTTATATCTGCCAGGGAAGCATCTCCAGGTGCCCCTGTTGTCTGTAACAATAACTCAAAAGGTCATAAATCCCTGTGGTTACCTGACCATCCTGGCCATTCTTGTCTTGTGGGAACTGGTGGGATTAGAAAATGGACCAAAAGAGTTTCACGTTATCTCATGCACTTTTTTTTTCAAACTATACCTTAGACAGGACTTAAATTGTTGTTGTTCTATAATAGATACATCTATAAACTGTTTGTCAATTGAGCATATTATGCATCAAATAATGGTAAAATGTTTGTACTGTAGCCTACATTTGTACAAGAAAATCACTGTTCTTTCTTTTTTAATTTTTTTTGTATTGTTTGTATGTCTCTAGATTTTTGTATTATTTTAATGATGTACTGTGTTTTATGTTTTTTTTTGCCTGAAGTAAAGAATGAATGAATGAATGAATGAATGAATAAGAATATACATGTACAAAGATTGTTACATGTACCTTAGTTATCATCTCTACACATATATTGTTGGATGTGGTCATTTGAATCATGTATCATTGATGATCATTATGACTGGGCTTTCATCTTTAATTGGGGAAAGGTCATACCAGTATTACTTGGCAGGACCTTTCCTTTGGATCTCAATCAATGTATGTAAGAAAAGAATACGGAAAAATACAAAAATAGCAGATACATAAAATTATGCAGCCATGCAATTGCAATTGCAATGTAAGCCACACTGTCTGAAGATATGGCAAATGATACCTGAGCAAGTCTTGACGTATCAAGCAGCAAGTACGTGCACCAGCAATCATTAGATTAATGCTCGCTTTGTAGGCAACAATGCAACAATCTTAGAAGTGTGCTTCTTCAAGACAAAATGTATTTGTTACTCGTGCACCAATATGTGGATTTGCAGCCAATCTGGTTGTGCAATGGTGCCCCTTAGGTCTCATTAAGAATGTGTAATTTGAAGCATCACATTCACACAATGGCCTTCAGTATTTGATGTGCCTTTTTATCGATCACACCCATAGAAAGTTTGATTTCCCAAGGCCACTGGCTATTCGTGCTCATCTATATGGAAAATATGAAAAGTGCAGTTTGCAATAGATGGTGGATGCTTGTCAGCAGTAACAAGCGCAGTGGCAGACATGGTTTGAATTTCTCCCATGATCCATTTGACCATTGCAGTCATCTCATAATTTCTATTGCATGCACATGTAATGCCAGACTGATTTCTTGGAATAGGTTATAAGCCATACATGTACATGGTTGATGCCTGAGGTGATGCATGTATTACAAAGTCTTCCAGATAAGGTTCTGACAGTTGTAAGCTCGACATATGTCTGTTGGACATGGTTTCCAGGAAGTTATTTCCATTTAGACTTCAATCAAACTGGTCTCTAAAAACTTTCTACTGTCAATAAAGTTATGATTGTTCTATGTCAACGAATACTTGTAAAGTCCATTATTGTTGTACATAGTTGTACATGTATGGTTCTAACTAATCTAAGTGATTCTGTACTTTTTGGCTTCAGATCAAAGTGAGTCAGATCAGTATGGAAAAGGAATGATTAATGGCATTATGTCTGCCCATAATGAATTTGAAGGTTGATGCCTTTAATTTCAGTTCTTTGCTTTCCTTATCCAGCAGCTTCACAAGTGGGAGTAAATTAGTTCCAGCTGTGACTACTGGTACTTCAGGAAGTGAAAGGAAAGCTAGTGAATACCAATATAGATCACACAGGGGACTTAGAGCTTCATTGGGCAAGGAAACTGGAAACTGTATCTAGTAACACAGGTCTGCCCATATTATAATCCATAGAGCTGTCTGGCCAAGGAATTGTTCCAAATATTCCCAATGTAACATCTGAAAATGAAGACATGCCATATTATCGGCATGTCATATTTTAACTTGACTGTGTTGACTACTATTTTGTAAGTAAACTTAATAAAGGCTAAAATTATTAATTCAAATGGCCAAAGTAAATAAAAGTTGTTAGCTTAAATTGTAAGGATTAACATATTTTCTTTTATGCATCAGGTTCTGATTTGTTTTCAAATACATTTCTAGAAGATACAACCAGTGTTCCAATAGCTACCTATGGAACCAAAGTGTGATCATTGTGTTCATCTTATGGATGTTTTCTTATAGATGTTTCATTTTGAAGTCATACAGAAAGTTATATGCCTGTACATGTAGAATGTCCTATGTTTAGTTGACCATGAAGAGAACATACAGATCACAGGCTCTGACTGTAGCTACATTTTTGTAATGCCCATTGCTAATCTTCTAGCTTCATAATTTGAAATCCTATGAACAATTGTACTGTGTGTGAAGCTTGAATATACATGTGCCCTTGGGTTGTTTATATTCCAGGCATGTCAGTGTCTGAGGGATTGTAACATATAGCGCATAGTGACCTTTGCCATCTACTTTGCCAGAGTAAATCTGTATTGTCAGTCTGGATTTTCCACAGTATATAATTATAAAGCATCAAAGCATGAAGGACTGTCTTTGTCACTTTGCATGTACCGCATGGTGCCTATTTTGTATCATTATCCCAGGAAGTTAAATGGTGCTAACCTTAATAAGCTTAAAACGTCTAACTAGAATGAGGCAAAATATAAGCTGGCATCTCAAAACTAAACAAAAATGACTGAGACGAATAAGAGCCTACGGTGTGGTAATTGGTACCTGTTAGGATGCATGTATATCATATTGTCTGAGATGTAGGAATTATGCTTCCTTCATCATAACTGTCTTTTTGATAAAATCTGTGTTTTCCAACATTTCAAGGAAGAAAGGATGATGTACCTACCAGAATTAATCATCAATAGCAAGAGCCATTTAACATTATTTAGGCTATTGATGAATAACCTGGTAGTACATATGCTATAGTATTGGATGCAAGCAAAATCACCAGCTATGCAATAAGATAATGTATATAACTATGTGATTGTCAGTCATGAAAATATTTCAAATTCAATTACCATTTCTGTCAACTGATCTATCAAGATAAGGCATATAATCATATTGGTATCATGATATCTTATGAGACATCTGTATGCTATGTCGATTTCATATACATGTAAAAGCATTTTGTAATGTATATGCATGGTCAGTGCAGGTTAGTGCAAAACAACTGTATTTATGCTTGTGGCTAACCTGCAGTTAGCATATAGCATATAGGCACTGGGAATATTTATGCAGCATTTTGGATGCTACTCCTGTAGGTGTAGCAACTGCCTGTTTAATGCTTTAAGTAGAGAACTGATATGGTTTCTTAACAGTTTCCAGTTTGATCCATACTCTGATACTTGATAGAAATCTACTTTTCCAGCAGAGTGGTGTAGGTATAATTTGGCACGTTTCCTGCATCAGTGCCGGACTACTGCGGCTGCCGGTAGTCAGGAAAAACTATCCTGCGCCCTGATGTGTATGTTGAGAAGCCTTAATGTTGTTCACGATGCCAATTTAGGGCAATGCTTTAGCAGGTAATCCGGCAGTTGGGGTGGCTGTAATGCCTTTCAACAGTGATGTATGGGGGGATGAAGCTAGGTGTTGCCTGGATAGGTCAACGATACACCAGTGTAAACCAACAATATTGGCTCATTGTGCATGTTGCCTTTTCTGGGTCAGTTTTTTTGTGCAGGTGATTTACGTAGCCCACAATCCATTAATCGACAACTATACACCTTTCATAAATGATGAGAATGATGTACGTCCAAACAGGCTGACAGGTTTTAATAACAGCATCTGGCAGGCAAATTTGTCATTCTAATTATGAGATGTTGTTGATATGAAGGGTCATCTATCATTTGTTGCAGTTATTCCAGAGTGGCCACTTTTGGAAAAATGGACAGTTTGGGACATATTCAAACTAAACTTTTTTTTTCAGGAAAGCATAAAAGGCTCACATTCCTTGCTTTTGATGTAACAAGTGCCTTTGTAGATAGAACTGAACAGAACACCATATGAAGCAGTTAGTTCATTAGGCAGAAGTATTCTGGTCAGGTGCTGAGGTTCAGGCTTGATAAATAATGGAAGAAATACAGCAGGATCTTGCCTATAATGCAGCACAAGCTTGTATATTTTCTAACTCATTAGCTCCTAAGCTTAACACAGTCAAATGTGTGGAGTTTATTTCCTTCCCAACGTTTCCATACACATATGAAATACATGTGTAAACCTTTTGCATTTTGGTATCACTTAGGAGTAATGTGTATGATATGATATTCGTATATGATCATGAATGGCAAAATTGCTTTTCAGTGATGATACAAAGTGCACATGTACAGGTTATAGTGTGTGTTCAGTAGCCATTTTCCTAGGACTTACATGCATGATTGTAGATATTTTATGTATGTCTTTTTAGCTCAACCCAAAATATCAGGTGAATTTGGTCTTGATACATGTTTATCATCAGAAGGCCTATCAGTGGTCGAAATACTTTTTTTCAGTGCTCTGCAATATTGCAGAAGAGTCCAAATTTTGTTCTGCAATTTGGAAATACTTTCTGCAAAAACATACTAAAACATACTAATAAAAGACATACAAAAAACAGTTACTCAAGTAGCTGTATATAATTTTGGTGCTACCTAAAACGGTCAGACTACTATATTTCTCATCAGTGACACTAAGAGACTGAAGGAGAACTGCAGGTTTATAAGCAAAAATTATTGATTGATATGCAAATTAGTGAGGACAACTTTTTGGAAGTCAAAAAGGAAACAAAAGATAGACAAGTCAAGACAAGGATGATGCAAATTAGGGAATAAGCTCCTGTTGTTTCAAAACAGGAGCTTATTGTGTTGTCTGTCCTTGGGGCCAGAGAGTTCTAGTTTGCTAAATTGAAAACCATTGAATCTGGAGTCTATTTTTCCTTCTGCAAAATTGCAGATTGTATAAATTTTTCTTCTGCAATCTTGAAAATCTATCTGCAAATTGCAGACTGCAGACAGGTATTTCGAACACTGCCTATGCAACATTTAAAAACTTGTGGTGGTCTAGCAGGCAAAGGAACATAAATGTACATTGAAGTGAAAATCAAATTATCTGTAGCAGCATCTGTAAGAGCTTTTTGTACCACACAACTGCAGCCAAGATGCATATTAAACCACTGAATAAAAATTGCAACATGGAGTATTTGTGATGATGTCCACTGGGAACATTCATCAGATTGGAATGCCTCATTAATAATGCCTGCAAAGGAACACTTTGCCCTATCATCCATTTAGCCAGTTGTGCTCCATTCACCTCTGATCTATTTGTTATCCTTTCTAGCAGAAAGATAGCTATGTAGAGGTGTCAAAATGTCTTGAATTTTCATCTTCAGAAGATGGATATTGCTAATTTCTTACAGTTGGCAAGGGTTGATTTCTGTACAGATGATGATGTAAAGAGCAGCAATTAATAGCCCACAAATGCAGTGTGCTCGCTGCATATTCATTAAATTTTCATGACGCGGGAAGAAGGGCAAATGCTGTCAGTTGTAACGTTTACTGTAAGCCTGCTAGATTGTAGGAAAGGTGCATCAGTATTTTGTTGACAAACTAGTAGTTGATAAACATCTGGGTATGCATTTTAGCAAAGAGTTTTTTGTCGGCAGGAATAACCATCTCTTCTTATGCTTTTTAACCATGCTACATTGTTCATTGTGTGAAAAACAGATGACATGTTATGATTACCAGTAATGGGAGGAACCAGTGGGTGAATAAATTGGCCTATGACCTCTCATGACTATATGAATGTCCTTGTCCCATCGTTTGTAATTTGGAAGAAAACACGTAATGGTACAGCCAACATCCACAACATTTTCATTCTTTTTGTTTTGAATTCTTGATGTATAAGACAGACATTAAAAAAGCTACCTCTATTAAACTTTCAGTTACCTGATTTGCTTAAATATGGTTTTGGTAAACTTCTGAGGTCTTAACACTTGTTACAGTTGTGTTTAGAGAGAAAAAGCAAATATTGATACCAAGTTGATGTATAGAGTGTACCACCTGTATATCATAATTATTTTATGCATTGTTTGGTAACGTTAACATGTATAACTCTGGTTTACCACATAGCTGATAACATTGGTGAAATTGGAAAATCTCAGGCAAACTTGTCAGAATGGATGTGTATGTGGCCATTGCTGGCAATTTATGATTCAATGTCTGTACCTGGCACAGGCCTGTGTGCTGCTGATAGGACACTAATTGCACGCTACAGGCTTGGCTGGGGGTGTCGGAACGTAACTGTGGATTATTAACAGTTACTGCAAGCACCTCAAAGGGACAGTTGTGTGGTCTACCAAAGCAGGGCAGATTTACCAAGGTTAATGGTGTCATGTCTCTGCCCTGGAACAATGAATTTGACAGTCACATGAAGAAACAGCTTGAAATAGTTTTTTTTCTTCTGTCTGTCTTAGCTTAATCATTCAATTAAAAGATATTGATGCCCTCACTATGTATTGTACATCATTCATGTCTAAATCTGTTAGTCCCTTTTTGCCTTTCTGATTCATGTTTTCTCAGATTTCATTAAAATCTGCCAAATTATTTACTTAAATACAGTACGTGTGGCTTGATGAAGCTATGGTTGAGTAAAAGGAACAATAGGTATTACCATAATGCCCATATTATATGCTGGATTTAGATACATGATGTACATACTGAAGCAGTGAAAGTACATGTACAATGTAGGCTGTAAGTCATTCCCTTCTATTCCTGTGACGTCAGTGCCATGCTTCATTGCCAACTTAAGATTCTACAAGAGTGTCTTCAATTTGTTGAACTTGATATCTTCCTTACCAGAGCATAGCATGGGTCCCCAAGAAGTCTGCATGGCAACTCATTAAAATGCAGAGGGTACAGTTGCCATATGCAGCACTGTTGAATGATGTCATATGTTACAACATGGGTCTCTTAAATGCAAAATCAGATATGAGATTAATACTGTTAGCTTAGGGCTTGGTATGCATACCATTTTTGTTTTCTATTTACACTGTTTATCTGGTTACATTATGGTCATCACATTCTGGTTCACTCATGGTGAAAATCTATTAACTATGAGGTATTATGGATATTCAACCAGGGTGGGTACAGTCCATGGTTTTTAAGCATTATCTGTTTCTTGTTTCCATCAACTGCCTGACAGATACATGTCCTAGCATTCTGTGATTATTCAGCTGTGTGTACAGAATGCATGACAAAAGGATAATTGCATTGTATCATGGTTATTTGAACATATGTAAAAGAGATATGGCAAGCAAAGGTGTTTTAAATACTGCTTTATAACATTATAATATGTTGCTGGTACCAAATATCCATCCTGTCATTGCATACCTACATGCAAAGGAGATACAGTGCACTGTTACTGCCCCTATGCTGATTTCTGAATCTTTAGTTACCTCCATGAAATGTCATGGACGTTATTTTTTTGTTGGTATATTTTTAGATTAAGTCTGTCCTTGGTGCTGAAAAACTTGCCACTGTTGATCTGCCCATCACTATTTCTATAGATACTCTTAAAGAGTTATTTAATTTTTAATCCTCAAATGTGTCCAAATCCTCATCATATCTGTCCAGTCAAAGTCACTATCCTCTGAGAAGGTTCCTCATACTGTTTGTACATGTAGAAAATCATCCTGTGCCTGGTTTTTATACATGGGCAGTAAAGGTGCTCTGCCTTGAGCTGCGGTTATATTTGCGGTGACATGAGGAATTCTATTATTCTGAATAGCTGCTGGATGTCTGCCAAATGTTCCTGCTGTTAGCTAGTTATTCTCATATTTCTCAGTGTTGTATTATTCTAAAAACCAAATAATAATTGTTAATAAATTGTTATTATTAATATCTTACTGAGATTGAAGTCCATGATAACAAGAAACAAACATGTTATTTACAATTCAAAAAAGTTTTGATTCCAAGTTCCATGCATTGATTCAGCACCAATTTTATGACTCTGATCCATCATAATTAAAAAAAAAATATTTTCCCTGAATGTTGATAAACATATTTATTAGTATCTGGGAAGGAAAATTTATGGACTCCTAAACAGGTTTACAAGCACATTTACATAATCTAAATTGTGTATTACCTTGTGCAGTTCTTTGGTGGTATTCTGTTAGATACCCCTTGATGTAGTCTACATGTATATAATTATGCACTACTGTTTTGATAATAGTTTAAAAAATGATTTGGGAGTGGAGACTGGAGAAAACGTTAACCACAATGTCTTCTCTTTATTTCTTTACAATTTTTGCTTTTCATTTCAACGAACTGGCATTATATTATATTATATTATATTGAATATCCAATATACATTGTTAAGAGCTGTTTTATTACCAAAAGTGTACATTGCAGATTTGGTATACAAACAATACATACAAAACCCCTCCCTACCAACATCTCATAAAGTGGAATCTTACTGAACATGTACCTTTGTGTAACATCCTTCTATCCTGTTCCTGTTCCAGTCTTGCCCTTCATCCAGAAAAAGTCCTGGTTGCGACTGGCCAGGTGGGGAAGGATCCCTACATCTGTGTGTGGGACACCTACAGCACCCAGACTATCTCCATCCTCAAGGATGGGCACACCCACGGCGTGGCAGCTCTGGCCTTCGATAAGGAAGGCAATGTAAGTTCCAGATTGTATTTTGTCATAAGCCACACTTACATATGTGTAAGCTTTATTAATCACCGGCATTAATGATCTCCCACTGGAAATTGGATTTGGGCAAATGAGATTTTTTCAAAAATGTAAAAATGTTTCTGATTTTTTTTCCCTTCAAATTCAATGTACCTGTCCTTCATGTACATTTTGATGATTACCTAGTATTGATCAAATCTGTATGCAACCTGACAAGTTACGAAAACAGTGAAGGGCAGTAAAACTTAAAGGATCCATTTTCTAAATTGGAGATGCTGTTTTTATATACCATTTGTTTGATGTGTTCCTCCTGACTAAAACATGATGGTTATTTCTAAACCCAAATTATGCTCATTTCCAATAATCTCTTCGAGCCGTTAACGTTTATGCCAAGCGAAAAATCAATCAGTTCCCTTTAAGAAAAAATGAGATCCTTCCCCTTCCATTTGACATCATGATGAAGCTGTGGTGCCATAAGGGATCTGCCCACATATGAAAGCACTTAGCTATTCTCATCACATATATGTAGAACATGTAGACACTGGGCCAAAAAGAAGCTTTCCTCCATAGTGGTTTAACCAGAATCTTGAACCACCAGGGTACTTCATGCTCAATGGGCAGTTTAATGTGTAAAGCAGGGATGAAAGGCAAAAGGGCCATGCTTATGACCATATTGTCATGTTCACTCTTTGATTTAAAAAAGAAGCTTTCAGGATATGAAGCAATCCCCAAAAGCTCATGTTTGGTACCGGCAGTTGAAGAAAGCCAAGATTTGCAATCTGGCCACTGCCAAGCATGTTAGTTGGGATCTGGAAGAATACTGGGGCATAGATCACTGTCAAGTATAGCTCATTGTGGTGCCAAAAGGGAATGTCTATCTGTTGTGAATTTCAGTCGTTTATGATGGTGATTGATTGCTGAGGTCACTGTGGCAAACCAAATGCTCTCTAACTGTTACGTTTGAAACTTGAACTTGCGCAGAGGCTGGCATCAGTTGGGCTGGATGGAGCCAACACGATAAATGTGTGGGACTGGAAGAAGGGCAAGATCATCTCTACAACCAAGGGGCACACTGATCGGGTAAGATGACTGGCTCTACCCTTTACCTGCTAACTCCCTGCTAACCTAAGCAAGCTTCCTTTTAAAATGTTGGGAGCCCCGGATTCTTACTTTCATCCCAGAAATATTATGCAGAAATAATACAATTTTATGGACAAAAAGTTAATTAAGTAATGATAAAATCTTGATTGAGGTCATGGAGTATGTAATTCTATTTCTATTTAACTGTCAGAATCAAAGAATGGTTACCTTCCTCCTCCCCTCAATCTGTGCATTAGGAGCAAAAGTCATTCAAGTATGGAAGTGATTTGCATGTATTGGCATGCCGCTCTTCCACTGAGTCATCTGAGACCTAATCACGTATACTGAATCGGTTAGTTAGAACTCATCGCAAATTGCAAAATATAAGTGCACTTAGAGGGCATGGAAAGTAGGTTCTAGTTCGGTCTTCATAACATATACATCACATATGTACAGCAGACATCTTGTAACTGATTTGATTAACTGATTATCACTGTAAGTTTCTTAAGGGTAACAATCATTAAAGCTCTCAGCATTTTTGTATTCACTGATGAATAAGTAGTGTACATGCTATTAAAGACCATCTTTTTTTCTAATAGACTACCTTAAATTGGCCTGACCTGCACCTCATAAATAGAGCCTAATAAAGTAAATGTCTTAGCAAACAAAGCTGCAAACCTGAATTGTGATTTATTTCTAACCCTGCTGATGTCCCTGTACTCCATGAAGAGGTCCCATGGTATAACTTGTGACAGTCCATGAACTGACATCTGAATTACTTCTGAGCCATTGAGTACATTCTGCCAAGTTCTCATGGGTATCTATGATTGATTGGGAGTTTAAGATCCTGTCACTTACTAGGGAAATGATGAAATAACAGCACCAACAGACTCACGGTTTACTGTATCTACTTGATGACTCATGTGTTGGCTTAACTAAGCTTGTAGCTACATATATCAGATTTTATAAATATGTTATTTATGCTGTCAGGTTTTGAATGAACACTGAGTGGGACTTGGGAATGGTGAATGTAAA
Organism: Branchiostoma belcheri; assembly: GCF_001625305.1. Classification (NCBI taxonomy): domain Eukaryota; kingdom Metazoa; phylum Chordata; class Leptocardii; order Amphioxiformes; family Branchiostomatidae; genus Branchiostoma; species Branchiostoma belcheri. The sequence continues at coordinate 737,446 of NW_017804098.1, forward strand.
AGGAGGTTCCATATGCATATCAGATAGGAGTATGTTTGTCAATTGTCTTTCAAAATGCATTTCAATACCTCCAATTGTCCATCAAAGTTCAAGCTGGTTATAAATCACGTCTTCACCCACTCATGACACACGTAAATATAATATTGTATATGCCAACTCCTATTTTGAAACCCTTCATTTGTTATAGAATTTTAATTGCAGCTATATGTTGTTGTGTCTCTTGCCTGACTTCTTCATCTCTTCTGCCAACAGATCTTTGATATCCAGTGGGACCCCTACAACAAGAACCGCCTGGTCAGCTGTGGCGTCAAGCACATCAAGTTCTGGACATTGTGTGGAAATGCCCTAACTGCCAAAAAGGGCATCTTTGGGAAAGTTGGGGAGATTCAGACCATCCTGTGCCTTGCATTTGCCCCGGATGAGGTTACCTTCACAGGGGTGCTCAATGGGGATGTCTACATGTGGAAAGGCAACAATCTCACGAGGGTCATACAGAATGCACACAATGTAAGTGGAGGTCTTTTATTCATGCCTTAATTTGGGCTTGTTTGGCCTTAGCTCCTTTTATTTTCAGTGATTTTATGTTGCATCACATTGCTGGGATTGCCGAACTGGCCTGCTTTCATATTCTTGAATGAAGCCCAACCCACCTCATTCTGGGGATATACTTGCCATGGCAATTACAAAATAGCTAATGAGAACTCCAGTCATTAGAAATGTCATCTTGCATTTGTCTCCCTCCACTCTCTTAGTCCTCCTGGAAGAAACCTGGCTCTCTGGTAAGTTCCATAATCTTGCCATGAAAGCTGTACACAGTGCATGCACATGCAAATTTTTATTTTGTGGAACAAGTCCCTTCTCTGCTCACCACTATTATTTCTTGTGAACTTTTACAAACATTTTCTTTGGAAGTGCTGTATCTGTAATAAATTATGATTGTGGGAAATCGTTGATAAATTCCAGTCTCTCCAATTCCTTGCATACATGTACATGACTCTCACAATGCAACTAAAGTTGACATGTCTGGGCCAATCAGTGGACTTCCTTTGGCTCAACATATGATGACATTGTTATGTAGATCAACATGGTCCAGCTAAAAACAAGACAAAAAAACATGTATACACATTGTACACATGTACCGGCAACTGGAAATTTTGCCACATAGGATTCATTTTCAATATTGAAACATTTAATACTTGAATCTGATATGAATATTCATGTGTTTTACTTGCTGTGTTTCCTCTCCCCCTTGGTACAGTCCCCTCAACTAAGCCATTCTATGTTAACCTGGATCCTTTTTTAAACACGCATGGTTGTCCATCTTTAAGAAGAAAGAAAGAATTTTTATGGTGTGCTCTATTGCTCATGCAGTGTGTAAGGGAAGCTTTCACTTAAAAATGCTATGTGGAAGTATTTTTTTGCCCCCAATACAGCACAGTTGAGTTACATGTATGTCATCTCTCTTCAATCTGTTACCTCCACCCTCTCAGGCCAACCTATTTCAGGAACTGGGGGTTGTAAGTAGCTCAATACTGTACCTTACCAGCCAAACTAACCCACTAGCAAAATGTCCAACGTCTTAATTGAACATGCAAAATATTTTGCAATTTGTTACACTGTTACATTTGGATGTGGTAATACCAGGGTGTAGGCTGAGGTGACGGAACATTTATTTTGCACAACAAAAATGGCAGACAGGGAAATAAGAATAGGTTTCATGCATTCAAACCATTGCAACATGAATGTGAACAGATTTTTCCAGCTGACCTCTAACAAGTTACATGACTTCTTATGTTTGTCTGTACATCCTAACTTAAGCACACTGACATTCCTCATTGCTGTAATAAGTCAACACATCTTATTGAAGATGAAGTTGCACAAGATTGCACACCTGTCTTCTTCATTGTAATATTTTCATGAATGTTTATAGTTTGCTGTGAGACAGGCTGTTATTGACCATGGGTCCCCCTAAATGTACAGTGTGGAACTATATAGACCTCTTTCCCATTGTCAATCTTTAATATAGTATGTGCACTATTGATTGTCCGTCTCTCTTAAGGTAGATGAAGGCATATTAGCAGGCAATTTCAATTGGATTTGACAGTGATGATTGTATTTCTGTCAATAACCATGTTTCTTCATGTCAAACTTGTTTTGTCCAACAAAAAAGTTGTCTACACTTTACTTCTGTCTCTATATTCAGTTTTTTATCCTCGTATTGTTATATATATCAATGCTACTGCTGCAACATAAAGTATACGTACATAACAGCCTTTAGAAAGGTTTAAGTTCAAGGACGTTATGTAACTTATAATGAAAGAATCACATGCATGGAATATACATGTAGTTTACTATTGACCTGTTTGTGGTATTTGGTCAAGTATTTTATTTTGAGATGATGAGGTCAGGGGTTCTTCATGTTCATCAAACATCATGGCTTCAACTGGTAACCTCCGAATACTGAAAATTACAGCTAGTGAGGCCTTCTAAAGTGCTGCAGGACCTGGTATACATTTAATGATCTGCCATCTATTTTTTTCTCATACATTTGTCTGTATCATGTTTCCTAAATCTATTTTTCTTCCTTAGCCTATACATGTACATGTACGAGATGTACTTAGAGTATTCCAGATTCTGCCAAATTCATGTTATTTTTTAAAGTCAATTAATGCCAATTTGAAGATCAGTGAATTTAATTCAGGCTTTCCACAAACCTAACATAATTCTCTACCTATTTGTTTGGTTTAAAGCTTATTTATATTATATAAACTCATGTAACCCACTACATGCAGCATGTGTTTTGTATTTTATCTGTATCTGTCCCAGGCTGGAATCTTCACCCTGTATGCATGTGACGAGGGTTATGCATCAGGGTCCAGAGATGGCTGCATTAAGCTGTGGGATACAGACTTCAAAACCATCGCCAAGATTGACCTGACTGAATCAGAACATGGGTACAAAGGTAAGATTTGCTGCAAGTAGGGCTTAGGAAGAGTAATTGAGAGTCAACGTTTATTACTGTTGTAGAGTATAAGTTTGACATTTATAAGTCTAGCCCTAAGACCATATTGGGCCTTTGGGTATACTCCTTAAATTAAAATGCGGTGCACAAAAACACAAGGAAAAAAAGAAATCAGAATCAGAGAGGTCAAGTATGTTTGGACTGAATGTCATCACTTTGGCTACCAGCATGATAGAACGGATGCACTGCTATCCAGCTGTCATAGAAATTATGTTCATTCCCTCAATGCCACAATGTCAATGACAGACACAACCCAAAAATACAATACATTATGATATGATTGTACCTAATCTACAACTGTAGGTCACTGATAGTGTTAATTGTGATAACCTAATATTCATATTTTATGTTTTGCTAACTTTCGAAACTTTACTCTATACTCTCCTCATCCTTTGATTTGTTAATTTCTCGTGTTAATCAGCTATGACTCCTTTTTCTCTAACACACTCCATCTGTCACTTCATTTGTGAGACTGCCAGTTAAACCAATGACACTCTCAGTCTGCCATGAACACTGCACCACCACATCTCCATCTCTTCCATGTCTTCTAGCCACTCCTGCACCCACCATAAGTTGGCTGCAAAAACCCCTTCCACCCTGTGCTGAGTCTAAGCCTCCCTACAAAGGTACTCATGAGTGATGTATGTGCTCTGTCCTCTGTCCACCAGAAGCTTGTGGAAGATGATGATCTCTCTTCTACCCTTAGTGTCTGTGCTGTAGGATTTAGGTCACGTGCAGTTTAGAATTTTAGAGTTTTAGTTGTAGGTTTTTATGATAAATTCTATGAATGGTATAAAACGGTTACCACATTTTACAACATTGAAAGGCTCTGCTTGTTTCTGTACCAGCTGTCTGAATTAAACATTTTTATTTGCATATGCCCATTTGTTTGCTGCTCATACATATGTGTACATGTACTCTGTACATGTGTATGATGAATCAGATTCATACTCTCTGAGTGATATTGTTTTAGTACATGTCTTGCCAGCTAATGAACATGATAATGGCAGCTCACTCACTGTCATACAAAGTGAATTTTTGCACATGCTTGCTTAAAGGGTAGAATAGATATGTCTTCTAAAATGACATGTATGCTATGCCATATGGTATAAAATTGGTATGATTGTTAAACACTTCAACCTGTGGGTATTTCTGTATTCTTTTAAACATAGCCAGGAAAATCCTGCCAAATGTCAAATATTACAGCTCCATTGTTATATAACACACTACATTTAACACTTCTCCAGGCAAGCCAATTTATCAAGGAGATTCTGTACTGTATAGCAATCATGACAATTGTAAACATTAAGATTTTGGTCTGTGGGTTTTGATGTGTTCCACTTGCTGCTGTTATATATAATATGTAATTGTTGATATGTCCAGTTATTTTTTATTTCATGTATACTATATTCTTGTTATACATGACAAAGAATACAGATAACTGGCTGAGTGTACATGTGTACTTCAAATATTTGTGTGTCATAATCAGGCCACACCAATTTAATTTGTTGGTTCTCGGATTCGCCTCTTCGTTTTTTCTGATTTTCAAAAAAAATTGATTCTGGTCCTGAATCAACTGAAAAATGCTCATGTTTTGCTCCCCAACAGTTGAGGAAAGTCCTTTTCTTCCTAGTTGTTACAGTTTTCCCATCTATCATTGCAGTGGTTTGATTAAAAGTTCTAAATTCAATGTTTAAATTTTAACCCAGCCTTTTGTGTTGACTTCATGGCTCATTTGGTAGCATTTAAGCCTATAATAGGATGCCTAGACCTGTTTTTATTTTATTTTTTCGCCCTGTCGCTTCATATTTTTTCGGAAAAAATCCGAGAACCAACAAATTGAATTGGTGTGGCCTCAGGTGCTTCCACCTCATTTTTGGTAGTTCTAATAGAAATGGATGGTTTGATTAATGTGGTCAATTTAATGTCACTATTCCCAATAGAAGCACACAGAGTGAAGTTTTCTGATGTATTTGAGGTAGTACTGAATCACCATGGGATCTCCCTCGGAAGTGTCTTTGTGATTTTCATCCTGCATAATTTAAAGCTTTAATCTCCTTTTCCACAGGTGTGCTTTTATTTAGAACTCTGCATTTAACTTTGCTTTCTAGTATGACTTATTTAGTATTCATTATAGATTCCCTTGTGTGAATCCATATTGCCATTTTTCCTTTCTCACCATCAAATCTCATGACCCTCAGAATCTTCTCTATCTTTCTGTTAACAACTGTTAGTGGGAAATATTAAAACAACAAACCTTTCAAAAAATAAACTCAGGTTTGTCTTGCAGCAAAATAACAACAACAACACAACAAATATGTACATGTATTTGTAGTAGAAATTATTTTTGTATACAGATCTGTCATGTACCATAAATGTATGTACCATCACATTGCTAATCACCTTAACACAATACATTTAAAAAAAAATGAAAGTACAAACAGCTTGCACACAGCAAAGATTGATGTGTAGTTTGTGATGTGTATCATTTTTCCCAGGAATGTCCATCCGAGCAGTGTGCTGGGGAGGGGACAGGATACTTGCTGGCACACAGGACAGTGAGATCTATGAGATTGCTCTGAGAGAAAGAGACAAGCCCAAACTGCTCATGCAGGGACATGCTGAAGGGGAGCTATGGGGCCTTGGGGTTCATCCAAAGCAGCCTCTCTTTGTAACAGGGAGTGATGACCACAGTGTGAGGTTCGTCAGTTTGTTATGGTCTACACCAGTCACATTCTTTTACCCTGGTTTTTGGCTAGACATTTCCTGCTACTAGCGGGTTGTGACTGTGGAATTTTGTAGGGGGTAGATAAGAAAGTAAAGTTATTACTTGGTTTGGTTATCCGTGTGTATTACCTATACCTAGTGGTGCATACCGGTTCACTGGACTTGGATCCGGACTTGTAAAAATGTTTAGGTTCAAGTCCAAAAAAAACTAAAAGTCAAGAACCGAGTCCGGACTTATTACCATAAAAGACCATTTCACATACCCCTTTTCTTTTTAAACCACCTAAAACCCTCCGTAGATTCCAAAATCTTTGCTGCAAAATGAAGAAAACATTGCCATCGGGCATCGTCAAGTACCAGCCTCCATTTTATGTGGCCAAAGTTTCACCCAGACAACATTGCAAGGTTGCCAACGTGCAATTTTGTACATGCCATGGGTTTAGGTCCGGACTTAAGTCCGGACCTGAACCTAAACCTCTGGACTTGAATCCGGACCTGAACCTGAAATTGGGTTTAGGTATGCATCACTACCTATACCTGATACTGCTCCATTTGGCACACGGTTTATGTTCAGCACTAAGCCCAGTTCTTAATGTCAAGAGTTATCCAAAGCTATTACCATGGTACATGTTGTGGTAAAAGATAGCTTTACATGACTTAATTGTGTATTTTTGCTGGAAGGTAATAAACTTAAGTTAGTAAAGAGTATTCAAATACTGTACATTTGAATTATTTGAATCATGGTAGTAGATACTTAACGAGACTTAACTTCTAGACTAATACAGATCTTAAATGTATTGTCATTGATCCTTGAATGTGATTAGATGTACAATGTAGATGTAACAGCTGAAAACATAAGACCTTTCTTGCTTTGTTGTGCAGGTTATGGAGCATGTCTGATAACACACTGCTTGCACGGTGCAACATGGACCAGGCCGTGAGATCCCTTGCTTTCAGTGCAGATGGCGGCCATCTTGCTGTTGGCATGAAAGATGGAGGCTTTACTGTCCTAAAAACTAGGTATCAGCAGTCTCTTATTCTGGTACCATCTGAAATGAATGAATGAGAAACAAGGATAATGAAAGGGAGGGGATTTGAAAGGTCCAAGTTAAGAGAAGGATTGAAGTGTCCTTGAACATACAGGTACAATGTATAGTGGTGGCCCTGAAGACAAAAATAGACCCTCTGGGGAGGAACTTTGTGCAATGGATCAAGGTAGAGCTAGATGAGGTGTTTGCAAGATAAAGGAGAGGAAAAGGGAGAGATGGACTTTTTTTAATGATTTTACACCTCACTGTCCTGAATAGTTAAGTGTTGTCCTGCAGTGTGTTGTGATCACTGCACCACCTGCTGTACATGTTGCGAATAATCACCTACTAAAGGTAGCCTAATAGTATCTAACGTTGCAGATTCCAAATTCAAATTCATACAAATGCATAGAGCTATTACAAATTTTCTTCGTCAATCGTAAGATATCCAGTGAAATTTATTCATAGAAATCTGATTACATTCACCAAAAAAGACAGTGTCTATTTGGTCATTGCTGGGTAATACCTTACTGGTAAGAATATTATGTAGTATCCCACTTTATGCAGGGTTGTTGTAATAGCACCATGCAGGTATGCAGGGTTGTTGTAATAGCACCATGCAGGTATGCAGGGTTGTTGTAATAGCACCATGTGGATTGACTTGGTGCGATATATGTGGCACATTATCCCCAGAATTGCAGCAGTATTGGTCCTGCTGCACTGTTATATGTCTTTGTCAGTGTGTTTATATGTGCTGTATTCATTTTCTTCAAATTTACCCCAGTTGCTCTTAGTGAAATATTTAAGCCTGATATCATTATATAGCCTAGGTCATTCTGGTAAAAGGTTGATTCTATTAAAACCTTTGTTGCATGTGGACAGAATTACTAGAAATCAAGGTGAATAGTTGATGTGTGCTATTTTGTGGTGTAAGTGGTGTTTAAAACTCCATTATCTGCAATAGTGGCACCTCTTACATAATGCACATTGCCTTGCAGATCTCTGCACATTATTGTGAGAGGCTAGTGACATTTGGCATGGTCATTGAACACCTTTGTCTGAAGACTACTTCCTCCACTCCTAATCAAATATCTCACCATTTCAACAATGCAATGACTACATTCAGAGGGATGGCTACAGTTTGGTTATGGGGCAAATATATGTATGTCTTCCTCAAAATATGGCTGCAAGACCTGTCGGTTACTAAATGTGGTAACATAGTAAGAATAGTAAGAATTGCTCAAAGTGAATTGCTCATACATCATGCGAGAACAGTTTAATTACAAATGTGTATTTTTGCCCCCATGCACCAAGAAAATGAAAGCTTTTCTCAATCTGTTATCAAATTAAAATTCTGATGAACACAAGTACAAATGTACTTGAATAGATAACTTATTGGTTATGTGCTCAGATCAGGAATATAATATTCAATGTCCTATGTCTCATGCATGTAATGACACATCCAGCAAAGAATATTTTCCTAAAGAAAAGCGTACTCTTGTAGTATAATATTGTCATTACTGGTAGTGTGCTCCTGTGCTATTCTTTTCTGCCCTCAAGAATGAAATTGTTGCCCATTTAAGTCCTTGATCCGACTGAAAACTAGCTATGGCCAAACCAAGCCTTTAAGCTGATCATTGCCTTTACCTGCACATCTACACCATTTCATTTTGGATAGAATGAGTCCATTCATTGGCAATTGGGGCAAAGGTCACTGGTCTCCTCATCAGTAGGGCATGGGGCAGAATCATTTGCATCCATCGTTGGTCCACACTGCATCACCTCCAATAGACATGGGGATTAGTTTTAAGCCAGGTTCACCTCTGTGCTTTTATGCTCAAATTACTGTGGAATGAGCTGAGGTTTTGAAGATCTTTGCTCAGTTATATTCTACTTAAAAGGCTACAACATTTGGTTGGTACCAATTACGTGTACCACTTCTTTCCAATTCTTTAGATCTCCGCATTCCAATTTTGAAATAGACATTGCTGATGCTGGCGTACAAATAAGACGATTTGCCTAAATGTGTTGCAATTGCAGATGAAGTTATAGCACTGCAGGTTCACTCCACAGGACTCATTATACATGCAGCACTAACATCAAGGCTTACGCAGTGTGACTTTTAAATAAATTCATATTTGGCTCACAGACAGCTAGTGTTACAGTGATACTGTAGCAAACCAGAAGCACATCAGCTGAATTTAGTAATTTCAAACCTGACTGCACACTTGCATCCTTCAAATTTCTGAGGCTGCTTGATTATCCTTAATGCATGTTTGACCTCATTTTTGTGACATTTATGTGATTATGGGAAATAGAACTGCCAGGTGCTTATTCCTACTCATGACATTAGTATTGGTAATCATTGTTGCTATAAGATGACAGCAGACAAAATTTTATTTTGTTTACATAATCCTTGGGAAAGTTAAATACAGTATAGCATGTCGTAGATATGTATTTTGAATAATCATGTGTCTGTTTTGCTCCCAGCTCATTATGAAACTTCATCCTAAATATACTCATATCAGTACATCAGGCACTTTAGCTTCCTTTTGATAACCTTACAATGTGAGATGTAAATTTTAGCCCTAATATTTATACTCCCATTCCACCTGTCTTACAGGGATTTCTCAGAAGTCATTCATGTAAAGGAGAGAAAAGAGGCCGTGCATGAGATCCGATACTCTCCAGATGGAAACTATCTAGCTGTCGGGTCCAACGACAACTTTGTTGACATCTATGCAGTGGGGCAACACTACAAGAAGGTGGGCCAATGTGGGAAGTCCTCCAGTTTCATCACGCACATGGACTGGTCAGAAGATAGCAAGTACTTACAGACAAATGATGGGGCTGGAGAGAGGCTGTTTTACAGAATGCCAGGTAAGACTTTTCCGTCAGTTTCTGCAAGACATTTTGATTGGAACATGAGACTGATGGGTGATGGGTTTACTTGCATACAAATGTCCCACTGCAATCTGTGGTACTTGATCTATATGTGTATTTATGTCTCTAGGACCAGGCTACTGAGTGATGGTAATATTGTTGATGCAACATACCTCTTTACCTTCAAGGAATGATGTTTATCTTTAAGATCATTTGCACAAGCATGTAAAAGCAATATACTGTTTATATTGAGCAAATTCTCCACGGAGCAAGATATTGCAAATATGAGTTGCCTTGTGTATATAAGAGTTTGATGCTAAGATGTTGCACCTGTTTTTATAGGCTCTTGGTACCTAAGAGGATTAGATGTCAGAGAAAGCATTGTGCACATGATGTCTACAATTCTGTGATAAATGTCACAATCAATGTCCAATGATAAAACGTAACACAGTAAAGTTTTATGGTGCAGAGATTGTGGTTATTTATACAGTGATAGGACTGTACTTTGGCTTTTGAGATGTAGGTACTTTTTGAGCATAAAATGGCTGAGTGATTCCCTGTTGTGGAAAAGCTTTTAATGTCTTACATGTACATGTACCAGCAACATAGCCGCAGTGGCATGGGGCCAATGGTGTGGCACTGTGCAAACTTTCTATGCCAACAAAGTGATCATAATCATTCTGTGTTTAGCATGACAAAGTCGATATCTTGTCTGCTACCTGGAAAGATCAATAACATTGTTCTCTATCATTTGTTGTCGCAACAAAATTGATTCCCAATGCTCCCTCTGGGACTCTTCATCCTCGTATATTGCTTCTGCACAAGACAAAGGTGCTTTAGGATAGGTGTGCTGTGACACTGACAAAGTGCTGGTGCATCCCAGCGTTGGCCTCCCCTATCAGACAGCCAATATTGTGGTCTGCCCTTCCTCACCTTTTTGAGAGGAAGATATGAGCACTATGCATCTTTGTCGTAAGTTCTGTGATAAGCACCGAAGTGTGGACAATCGTAAAGTCCCTGAAGTGGGCATAAGGAAGCATGCGAACGGTATCCAAATCCCATCTCAGAAGACATCAAATTTCAGGTCGTTTTCTTTCCAAATCAATACTATTTGAAGACATAAGATTTTTCCAAGCAGTGAGGCATGGCATGACTTACGTGTATGAAATTGCCAGTGTCATCAAGTGTAGCCACACATTATAGGATGGTACAGTACGTGTGATAGTTTTGTCAGGTACCAATTTATCCAGCCATGAGATGGGGCTATTACCAGTATAAAAACATTACAGTCATTACAATTTTGTATTCCCTCTGAAGGTTTTTTTAAGGTTAATAACAGAACCAATATTGTCTTCCTATCATATAAGTAATGTTAATGCTCAGAAATACCAAAGTAAGATGACCTACAGGTATCCTTTATAATCTGCTGAGAATGAATTGTACATTTCAATGTCCAAACAATATTTCTATTGTTCACTTGTATATTTTATTATTTTTAGGGTGCAACATACAAAAAGTCCTTTAAAACAATTGTACTATGCATGCTGATTTTTAACATTCCACCATGGCATTGCAGCTGGAAAGCAAGTGACCAACAGAGAAGAAATCCAGTCCATCCACTGGGCTTCCTGGACATGTGTTATTGGTCCAGAAGTAAACGGCATCTGGCCCAAATACTCCGATGTCAATGATATCAATGCCACAGATGCTAGCTTTGGGCATGAGGTAGTTGTCACTGGGGACGACTTTGGCTTGGTGAAGATGATGAGATTTCCCTGCCTTAAGAAAGGTGAGTTCGTCAGTTAATCTGATGTAGTCCATCAGCTTCATTCTAAAACAGTAATGGTTGGTGTAGATTGGGCACACTTTTTTCCACGGTTCATTCTCAGGTTGCACTGTATATGAAATATTGCAATGACATGGAAAATACCAGGCTTAAGTTAGACACTGATTATTAACAACATGAAGAACTTGTGAACCTGGGATTAACAGCAGTGTGTGCCCCCAAGGATCATCTTGACATGTAATAAAGCTAGCTTCAGATTCTAGTCTTGTCTCCTGCACAGCTTGGCCTTTCATAGATTTATACTGCATGGGATGTAACAGTTTTGAAAACTTCATGTCAGGAGTGAGTCAAAGTTTCCCACAACTCTGTATGATCGCAGCCTCTTATGCATTTCAAGAGATGACCATATAAGTGAATATTGGAAACATAAGGCCACAATTTTGTATTCAAATCATGATGTTTGTTGTCAAGGGACTGTCTACCATGCGAGTCATTTATCTTCTTCCAGTATTTATTGGATCCTGATAAAAACATGAACCAACATTTATGGTAACTCAAACCACCAGAGATTTGCATCTTGATCCAATGCTTATCTCTATATTGGAATCCAATTTCATGAACATGAGAGTGTTTATAGCAGTTTTGGCAGCAGTTGCTTTGCAATTGGCAACCTATAAGTGACCTCTTATCAGTCCTCGAAATATGTACTTACTGTATATACTGATTATACTGCAAACTATTTTTAGTAGTTAGACATTGTAAAACAGAAACTATGAAATGTACTCTTACAGCTATAACTAAACATTCTATAACATTTGGGTTTATCATGCTTTCATTTGTTCTTCTTAATATTTCCTCAGGTGCCAAGTTTAGAAAGTACACCGGTCACTCCGCCCATGTGACGAACGTGCGATTTTCCCACGACAACTCTCGAGTAGTGACAGTGGGGGGAGGGGACCACTCCATCTTCCAATGGAGGTTCATCCCAGAAGGAATGGATGGAGACATAGGTGCCAATTCAGGTAACAGTTCCAAGAAGATAAAATTCACTTGTACATCAGTACTTTTATATTACTGTTTGTCTTAATTGTCTTTCATTTGAGAAAGAGATGAGAGCACAGAGGAAGAAGAAGAAGAATAGTGCATGTATCTGTATTTTGTGTAGCCTGCCTCTATGCTAAGGGCTGCAATGGATTTACTTTTTATGTCCATCTAATATGGGCCCTATCTTGGCTGTCTTCCTGCAGTAGAATTGATTGTAAACTACTGACATGTAATTGCCTCCTTCATATGCAGAGCTGCAATCACAGTCTGTAGAGCAGGGGTGATTTATTATTCCACTCAGCATTCTGTTTGTACTGTGTACTAGAATTGTATGCTTTATCAGGGAGCAATTCACCCGGGAGCTGTATGAGGGAACTTACATTTCACCACCTAGACATATTCAGCATTTTTCAAAACTTTAAATCAGTCTCATCGTGTATTGGTTAGATGAAAGTAGGAAGGGCACATGATGTGTACTTGGAAGAATACATTTACATGTAGTATACAAATGTATGTCCATGATTCCAGGCTATGCAGATTCTAACAGCGAGGAGAGTGACTCGGATCTGTCCGACGTGGATGAGCTGGACACAGACATCGAGCAGGAGAACCAGATCAGCTATGATCGAGCTGTCTACAAGGAGGACCTCCCTCAGCTCAAGAAAAACATCAAGAGAGACAAGACAGGACAGAAGAGGAACAAGGCTCCAGAAGAAGGCATTAAGTTAGAATTTGTACATGGGTAAGTGCTTGTGTATTACATACAGGTTTTTGCCACTATGTTTAACCATTAGCTTACATTTAGTCATTCAGAAATAATGATAGGCACAAAATGATGTTTCAAAATGGTATTTCCGATCTGTTCCTATCAGATGCAAACATGTTCATGGTATCCCAGTAATCAACACTTACTGTACTTCTGATACATATTGTGTACTGTGACCATTTGAAACTGCTGTCTTTCAGTCAAATATGTAATAACACATATAAGAAGATCTCACTTTTATGATGCCTTCCCTAGATACCACAGAATGTTGGCATATTTATTGGTTTTATACTGGCGTCCTTTTATTCCCCCTGAAACTGAACACCGACTCATGGTAGCAGAATTCCCTGTGGTTTTGTCCAAGGTGCTGAAAAGGTAGCTTCTGAGCAGCCACTGCCTAGAATGTTCTTGTGGCCCCCACAATGCAGTCTTCATCAAAGCCAGATCTTGGCGTTCTTATTCCATTCATAATTAACTATAGATGCCAGCATCCTCTAGATTATTTAAGTAAAACCCAGCAGGAACTGCCCTGGTCAACATCAGGATGAATCCCTTAGTTGGGTGGGTTTCTATTGTGACAAAAACATTCCCTTTGAAGTTGTTGTTGAAAAGGGCCCCTATAATCCCACAGCCAAGTTATGGAACATTGACAGGTATGATCAATGCAGTCCCTGTTGAGTTAATTGGTAATGGCCATCACAACAGGGAGCCATATTGAACTATTCCCTGCTGTGTAAAAACATATACAGTGCGCCGTAATCATGTTTCCTCTTTATGAAGAAGCCAGACATGGTTTACTATCTGTCATTTTCCAGTCTTTGTTGTAGCTCCATTTCTCTGTTAAGGTGAAACATGGTAGGATTCCATCCCAAATACATGGGATTAAGTGTTGTTCTCCCAGAGCCCCAGCACTTTTCTACATTGTCTTTTATTCAGGCCTTTTAAAATGTTTTATGGGACAAACGTAGAACAACGTAAATCTGTGCCCAGACGTAATGATGCCTTGTGAAATTTATCAACCTATAAATGTGAAGGAATTTGATTATATTTTGACAAGACTATCATTTATCACCCTTGAAACTGTGCATTATTGCCCTATTTGGCCAACCATGTGAAGTCTATTCAATATACGTCTTTGCCATCTTTCAGCTTGTTTTTTCTGGACACAAAAAACCAACAGCCCAAGATGCAATTTTGCTTGGAGAAACAAAAATCACACATATTGAAAAAAAACCTTTGTTATGAATTATTAGCTAGATATAGTTTTGTCCAAATGTGGTATGTAAAAGCCTTGAGAATGTATTCTTTCATTTTTCCTTGAAGATAGAAAAGCCTACAGCCCTTTGACATCCACCTCTTATGGTGTACCATACCTTTGAAAGTGCATTACTGACATTTCCTTTCAGTAACTGAACTGGTAGGCCATTACTCAGGTCCTATAGTCAGAACTGCATGGATGGTTTTGAACTGTATCCATTCATTCCTCCATACTTTTTTTGAAACCAAGGATACTTCCGGAAGCCATGAGAAATGGGAAACCCTGCAGTTCTGACATGAAAGACGAGCTGTGGCCAATGGGTACAGAACCTTTAGAACTTCCCATTTATGGAGGTCAGCTCAATTACACATACAGATCAGATGATAGGATGTGATATATCCAACCCTAATGCTGGGGAAATTGAACTGCTTGGTTCCCATCCCATGTGTCCACAGAGATATAGGGCTGTTTTATCAGTGTAAACTCCAGGTCGTTAAATGTGTTGTTACATGTCACTTCAGGTACCGTGGTTACGACTGCCGTAACAACCTGTTCTACACCCAGACCGGGGAGGTGGTGTACCATGTGGCAGCTGTAGGGATTGTGTACAACAGGGATAACCACTCACAGAAGTTCTACCTGGAACATACAGATGACATACTGTGTCTCTGCATACATCCCCTGAAGGACTTTGTCGCAACAGGACAGGTAATGCAATACTGTATAGAATTGTGGATTTCACACAAATATTGTTGTAGACTGAACGTACAGAGGATTCCGCATATTTGTATAGCCCATTTGTCAGCGCATTTTATACAGTTACCCGGCCTATACGATAGGCCGGAATAGCACTAAAGGCGGGCCGAAGGGGAGGGGAGGGGGGTATAGCAACGAGCATAATTTACACTAAGACAAACAACGCACTCACGATCTCGTATGCCCCAACTTTATTCGTAAAAATGTATTCATGTTACAGTACAAATATTAAAAATCTGAACTGTCTTTTTTTAATCTTTCAAATACAACGAGAGTTCTTAAAAATTGATCTTCAACGTTACAGCCGATACACTAGTAAAGATCTTGCAGCCAACAACAACAACAAGCCATCCATGCTCGTGTTCGCCGGCTCCACTCAACATGAACATAATTTACATGATAAACTCGATGTACGAATTCATATTTGTGACTTTACAATAAAGATTTTTGATCGATGGATAAGTTAGAATTCCTTGCAAAGGGTTTACTAAAAATGGCTACGTAACAAACAGTTACGCTGAAACATAAACAAGGAGTACATCGACCGGCAAAAATCCTTCAGAAACTGTCTGTAACGTTCTGAATCAGTACCGTAACGATAAAAAATCGAACAAGTAAACCTGTCGCTTGATAGGTCACAACTCCTTGGCTTAAAAAATCGACAAACTAAAGAAATTTCTGAAGTCGGCGGACGTCTCAAAACAAGAACAAAATTTCACAACATGGCGCCGCGCGGTGTGGGTCACGCTATCCCGTCAGACACTGCGTTCGGGTCAGCGGCGGTTCATTCACGATGCGTAAAATAAATTCTCAAGCGGAAATAAAGTGATTTAATTCCATCCAGTGAATAAATTAACATTATGGGAACACGCAGGACCTCGGCAAAACTTTTCAGAACAAAATTCAGGCCGGGTCCTTGACAATCATAGGCCGTTTTGCGGTACCGCCGACCGCCGGTACCGCCCGCGTTCGGGGCGGGGCATATCTCTATGTAGTGCCGACTACCACCGGGGCCGCTCGCGCGCCGGCAGACGCACTAAAGTTTATAAGAAAACGTCATTCTTTGTGGCCCTAAACACTCATTTTTAAAATTTTTTGGTGGTCCTGTGTCTTTATACAGGCACTTAACTGTCCATTTGGCCATCCTTGCTAACATTTAATGTGTAGACCCGTGTCATTATACGATCTAGTCGGACCAAATTCTATACGATACGCCGGAATATACGATAATGCGTTATACAATTATGCATTGTTTTTACAATGGTGTGAATGGTAAATGGTTTGGTGTTTTAGAATTCTATACAATTACCCGAATTATACGAATAAAAGGTATACAAATAAGTGGAATCCCCTGTATTAACAACTAACCTGCAACTGGCTGCAAGTGTTGCCAATAATGTTCCCTCAGTCCCAGGCATTAGACACATGGGGTCAAACCAAGTCCCTCTCATACCTCTGTGTTATTATATTCACCTGAATCCAGGCCATTAGGTACCCTTACTGGATAATGAGGCTGTCTTCGTGGTGTAGACAGTTTGGGCATGATTTTTCATAATTCCTGTAGTGATTTACCAAACTGTGCAACATGCTGGTCTATCATTGCCAGTATAAGGGTAATGAAAGTCAAGAACCTTTATCTTAGCCACTTCGTTGTTGGCTTCCATTCAAGTTGGTGATTGCAGCTGCTAAGTGTAAATAGTATTGCTGCCTTAGGTCACCAAGGTGGCAGGTATATGGACATGATGAGTGATGAGGCTATTGCTGCATCCCATTCCAAAACCCTGTAGGTACCAGCCATCTGTTAGTATTTTGATTTTAAACAGGCTGAGTATGGAGGCTGAACACTCCATATTGGAAAATACCTGGTAGGGCCAGAGATTAGCTTGTTTAAGAGGCAAGTTGCTATCAGTGAGTACATTGTACATCTCTGCTATCTGGAAACGACTTCTCTCTGTCTCCTAACACAATTGCTTCATATGGCAGTCACGTCACTAGGAAGTCAATTTTGTAGCACGATAATCATGTTGCTCTGGATGCTGCACTGTTAATGATAGTTAACTACCCTCATGTGGAATTAGTTAGTCCAGTATTCACAAGCAAGACCACCTGTGTAACATACAAGTTCCAAATTGACTTGTTCCTCAGAAGACTCCTTTCACAGGAAAACTGTTCAGTGCTTTTAAGCTTGCCTTGTAATTTGGATCAACACAAGTTGTCTGGAACCAAATTGCATTAACTAAACTGTGGCTACTTCCAAGGCCAGCATTAATCAAATTGATACAGTATCGTACAAACAAGAACTGTATTGACAGCTAGCAGCTGTGCAGTTGAGTGCTGAAAATGTTACAGAGGAGATGGCCATGACATCACACCCTTCTGACTGATCAAAATGGTGGTTTTATGGTGACAGTGGCTTTTATCAGATTTTGTATATTCAAATCAGATTACTTCTTTATTTTTTCTGCCTCGTATTAGTTTTATGCCTTTTTTTTATGGATCACACTGGTTGTGATTGTGTCCTCTTGGCTGCATGTATGGTGGTATCTCCTACGTTTGTGTACTATTAAAAAGTGAACTTCTTTTTGGCAAATTGACTAATCTTACCTCTTTTGAATTCTGTACAGCAAGCTTCATGTAGCACTTCCCCCAGAGTTTACCACAGGGCATCGTCTTTACGACCCTGTCTAAGCCATTATTTCTCCTAACAGACCGATACATCTACTTACACTCATATTTATGGCCAAGAAGCCCAGATAAACCACTTGCTGACGACGTAAACATTAAAAGCACTCAGGGAAGCATTATGTTCCAATATCCCTATTGACTACTGGGAGGACGGTCTTGTTCAATGTTACGGCTTGTGGTGTAGTTTTTTTTGGGGGGGTGCTAAAATTAGCTATTCTTTTGGACAATATGACAGTAATTTGAAACTTAGGGTCAATTATAGATTGAGAGAAGACTTAGATATTAAGTAATTTTCTGCCTTAGTTTCTTGAGTTAACAGAAGGTACAGATTTGTGGTACATGTAGTTATTTATCACAGTGACTGCAGATCTCCTTGTTGTATCCTACGGGTATAGAATGATCATTCTGAATGTCATGCTCTTGCCTTCAACAACAAATATCTCATTGGGAAGGTATTGGTACTTGACTTTGAATGTGGATTCCCCTTGTATAGCCTGGTGTTTAGGAAAAGTATAATACAGTTTAAACATTCAGTATGCATGTAGCTTCCTCAACAACAGTCTACAGTACTATAATGATAATCTAGACCTATGCTAGCTGCAAGATAGTCATGTAATCATCACGCCTGATTGGCTGACTGGGAATCAGAGAGGATGACCTTGGATTAACTGGGACCATCTGCTATCCTTGTAATTGGTAATCATTCAATCAGGGAATAACTCAGGAGAGGGAGGAACATGCATCTTCATTAAATTCAATGTGCTCTGCAGTATTATCTTTCGACTGCAGTATTATCTTTCGAGTGTGATAACCTGCTCGCTATCATTAAGCCTGGAAAAGAAATAAGCTTGCATTACATTCTTAATAATAATGTTGTGTTACTAAGTAAACCTAAAACACTACCATTTAGGAATGACTATTAACTTGTAGTTATATATAATGAATTGTACATTGAAAATTTCCTGTAGAGATTTCAATGCAACAGTCTATCACAAACTAGAATATTACTGAATAAGATTTCAGATGACCTGTGTTGTGACATGTTGAGTTTTTGAACACTTGTCTTCTGCACTCACAGATACTCCAATATTTGCTGTTACGTCTCCCAGCACTGTACGTGCAGCTTTTAAATTGAATGAGATTGGCCAGCATTTGATAAGACTTCTTCCTGTTGACAGGTTGGCAGAGACCCAGCTATCCATGTCTGGGACACAGAGACAATGAAGCCGTTATCTGTACTCCGGGGAGGCCATCAGAGGGGGATCTGTGCTGTAGACTTCTCTGGTGAGTAGTCTGCCAATAAAATAAAAAAGACTTACAGTGCACCACACAAGTCACAGAGGGCTCACTTGGTTTGGAGATGTTGCCAGAGGGTACATGATGGATGGCATACATTTACTTAGTGTCATACATTTGTACTTATATATGTTGAGTTCACAAGCACTCAGTGAAATGGGGATGGGAAGGGTTGAGAGTTCTAGCCTTGTGTTTTTAAAATCGATGCTACATGAATCTTCAATTCCATTCAAGTCATTTCATCTTTTTTAGGTTCACAGGTCGATAGACACTGAAAAAAAAAAACGGTAGCATTAACAATCACAAGAGAAATTAACATTAAGAGCATGTGTAGTAACCTGTTTATGTTCCACAGCTAGGTGCTTCTGTTAAGAAGACATTCCTACCTATGTGGGTGATAAACTCTTTGTCTACTTCCTTTCAATATTTGTCTCATCTAACATTCCATAAGTATTCATTGAATCTTCCATGCATGCTGATCGCTAGACTGTTGTAATGTGCTCTGATATTTTGTGACACCAAAAATGTAAAATTCCTTTGCCTTTGCACTTCCCAGACGGTTTCCCCTCTGCAATAACCTGGTCCCATAGCTAATTTCCCTTGAGGAAGAGCGGGATCTCTTTTAAGTTAGGCTCTAAACTGAGCAAAATGAAAGTGCTGTTAGTCCTATTGATTTTGAGAGGACCAGGCCCTGTACTGATTCAGAAGTAAATGGCAATAAAGTTTTAATGAAGGAACATGAAAGATATTTCTTACAATGTTCACTCACTCACTCACTCACACAGACATGCACACACTGACACATACATACACATGCATACATTCACACACACACACACACACACACACACACACACACACACACACACACACACACACACACACACAGACATACACACATATAAAGTGACAAATGTGTTGAGCAGACTGACAGTCTGACTGTCTCATACATAACGTGTACATGTGAAAACTTGCATATCGGTGCACGTATGTTAGATAATTGGTTTTGGCATGTGACTTACTGTGATAGTACAAGAATGTTGCTGAGCAAGCATTATTTATGATGTATTTTCCAATGTAGAACATCTGCATGATTGCCCTAGATTATTCACTTAGCGCATATCAGCAGTCATCCAGATAGAATTTTTGACGCCTCTGGTTTGCACTTTGTAATTCTCCTGGTTGGTTATCCCCATCAATAAATCAATCAGAAGCCACATAGGGCATTGGAGAAATGGTTAAGGACCTCTAACAGCTCCTAGTCAAACTTGAGCAAGTGGTCAATATTTCATAAGGGGCCAAGCAATGTAAATTGCCTGAAGCCTAACTTTGCCAAATCAATTTTGGAAAAGATTCATTGTGTGCCTTATTATTAGTCTAACCTGTACATGTACATGTAAGTGTGGTTTGGTTGAATTTTGTTGAAGACAACTTAAACATGAAACACACCCTAAATTTGTAGTAGACAATTTGATGTGTGATGTGAAAAATGTTAAACATTCCACAACTCAGCATAAATGTGGACTGCAAAATTCAATTTCATCATATTCAATACCCTTGAAAGCTGATGTCTTAGAACATACTGGTCTGTAGTGTGGTGCTAGAAAGAGAATACATACTATGTAAATTTACTAGTTTCTGCCAACACTTGAATAATGCTTATTTGCCTTATATCTTTCTGCAGGGGATGGGAAGAAACTTGCAAGTGTAGGACTGGATGATAATCACAGTATTGTGATGTGGGACTGGAAGAAAGGCGAGAGGCTGGCCACCACACGGGGCCACAAGGACAAGATCTTTGTTTTGAAGTGCAATCCACATAACACTGACCACTTAGTTACTGTTGGAATCAGACACATCAAGTTCTGGACACAGGCTGGGGGTGGATTCACCTCCAAGAGAGGCACCTTTGGANTTTAAATTGAATGAGATTGGCCAGCATTTGATAAGACTTCTTCCTGTTGACAGGTTGGCAGAGACCCAGCTATCCATGTCTGGGACACAGAGACAATGAAGCCGTTATCTGTACTCCGGGGAGGCCATCAGAGGGGGATCTGTGCTGTAGACTTCTCTGGTGAGTAGTCTGCCAATAAATAAAAAAGACTTACAGTGCACCACACAAGTCACAGAGGGCTCACTTGGTTTGAAGATGTTGCCAGAGGGTACATGATGGATGGCATACATTTACTTAGTGTCATACATTTGTACTTATATATGTTGAGTTCACAAGCACTCAGTGAAATGGGGATGGGAAGGGTTGAGAGTTCTAGCCTTGTGTTTTTAAAATCGATGCTACATGAATCTTCAATTCCATTCATGTCGATTCATCCTTTTTAGGTTCACAGGTTGATATCTGTATTCTGTATCTGTATCTGTATAGCCGGTATAACCGCCTTTCGGCGTAACACACCAGCTTCGCAGGCACGCGGCGCGGCGGCAGCTGGCTATATTACACCGATCGACTTGTTACACCTAACCCTTGAACTTCTAGCTCTAGACATTGTTTAAAGCTATCTATTGACAATGCCCCTACTGTACTTGGTGACAGTGAGTTCCACTCTGCGATAGTTCTAGGAAAGAATGAATTCTTGAACACCTGATAGACACTGAAAAAGAAACGGTAGCATTAACAATCACAAGAGAAATAAACATTAAGAGCATGTGTAGTAACCTGTTTATGTTCCACAGCTAGGTGCTTCTGTTAAGACATTCCTACCTATGTGGGTGATAAACTTAGCCTGGGTACCATCCCCAGTAGTATATTCGCAAACTCTATAACTGGGTCTGGACTTGCACACATATAAAACGATTGGTCATGACGTCACGTAATGAGCTAGCCCGAGCAGCGGGGCTTCATTTGATTGGCTGAGCCTCCGAGGCGACGGCCAATGGCGCGCCTGCATTATTCAAGTGATGTTTGTTGTTTTGTAAACACAGATCTTCGCGCGAGTATTCCTTTTCTCGGTGCGTTCTTTTTTTACCGGTAGGACGCCCAAAACATCACGAACAAAATTATTCAATGCATCTTTTTGCTCATTTTTGAGCTACGATATTCCGTCCAAATCGTCCAAAACGGACGTGATTGCGAGGTCAACATCAACCTCCGTGAGCTGAGCGGCTTGTGCGTTAGCCATGTTGATGATTTATCACAGAAAGACTGACTACGGCTATATCATGTGCGCTTTAGCGTTCGGTTCGCCGTCGGACATGTTGATGATAAGGCGTTCGGACGTTCGAACGGACGCTAACGTCGCCGTTCGGACATCCGAACAGCCCTTACCTAATATGTACACACCCAAAAAAGGGCTTAGACGAGTAGGACCAATCAGCGCGCTCGTTCAAAATCTGAACGAATATTTAGACTCCAGACGCTACATATGTGTGCAAGTCCAGACCCAGTTATAGAATTTGCGAATATACTACTGGGGATGGTACCCAGACTATGATAAACTCTTTGTCTACTTCCTTTCAATATTTGTCTCATCTAACATTCCATAAGTATTCATTGAATCGTCCATGCATGCTGATCGCTAGACTGTTGTAATGTGCTCTGATATTTTGTGACACCAAAAATGTAAAATTCCTTTGCCTTTGCACTTCCCAGATGGTTTCCCCTCTGCAATAACCTGGTCCCATAGCTAATTTCCCTTGAGGAAGAGCGGGATCTCTTTTAAGTTAGGTTCTAAACTGAGCGAAATGAAAGTGCTGTTAGTCCTATTGATTTTGAGAGGACCAGGCCCTGTACTGATTCAGAAGTAAATGGCAATAAACTTTTAATGTAGGAACATGAAAGATATTTCTTACAATGTTCACTCACTCACTCACTCACTCACTCACTCACACACACACACACACACTGACACATACATACATACACACACACACACATAGACACACATATAAAGTGACAAATGTGTTGAGCAGTCTGACAGTCTGACTGTCTCTTACATAACGTGTACATGTGAAAACTTGCATATCGGTGCACTTTTGTTAGATAATTGGTTTTGGCATGTGACTTACTGTGATAATACAAGAATGTTGCTGAGCAAGCATTATTTATGATGTATTTTCCAATGTAGAACATCTGCATGATTGCCCTAGATTATTCACTTAGCGTGTATCAGCACTCATCCAGATAGAATTTTTGACGCCTCTGGTTTGCTCTTTGTAATTCTCCTGGTTGGTTATCCCCATCAATAAATCAATCAGAAGCCACATAGGGCATTGGAGAAATGGTTAAGGACCTCTAACAGCTCCTAGTCAAACTTGAGCAAGTGGTCAATATTTCATAAGGGGCCAAGCAATGTAAATTGCCTGAAGCCTAACTTTGCCAAATCAATTTTGGAAAAGATTCATTGTGTCCCTTATTATTAGTCTAACCTGTACATGTAACACTTACATGTAAGTGTGGATTGGTTGAATTTTGTTGAAGACAACTACAACATGAAACACACCCTAAATTTGTAGTAGATAATTTGATGTGTGATGTGAAAAATGTTAACCATTCCACAACTCAGCATAAATGTGGACTGCAAAATTCAATTTCATCATATTCAATACCCTTGAAAGCTGATGTCTTAGAACATACTGGTCTGTAGTGTGGTGCTAGAAAGAGAATACATATTATGTTTAACTTAATTTACTAGTTTCTGCTAACACTTGAATAATGCTTATTTGCCTTATATCTTTCTGCAGGAGATGGGAAGAAACTTGCAAGTGTAGGACTGGATGACAATCACAGTATTGTGATGTGGGACTGGAAGAAAGGCGAGAGGCTGGCCACCACACGGGGCCACAAGGACAAGATCTTTGTTTTGAAGTGCAATCCACATAACACTGACCACTTAGTTACTGTTGGAATCAGACACATCAAGTTCTGGACACAGGCAGGGGGTGGATTCACCTCCAAGAGAGGCACCTTTGGAAACATAGGGAAGCTGGACACGATGATGTGTGTAGCATATGGAAAGACAGAGGATTCCGTGTTTTCTGGAGGAGCCAATGGAATGGTATACATGTGGCAAGGAACAAATCTTTTGAAGACAGTCAAGGCTCATGATGGTCCAGTATTTGCCATGCATGCATTGGACAAGGTATATGTACATGTAATTTCCTGTATATAACAATGTACTTGTGGTAGTTAAAGAATGTGTATTTATATGTCCCATAATACCATAGATCAATACAAGTGCAAATAAAGAACTAGAGAATTCATCTAGCTAGTGGGAGTGTTTGTATTGCTCACTGCCATGAAAAGACCTGTTGATTTCAATGGCATATTGAAATGATTTAGGTTGTACACTTTTGTTTCAATCCCATTCCAAATCTGCAATTGGAATTGCAGTGCTCTCTGTGCAGATATGCCTTTGCCTTGATTGCATCGTTGTTGTTTTAATACTACAAATGTCTAGTTTTCAAATCCAGTTTTGTGACCTTTTAAATCCTGGTTGCAGGGCTTTGTTACTGGAGGGAAGGATGGAGTGGTAGGATTGTGGGATGACCAGTTTGAAAGATGTCTGAAAACCTATGCCATCAAGAGAGGTGCCCTGGCCCCCGGGTCCCGGGGAGTTCTGCTGGAGGACTGTCCATCAATCCGGGCCATCACACTGGGACACGGCCATATCCTGGTGGGAACCAAGAATGGGGAGATTCTGGAGGTAGACAAGAGTGGACCAATGAACATCCTTGTGCAGGTGAGTCCTCCTTGTACCATACTTAAAATGATTGAACCCAGGTACAGTATGTTATTGATGAGTTTCAGTGGTTATCCAGGTACTTAAATCACTGAGATTTTGTGTTCTGTGCACACAGGGTCACATGGAGAATGAGGTATGGGGCCTGGCCTGCCATCCAAGCAAGGACCATTGTGTGACCATCAGTGATGACAAGACACTGCGAGTTTGGGACCTGTCCCCAGAACACCGCATGTTGAATGTCAGGAGGTTACGCAAAGGGGGACGGTGTTGCTGTTACTCTCCAGATGGCAAGGCCATAGCAGTAGGTCTTAGTGATGGTGAGTTCTTGCACATACTGACCAGAAAATTCTGTCATGGTATTCTTTAGCAATTCTGGAATAGACTAGCCTCACCAATGGACAGTCAAAGGCAGAAGGAGTAATATTCAGTTAGGATTTGACCCTACATTCTACTTATTTATGAAATTATGTGTGCAAGAAAATTCCTTTTCATAAAACGAAATAACTTCACATTTCCCTCTTCTCCGCTCTGCTCTTTCAGGGAGTTTCCTGGTAGTCAATGCTGACACACTAGAAGACATGGTCACCTTCCATCATAGGAAAGAGAACATTTCTGACATCAGGTTTTCTCCAGGTAAGTAAATATTTGATAAAAATAGCCTGTTATTAGCAGCAAAATTCAGCATCTGCCATGAATTTGTAGATAGTTCATGCTGCAATATCTCTAATCATATTGGTGGCATGGCTATTGCTATTACTAAGACATGCACAGCTATGGTACATGTGTGATGGTCATGGTTTATTTCATTTGAAAAAGCTGAGACAGGGAGAGATTGTTTTGTTCGTTTTGAGTAAAATTTGTTTGATAGCTAAACATCAGAATAATTGAGTGCAGCTTTTGATATTTAGCCAGGAATAAAGGATTATTGAATATTTCTATTTTAGCAAATATGAAGTATTTGATAATGGCTGGTGTAGGAAAACATACAACATATATTTGATATCCACATCCCACTACAGACCCACTTCTATCTCAGGGTTTACAGTGACATGCTTCAGCTTGATGCCACTCCATGCCTCCAGCATGCTCCAGCATGCACCAGCATCTTGGGCAGTTGAGCAAAACTGTTTGTTGCTTGAAAGCTAAATTCTTTGTATCAGCATCTTTCCTGCACTTCTTTTATAGAAAGAAATACCAATGTACAGTTGTTTTGGCTAGACATTGAAAGAAGATAAGTCCCATTCCATTATTTTTTATGACCACCTGTGGGCTTTAATAAAACATTGTCTCCTTCCTTGCTGTAATACTGGCAATGCATATCCCTCAAAGGCTACTTTCCTCTGCATATCTGGAAAGTAACTTGGTGTACTGTGCACTGGTAAATGTCCCTGTTCCCAGCTGCAGCTTGCCCTGAGCCTGCAGACCTACACGTACATGGGAGAGCCCCAGGCTGCAGGGAGACTAATGCCAAAAGTACTGCTAAGTAAACTAAAGCACAGGGTTCTAGCCAAGTACATGTGGTCTGGCCACTTTTGAAGGATATTTTCCCTTCTTGAAGAACTCTCTTTGATATTTTTTTAGCTTTATCTTTTTCAACTTTTTTTTTCCAAATGATGTGCCATGCACACAACTTTTACTGGTAGCCATTTCTTTATTCCTTTTTTCAACCAAATTGCTCTAGCCCTTTTTGGCTAGAGCCCTGAAGACATTGTTACTGCATGATCCTGTCAGTGAGTCCATGATGGTTCACATGTGAGTGAAAATTGTGGAGTGTTCATCCACATAGCTGTCAAAAATGCACTTCCCAGCCCATACTACATCATCTTAGTCTTAGCAGCTTGTCTTTTTATTTAAACCCAGTAGTAAGTAGTAGTGCAATTTGAGTTATGTCCTTGGTACTGATATTTTTGTCAGTGTTTTGGAGTGCATTTTCTCACTGTTCCTCTGAATTCCATTGCTGACACAAATGTGAATTGTGACTGTGAGTAACCTGTATGATTGTTGTGTTGTGGTGGCACTATTTATATTTCAATGTGCACCACAGCACACTGTTTCTTGATTTATTTACAGCTATATGACCTCATTTGCAACTGTTTTGCTGAAACTGTTTTACTTTCTAATGAGATATCTTTCACCTTGTTCCAGAGCATTTTTTGTGGATACCCAATGTAAATTGATTAAAATGTCTGCGAACAAGACACGATACTATGGCACACACTATTACAAGCCAAGTAAAGTAGAACATGTTGTCTTGTATAAATCACAAGATTAAGTGGATAAACCAACTTTCTTACTTCCTTTAGATTCTATGATCATATCTAAGAATCTTTGTAGCTGTTTGGTATTCATGTTATCCATCCTCTCCTACAGACCCAGGAAAGTACCTTGCAGTTGCATCCCATGACAACTTTGTGGATATCTACAATGTTCTGAGTAGCAAAAGAGTGGGCATCTGCAAAGGTGCATCCAGCTATATCACACACATCGACTGGGACAGAAAGGGTAGGTACATTTGGATCATGGTTATCTTGGTAACATTCAGAAATTTATCTAAAGAGCACTGTTACATATTACACTGTAGTGTGTACCAAAGTTATGTTCTTTCATCCATTGTTTAGGAAAGTTGTTGCAAGTCAACACAGGTGCAAAAGAGCAGCTATTCTTCGAGGCACCAAGAGGCAAGAGGCAAACCATTCGGTCAACAGATGTGGAGCAGATTGACTGGTCCTCCTGGACATGTGTGCTGGGCCACACCTGTGAGGGGATCTGGCCTGTCCACAGTGATGTTACTGACGTCAACTCAGCATGTTTGTCCCACGACAAGAGAGTGCTGGCCACAGGAGATGATTTTGGCTTTGTTAAACTGTTTGAATATCCTGCCAAGGTAAGAAATCACAAAAAATGTGTGACCTTACAGCCTTGATTTCCTTATTCCAGCATCACATTCATAGTATACATTTTGTATTTCTCATAAGCAATATTTTCTGCATGCTATGACAATTGTCTGTGTGTCCTTTCTCAGGGGCAGTATGCCAAATTTAAGAAGTACATAGGACACAGTGCCCATGTGACTAATGTGAGATGGAGCCATGATGACAGGATGCTGGTGTCTGTTGGTGGTGCTGACACGTCAGTGTTGGTGTGGGCACACAACTCACCAGGCTCCAGGCAGAACGGACTCAAGGGGGAGAGTGAAGACTCTGAAACTGACTCTGAGGAGGAAGGAGGTCAGTCAGAGTTCTGTTACGATTGAAAAATCACCACATGTAGTATGCAGAACCACAAGCATTATGGTACATACTGGTATTACTCTGGTACAGTGTTGTTTCCTTTGTTTCCGAATAGTATATGTATTTTGTCACTGCATTTAGCATATTGTCTGTTGTTGCCACCACTGGAATGTCCTCTTGATTGACAGTCAGTTATTTGTTGTGTGATGTGTTTGCCCTGTAGGCTATGACAGTGATGTGCAGAGGGAGAAGGATATTGATTACACTACAAAAACCTATGCTGTAAACATCAGAGAAACAAGTGGTACCAAACCCCATTTACAGCAGAAACAGCCAACTGGAGAGGAAAGGTAAAAGTTCAATGGACAAATTAGGAAATTATTATCTTGGATACAAATATAATGCAACATTTAGTAGATGTTCACACATTGTTTCAACAGTTCATGTCCTTGGTGCTAGCAGATTGTTGTGATTACACAAAAGGGAGAAAACCTAACTGCACGAGTCAGTGTAAAATAGCAATGTATAAAAAGCTGTTTATACCGGTAGGTCTCTTATGTTCAGGTGGCCTGGGTACCATCTAACGAAGTTTTTCTTGCTTGTATAATTCTACAGTATGGTACACCACTGTTGCATGATTTTGCTTTGTGCTCAAGTTCTGTTTTATTCATGAAACAAAAGACATTTGTGTGCTGATGATTGTCTTCAATTGCTCTATTTCTTAGCTTATGTTTTACTGCTTTTCCCTTTGATATTTATTGCATTTGTATTTTTCCAACTTGACAACTTGATTCCTTATTTTGTCCTGTCCTTTCCTCCCCTCCTGTCTTTCTTCCACAGCTGTTATGAGGTCAGTGCTAGTCACAAATTGACAATGTTTTGTTATTGGTCATTCACTTGCCTTCTGGAGGAAGGGGATTGTGAAGTAAGTCTGGTTATGAGACAAGTTCTCTATATTTACCACAGTTTCTGTTTTAATCTAATGATAAAATAAATATATCTTAGATATTTGCTGACCAACTAATGGTGCTATATTACTCATGATCAGATGATTCATTGTTTATTGTAATTTGTGATATTCGTTCAAAGATATATTTCTATTGCAGTCATTAAGATTGTAGACTGAGGCTGCAGGTTTCTGTTTCTCAGTTTTGAAAGAAAGACAGTAACAGCTCCCCAATGCTGTGCAAGATTTTGGATGGATTTGTTACAATTAGACTAACATTACTGGAATGTTTGATTTAGAACCAAGAAATATAAATCAAGGGAAATGTTCTTATTTAATGAAATGCAACAAAGCATGATTTTATCTTTCCATTGCTTTTACTATATGTATTTTAAAAAGACAAGGCATGACAATATTATACAGTAATACTACTAATAGTGATATTCATGAGGATTGATTATAAAAAAAGATAGAGGAAAAGTTACACTCTTGATCTTTTACTCTACTTCTACTTGGGGATGCATTATTCTTGCAAAAAAAATTATTCTCTTTGCTCATGCTACTGATAAAGCTGCTAAGTCTGACTTACTACCAACTCACTACTTCTTCCCTTCTGCCTGCCAACACTCACAGAGGATCCAGGTATATTACCTTGGTCTGGTCGCAATGTTTTGTTTAAACAGTTAAACCATGAACGGTTTAAAGGTTTGTTGTGTAGCTAGTTTGAAAAATGTATCTGCATCTGTCTTTGTCAAAGTCATGTGGCAGTGTACTCACCTTAGGAAACACTTTGCACATGGGATTTAGAGCACCTGTAGAATTGTAATCATGTAACTAGACGCTATGCCCTGTAGCATGCATGAGTATATGTGGCTGGTTTTGGTTGAATAGATGGTCCTGAGATGGTCCTGGTTCTGTGTATATGGTTTTAAGGTTTGTACATGACAATGACAGGTTAAGTGTTTGAAGCTGGTGCTGGTTTTAGTAAAAGGGAAATAGGGGAATCTTCCATGTAGAGATTAAATGCATAGTTATATGGTGGGCATTATTTGAGCTCATGTGGAAATGAGACCGTCCTCAGGGCTCAGGGGGCCATGTGCAGGGAGTGGTTAAATCTTCTTAGGTTGGGATTGAGTTAAAGTGCTCATGACACCAAAATATGACCTTAGCTGATTGTAATTGACATAACTAGTATTACCTGACACATTTACAATAAATATGCACGGTTCTCCTGTTACATTCAAAATTGTAATGCCCTACCTTGGAAAAGTCAGCACAAGCCAGTTCTGGCAGGCAATTTGCATCTCTACATTTTATTTTTGCATATCTGTACTTTTTCCTGAGCTGATGTCACCCAGTGATATAAGCTCGGGATAAAAAGCACAGAAATGCAAAAATAAAACATAGAGATGCAAATTGAGGTGCCCGAAGTGGGCAATTGAGAAGCTTGCTAGAGAGTCTTCAAAAATCCACTTTTAGAAGGTCGTACAAGCTAAATTTCTCAGTCATCATGATTGGAATAAACTTCCAGTGACTATATTGTATGTACACTTCCGATATTTGTATGTATTTTACAGACTTTTTTTTGGTGTCATTTGGTCTTTAATGTCACAAGAATTCCTGGGGCGGGGATGGCCATGTCTTGGTGGTGATACAGGTAGATAATGCAGGATGTCTGCTGCTGGTGTTTTTTTAGTCTAGTCTTTTAGATGGTGTTACCTGTAATGAGGCCATTGTGGTAGATGGAAAAAGACAGGAGGCTTCCATTCATATCATCACCATCTCCAGCCTTTTTGCATGTATAAAATCCACTGCCTGCTCGCTGCACTCCTTTGTTTCCTCCAGCTACCATCACCCATTCAAGACCTATTGATTGACCTTACTGAAGAGGTCTGACAGCACAGTCCCAAACATGCATAATTCTACCTCAAGTACTGCCCTCCAGCCTACAAAGATGATTTTACTTTCAACTGTGGAGCATATGCTCCCAGAATGTAAATGCTAGTATTTCTGGATGGAGGATTCCCCAAATCCTACTTCTGCTAGCTGGTCTTGAGGTGTCAAATTTAACCAAGCAGGAACATGGTGTCCTTCCTTGGTGTCTGCAAAATCTTACTGTTCAAGGGACAATCATAAGACATTACAGTATATTTTATCATTATACCTTTAAGGTTTTTCACTGCTTTTTACTCCCCCTTCATCCAGGCCCACTGTCAGTAGGGGTGGAGCACCTACTCCCAGGGTACAGAAACTGGAGAAGGGAGAGACCAACAAGAGAAGAAAGGGAGTTGTGGAGGTAAGCTGCAGCCTCCTTAAGTGCAATATTGTACTTTCTTATACATGTATTGCTATTTTGTGTCCTTTCTCTCTTGAAAGTTTGAATCATATAAGTTTCCAGTAAAATAATTGACTGTATCTTCACAAATGTAAAGAAAACAGGACTCCCAGAAATAGTACTTATTTATGAATCAATGAGAAATACCAACTGATTTGATGTTATATGTGTATTGGATCAGGTTTTTCTCAACTTTACATGTATGACTATCTGATTCTTGCAGGACCTGGTGCTCACAACTATCCATGGGTACAGAGGGTTTGACACCAGAAACAACCTGCACTACATCAACGATGGGGCAGATATTGTGTACCATGCAGCAGGAGCGGGTATCATACACAACCTCGCAACAGGTAGGAAATTTATCCTAAAAGCATAAAATATGATATTCGAGTCTGTCTTAACAAGAAGGCTGTAAATCCAACTCTTTTCTTCCACGCTGTCAAAACTCTGAATCAGATAAAGGTCTAACAAGATCCAGGCCTGCATTGACTTGAGTCCTGCCAGTAGGTTGGCAAAACCTATTTGTTCCTGGGAGAACAGAAATGTGAGCTCTTTAAGCCTTACTGTATCAGTGCCAGACAGACCATATCTGCAGATAAAGTGCTTCCTTGTTAACACCAAATCCTGTTATCTCCTTACTGGCTCAGCCCAATGGTCTTCAGGTAGCTTGTCTTGTTGCATTACGTTAAGAAGCTTTAGCGGTTTTATGGTGTAGCAGGATGATTTGCATGCTAAGCAGGTCAAAGATGCAAACAGTTGGATGGGCTATCAGGGATATCCTGTGCCTGCAGAGGAATGCATTAGCAGCCCTGCTCAGCTTCATTCTCATGGTAGGTCTTTACTGAATGGGTTATGTGCCATTGTGTGACATGCCAGGGAAGTTAGGAATGAAGGCAATGTTTCCTGATATAGCCATGGTGCTGAGACCTGTGCTGTGGTAGTACAGTTAGTTCAGACATTTGGTGAAAAATATAGCTATAAAAACATAAAACTTGGCATGTTGAAGCCCTTGGTGCATGTAACTGTTACATATATTTAGGGGTGGAGCCATTGCAAAAGGCATATTTCTTATCAATAGTTGCTAACTTGCTAGGAAATGAATTTACACTACATCCATCCATAAAAACATAGAAATGTATACCTTTGAACCTCTAGCAGGAACTTAAGTGATCTCCTATATAATTATATGAGCCATAAATATATATTTCCTGTTCCCAGATAGGAATGTGTAAGAATTTTTATTAACCTTGGTGGTTTACTACACCTAGTTTTTGTGGTTGCTGAATTGGTGATATGTGTACATGTAACTAAAGTTCCTTTCAATGTCCTTGGAGCATCCTCCTTGCAGATGTCCTAAAGTCTACCATCCATTTCCAGGCAATCAGAGTTTCTACTTGGAGCACACAGATGAT
The DNA here is from genome assembly GCF_001625305.1 of Branchiostoma belcheri. Classification (NCBI taxonomy): domain Eukaryota; kingdom Metazoa; phylum Chordata; class Leptocardii; order Amphioxiformes; family Branchiostomatidae; genus Branchiostoma; species Branchiostoma belcheri. The sequence continues at coordinate 770,319 of NW_017804098.1, forward strand.
ATCATCTGCCTCACCATCAATCAGCACCCCAAGTTTAAGAGCATCATTGCCACAGGACAGATCGGCCAGGTCCCCTCAGTCAACATCTGGGACTCGAACACCAAGGAGACCCTGTCCATCATCCGTGGCTTCCACTCTAAGGGTGTGTGCTATGTCAACTTCAGGTAAGTCTTCAACTGCTCTTGCATTCACATTTTTACCTATTCTGTGAAAGGGCATGAAGGGCCATCAAATTTTCAGGCATAGAGAAATGATTGAATTTATGTGATCATTCCCTATTTTGTTATTTCGTGTACAGACCTTCCATCATCTTTTAATATATTTTTCTTCCTTTTTATGTTTTATATTTCTGATCAGTAGAATCTTTCAGCACCCCAAATTTTGGGATGAGTTTGATTACCCCTGTATATAAGCAACTGTGCTTCTTGCCTAATGCTCAGTAAATATATGTGAATAGATGAATGAAAATAAATGTAATAGCTGTTCTTTGGTAATGCTGCTCAATGAGCAATGGCTGTACGTTCAAAGTTGTATTTGGATAAAGATCTGCTAATCAGAAATTACCATTAGCCACAGCATTGGAAAGGTAATTGTCATTGTTTCCTGTCCATCTACAGTGCCACAGGAAAACTTCTCCTGACTGCTGGTCTAGATGATGAACATTCCATCGCAGTTTGGAGGTGGCAGGAAGGTCGGTTCCTGTGCTTGCAATTTCATGTTTGTTCATATTTGATGGAAGGGTATTAAGAAATAGAAAAAGTATAAGTACAGACAGCAATGGAGAGTGTTTGTTGTATTGTTCCCAATCCATCTGACAATCTTTGGGTGGTGTGTTCACATATTAATTATATCGCCTTCTTTCCTCTTTTACTGCGGAGTTTGTGTACGACAACCCTTCTACTTATGCATTGGCAGATTTGTCTTAAAGACATGCATTATACATATACCTTTCCACCCAGGTACCAAGATAGCCAGCCAAGGTGGGCACTCGGGAAGGATATTCGTGGCAGAATTCAGGCCAGATTCGGACAGCCATTTCGTGACAGTGGGGGTGAAGCATGTGAAGTTCTGGACGTTAGCTGGCAGTACACTGATGGGGAAGAAAGGGGTGATTGGCCCCAACATGGCAGGAGAGGCCCGCATGCAGACTATGTTGTCTGTGGCATTTGGAGCAGTAAGACTCATTTGTTTGTTTAGTTGAAATGGTGATTAAACATGAACAATTTATCACGGTCAATTCATGTAGACATTGAAATGAGAATACCATAGATCAATGTAAGACTGGCTGAGTATTCTAAGGTGAGCTCAGATTTTTTTCAAATCTAAAAACTGTTGTAAGTAATTATAGTGAGTGTTGTATAATCATGATTCCACATAATAGCCTTAATCACTTCAAGGGTTGACAAAATTTTACGTTTGGATTTCTTTTCCTTATTCGAAACTGTCAGCAGAATAATCTAAACCAGGATAGTGAGTGAGTGTGAGTGATTTACCAAAAGGAGATCAGGAACAATGCAGAGTTAAATTCTCAACATGGATCATCTTTTATTTTGTCATTTTCTTACATACAGCCTAAAATTCTGTCTTTCAGAACAATCTGACCTTCACAGGAGCAATGAGTGGAGATGTGTATGTCTGGAGAGAAAACAGCTTGGTCAGACTTGTTGCAAAGGCACATAATGGCCCTGTCTTCACCATGTACACTACACTACGAGATGGGCTCATCGTCACCGGTGGGAAAGAAAAACCGTGAGTTTGTTATCAGTTTGTTATGCAACCTCTTTGAAATATCAACATTTGGATGATTTTACACAGCTAATAGTGGACTGAAACTGTGATTCCATCAATCACTTTGCTGTGACTAATTACAATTAATAAGAATACTAATAGTCTAACCCATTCTAAATTTCCTTTGGATGAGATACACTTGATATTGCCAACCAGTTGCTTAAGTGTCAATTATTATTATGCCGGTAATGGTTAGAGACACTTTTCAATGATATTCAATGACAGCAGTCACATGAAACTTTTATAAGCTGATAATCCCTTTTAACCCCGACTATGTGAACTGTGAAACACATGTGAAGTGACTTTTGATTGATATTTTGATTCTGAATCCCCCTCAGATCAGAATGAAAAATTGTAGTACCGTTCAATTTCTTTTAATACTGATTTCGAATACAAATAAATTAAGGCTTCCTTTCTGAGGGTTAAACCAATTCCTTTTTGAGAGTTAAACCAATTTATTAACAATGTCATGTCTTACTAACCCACTAACTCTGCCTCTCTCCTCTTGGTGTGTGTTGTGTGGCCAATCTGCCCTACAGGAGAGAGTTTGCCATAGGTGGGCCAGTCAAGTTATGGTCGCAGGACATGGAGCGTTGTTGTTTGTTTGAACTCAACAGCCACGACCCCCGTATAGCTGTTGTAGTACGCTCCGTCTGTCGGGGCAAGGTATGCGCACCTGCACGCTGTTCCGTCTGTCCTTCCTCGTGATTTTTTATGCCTTGTTGTTGCATTTCCATTGACTGTCCTGTACTAGGAGTAAGGAAGGAGGCCCTGTCAAGCTGTGGGATCAGGAGATGAAACGTTGCCGAGCCTTCCAACTGGAGACCAACCTGCCCGTAGATGTGGTCAGGTCTGTCTGCAGGGGCAAGGTATGCCACTAGACTCTGGCTAGACACTTGATTTCAGCACCAAAGGCCCCGTCAGTACACTTTCTATCTGGATGTGCAAGCTGCTCGTAATGCATGTCAGAGCATCGCAGATCAAGAAAGTGCACATTTTGGTTGGCAGCTTTAACAATTTTATTACTGACTTCAATCTTAGTGGCATTTTATTTCTTTTATGTTGGTCTTTTCAGTTTAAAAAATGCAAAAACAAGATTAGACTTTAAAAGAATTGAACAAAAAAAGAATGCTATTTATTCATTTCCATGGGGTCTTTGGTGTTTTTGTTGCTTTTCAAAGCTTATCATATTATTATGGTTTTCAGTTGTTTTGAGTTCATCAGGCAGTTCAGTTTTATTTTGTTACAAGTTAATTTGCAGTTTTATTTCTGTTAACCTGATGCGGTAGACTTTGCCACTGCATACAGACTTACCTAATCTATCGCAGCACTGTCCTGTCCAGAAAAGTTTCCCCTTTTTAACAAGATCCTAATTCACATAACCAAATGCCCCCAATTGTAATCTTGAATGGTCCCTTCACTCTCCATTGGGAACTTGAAATAAAATGTAACACGTACTAACAGGACAATCCTCTCCAATGTTGTATCCCCATGCATGGATGTGTGAGAATGTGCATACATTAATAACCAACCACTGTATGTGTATGTCACTAGTTTGTTGGTATATACATGTAGGTGTGGTGCATGTTTTGACTAACTAGTAGACTAACTTTGACACTTAACTGTGCACATTGACTTGTGTGTTTGGCCTATCTCCCTGTTTCCTTATTGCATGTACACATTTTCCATCTTTGTACCACGGCTGTCCATGTCTTTTGTGTGACTTGTGACTTGTCCCACCAAAATGCACCACTAACTACACTCATCTGTGCAACTGTACTGGAATTGCAGATTGTGGTACTAGTGTTAACACTGTTTAATCTAAGGAGAGTTTTTTGTGTTCTGTGTACTGTAGGGGAAGATTCTGGTGGGAACAAAGGAGAGTGAGATTATGGAGGTTGGGGAGAAGAATGCGGCAGCTCATACTGTGGTCCATGGACACTGTGAAGGGGAACTCTGGGGGCTAGCAGCACACCCATCCAGGCAGTTCTTTGCTTCAGCAAGTGATGACTGCACAGTCAGGATATGGGACATAGATAATAAGGTGTGTATGGAGTGTCAACAGACAAATGGCACAATGTAAAGTATTAATGTAACCTGCTTTGCTTGTAATGGGATGTCATTTCCATATGGAGAACATTCTGGTAGTTGGCCACTAGGGAGCTCAACATAAGGAGATTAAGATCCCAAATACTGTACTTATAGTGTAGAGTGTAGAGCATTCCAATACCTACTGTAGAGTTTACAGATTGAGGTAAAGCTACATCCAGCTCTATATCCAGTACTCAATTATCTAAATTTCTAGACTTCGTGACACTTAAAACCAAAGCAACTGGGGCATTTCGAAATGTTGGTTTTCTGGGTAAAACATAATGTACCCTTTTTCTTGAATTCAGAGCATGCTCAGCAAAGTGAACCTGGGCACACCGAGCCGATCAGTGGCATACAGCCCAGATGGAGAGATGCTGGCTGTAGGGATGAAGAATGGAGAGTTCATTCTGCTGACAGCAGCCAGTCTCAAGATCTGGGGCAAGAAGCGAGACAGACGTCTGGCCGTGCAGGACATCAGGTATGAACAATAACAAGCTGCACTGACCAGGCACATGATGGGAAAGAAATGACAAAAGATGCCAGTGGGAGAAACACAGCATTGAAGAACTTCTCAATACACGTAGAAAAGTAGTGTTTAGTCATTGAGGCTGTCTACAGAAATGCAATATGATTGAAAGAAAACTGAAAACTGTACCACATATTACAAAAACACTGATGAGCATTTAGAACCTTGTAAGTTTTAATTGCCTTAGCTTTAATATCATTGGCTTGTGCTCAATGTTCCACTATAACAAGTGTTCCAAAAATCATATTCTGCACAAGTTTTAGAATATAACCCTTATATCTTAATCTTTAGGTTCAGTCCTGATGGGAAGTTCTTAGCAGTTGGTTCTGATGACAACTGTGTGGATTTCTACGACATGACCCAGGGTCCATCCCTGACCAGAGTGGGATATTGTAAGGGCATCCCAAGTTTTGTCATCCAGATGGACTACTCACTGGATGGCAAATTCATACAGGTGAGATCTGGCATGTGAACAATTAGGCTAATGGATACAACTATGGCTTTGTGGAGCTAAGAATGCATTGTCATGGCCTTCTGACCTGTGAATGTTGTTGTTGATGTCCAGGTTGCCACAGGGGACTACCACAGACTGGTGTTTGATGTACCCACAGGGAATCCAGTCACTGATGCCAATGCTATAAACAAGATCACATGGTCTTCCTGGACCCTGTAAGTTCATAGATAGAATATTAGAATATCATGCTTCATTACAACTTGAAGGTAATATTTTCAAATGTATTTGAAATTAAAAAAAACACAAAGGAGACTACCCGCCGGGATATTTTGTCCTAATGATTCTTGTTGTTTAAATGCTGGACCAGAGCATGAGGTACAAGAATTCAGTATAAATTGTATAGTGAGTTTCCTGCTGTTGCATCATTCTATTGTTGGTATGCTACATGCTGTATGTGTGACTGTTTACTTGTCTCTCACAACAGAGTCACTGGGGATGAAGTCATTGGCATTTGGCCAAGAAATGCAGAGAAAGCTGATGTGAATTCCTGCCATGTGGCCCACTCTGGCCTCTCCATGGGTACAGGGGATGACTTTGGCATGGTCAAGCTGTTTGAGTTCCCCAGCACAGAGAAATATGTAAGTGTCATCATGTGGAGACAAGGACTAAAGACACTGAATTTTTATGTTTACATCTTGTTTTCCACATCCAAAAGTTCGAATGTTTGAAGTGTCTCATGATTTCACCTCTGTTTTTAATAGGCCAAACACAAGAGATATGTTGGACACTCAGCCCATGTGACCAATGTACGATTCACTTCAGAAGACAAGTACCTGATAAGTGCTGGTGGGGATGACTGCTGGTGAGTTTGTGTGTTAATGCTGTAGAATGACTTTTCTATTTTGTGGACATATTAAGCAATCAAGGTGTTGCACATCTTTCTCAACTGCCTCCATACTGAATGTGACCACATCTAAGCATATCATGTATTTTCATGTTATGTGTGTTATTAAGAGTTTCATTTACATTTCTTTTCAGAAGTAGTAATCTACATCCTGTGTATAACGATGATTCTTTTTCCCTACAGCCTCTTTGTGTGGAAATGCCTGTGATCCAAGCAACAACTGAAGTCTTAGTACTCTTACAGACTGCGTGCTTCCAGAGATATTTCCATGTTGGGATACAGAAATAATGAGAAGACCATGTGACCTGGACTGCCTCTAACAAATAGGGGCTTTACAACATATATATATATATATATATATATATGTAGGAAGAAGCTTCCTAAAGATCCAGAAAAATGTAGTATTACATGTAGTTGTTGGTCCCTGCCTGAGGATAGGGTATCCCATAGGTCATCTTGGAATCAATGGAAAGGCAGGTTGATACAGAATCTTAAAGGTTCTGAAATCCCTGCAACGTAGGCAAGTCTTCCCAGGTTTTCCTACTAAAATGGGAATATTTCCATGTAAGAACTACTTCTGTGTAAGGCTTTTCTCTCAGTGTGTTGTGCTTGTATGTTGATGCACGTTGCTTGAGCCATGACCAGCCAACATTACAAAATTTGTTTGATGACTTGCATTGTAGAAGTGAGCTGAGTACTAGATGTAAAGACATTGCCATGTTTTGTTGGCAGCATATTCTTACTGATGTTGAAAACTAATAGAAATAACAATGATTTGGAAATCCAGTGTGTACTTTTTTATATAAAACTTTCACCAATGTTGCAGGAGTCCTAAACTGACTTCTCACAAATTGAGATTAAGTACCAATTTTACTTAAGCAATCCCACCACAGTTGGCAAATAATAGCTCTTGTTAACTCAAGGTACATGTGTCTCCTCAACTGGCCTGGTCTACAATTAACTTGTATTGTTTCCAGTAGATATATGACAGAACTAACCAAGTCTTATTTTGGTTTTGTAGTGTTCCTACTTTGTATTCATACAAAATGACAACTCCAGCAATACTTGATACAGTTTTCCAAGATGTTAGACCAATGCAGACATCACTACAGATGTAGAAGGCAGCACGTGTGCTTGCTTGTTTGTCTTTGCCTTACGCTGCTGCATGACATGCATTGTGTAGCTGTGGTGTGTTTGTTTGGTGTATATACATGTAGGTGTTGGAAAATTAGGGCTAGTAGCTGGAGTGTCTGACAAAGGCTCAAGTAAACATTATGTTAAAGGACACTCTACCTTGCCACATTTGGTGCTAGGATGTAAGAGATACCACCGGAAAGGCTGGACAAGGGATAAGGATTGTATAGAAATATTGGACTTGGGTGCCAGATTTAGAGGGTAATAGCAATCTTACAATACATGGGCATTTTCCAAAGAAGTCTTGTATGATGAAACATGAGCCAGCATGTTGACATCTGTACAATCATGAATACATATGTTTACATGTATGCCTTGGAGTAACTGATTTCTGTACTTGTGCATGCCCTAGACAGATGGATTACCATGGACAGAATTAACAAATTTCAGAGCCATGAAGCACCAACAATTGATGTGTAATTTTATGGAATTATATAGCAGATAAACAATGCAGACTGGCCCAATGTATACATGTAGCACATACATGTAATGTTACATGTGATAGAGATGACATGATTATTTGTGAAAGGAAGGACTGCTTTGTTTCAATTTTCTACATGTGGTTATTCATCTTAAATGTGGCACATCAAACTGTGTTGTGGACCTACATTTTTGTTGTACCACATGGTACATTATCTGGTACTACAGATTGGAAAAATCAGCTTCATCACAGAAGCATATTATACTGTTTTGAGTGCAAGTCTCAATTCTAGAAGTAACGGGTCCTCAATGTACTTAAATTTCAGTTGGTGCACAATTATCCATCAGTCTTTCTGTGGTACCAGTAGGTCCAAGGAACATGTTACTTCAAGTGTTAGCATGTGCACTAGTAGTTTGAGTCCATGTTGACTATTTATGTACATGTAGTGACATTTTATCCAGAGACAACCAAGATGCCCATTCCATGCCAATGGATGTGACTTCTGTTACCATTCCATATCTTTTTATTCTCCTTCTATGAGGGACAACTTTGATAAACCATGCACAGATTATACCAATTCTGTTTACCTTGAATTGAAACAGGCAGCCATGGGGTTTATTTTTGGTCTCATTCTTGAACTGTCTTAGAGGTAGTGATAAATGGGTAGCAGAGGTTTATCAACAAGAACCTTCAGCAGCTGCAATCAAATCAGTTGTACATTTTGTGCTGGTGTATAATGTCATTTTTCTGTATACAAAGAGTCTACAAAGTTTTTGTATGTATGTCTTCTTCATTGATGCAGCTTACCAGTAGTGAGGCAATAGGCATTAGATGTGTTATGCTTGATTATATGTATTACAGGAGTGCAAATTGATGGTCATAACCAGCTCAAGGCATGTATAAATTTATTCGTAATGAGCAAGCCACAGTACAATACAATAAAACAAATTGGTAATGCTTTGGATGACTTCTGTCATTTTTTCTACACATACCCTGTAACATAATTAAGACAGAAACCAACTGATTGTAATGCCTACCTGAATTTCACATAGGCTTTGAACAAACACTGTCCTCTGATTTGATTCAACAACATGATTAGGTATGTCAGTATATTTACATTCTTCACAACTCCCAGATTTGAAAGAAATGTAGGGTCATGTTTGCTCTTTGCAAGGGATGCTTTCCCTATTTCCTGCTGATATGAATAAATTATCCCGATTATCTTGGCAGCTTATTTAATATTGAATGCAAAGATATGACAGTGAAACTCTACCTTCAAAAATGACTGCTGAAAAATTGTGCAAAATGTCCACCATGATATCTGTCACTATTGTGCTCAAAATGCAATTGTCTTCACAATCACACCGAAAGAAAAGTCCTGAGCCAACCACAGACCATGTTTTGTCATCCTACACGGTAAGAAATGGGAGATTATGTATGATGCGAGTCATGAGCCTTCTTGCTCTTTCTTCTGCGTCTCCACTTCCTTTGCCCATTTCTGCTCGCGCTCTTTTATCATGTCCTCTACCTTTTCCAGCATGAACTGCAGTGGGTCGGCTGGACGGTCGTAAACAATGTTGGCAGTGAGACCCTGGGATGAACACACAAAAGTGTTAAGTTAGTGACAATATCACCGTATCAGTGTTGTAAAGAAATAGTAAATGTGTTCCTCATGATATTTTGTGAAACATGGATAGGCTACAATAGATCTACATGATAAATGAATACATTAAGTGGCGAGGTTGGAAGTACCGTTATACCGGCAAGTGAACCAGCTAGCACTGCACTACGGGAGGAAACTTTAGGAGACCAACCACTCACCTATGGTCTCATGCATTGATTAAAAAGTCATTATAAATATAAGTGCTATGCATAGATTTGTTGAGAGGTAAATGAAATTAAATTACCTGTAGTGCATCTTTAAATATGCACGTGGAATTACACAGATTTTTTCTAAACTCCCATGAATAAATTACAGAGATGATTGACACTAGTCAATTTTCTGTTGACATTCGAATAACCACCTGTTACTGTTCGTGCGTCGTTGAGATTAACAACGCAGCAATAATGTGTAACGTTAACACATACCTTGAACAGTTCCATGACCTGGTGTTTTTCCAGGTATTTGAGCGCTCGCGTGTAAGGATCCTCCATAGGTGACTGGTACCCTAACAATTCGTCCCTCAACTCTTCGTCCCAGATATCTGGCCCTCCCTTGTCGGTCCCTGCTGAGGTGAGCTCCCGCCGAATTTCCTGGTCCGCCGCCTGCTGTTCCGGAGTGGCCTCGGGGATGTCATTGTGACTCTGTTTTGTTTCTTGTTCCGTCATTAAAACCTTGTCAGTCCCTCCTTCTTGTGTACTTGTGTCGTCAGAAGAGGGAGCTCCGTCCCCTTCCTGCACTTCGGACGCCATTGTTGAAGCGGATGGATCTCAGTTTCCATGAGAACAAGTGGGTGAAGCGCCAGGACGTTACCAGCCGCCGTAGGATATCCATCCGCATATTGACCTGAACGCATTAAAATGTAGGGTTTGGAAGGTAACTTAGGGTATACTGTAACAGTCAAGATGTTCAAACCAACAATGTAGTGATACCGATAAAATCTTAAAATATTTCCGGATAAAGAGCTGCATTTTGTTATAATCTAATGACGTCTACCTTACGCTCGGTTATTTTTTTGTTCATGTACCCTATGCCATCATCACGTGATGCTAATAGATTGATCGGGGATTCCCCGAGCGTCATCGGTAGTTTTTTTGCTACAAAATCTGGGGAATTTTTGGCCCAAAATAGGCGCTGACATCACAATAATTTTCCGAAATCGTGGAAGCCATATAGTCTCGGGATGGCTGAAACTTCAGGTAAGTGCATCAGAACTCTACATCACTTCGTGTCGTAGATAAACTTGCTCCGTTCAACTCTTCATCATCACGGAAGTGAAACTAAAAAGAGGAAGAGAAGGCATGGGGAGGGCAGTAAACACGCTTAGGTGAACAGGTAAACCATGGCAAAGCATATAGAATATGTATTGCCTTTGTTGATAAGCTCTAACATTCTACATTACCGTGTGTGTTTATAGCATCGTTTTAACCCTCACAATGTCGGGACTCCAGCATGATCGTGGGTATGCTTTTTAAATCCAGTCTTAACAAATTTTATTTGGTGATGGAGTTTTTACAATGAGTATTAGATGACTTTATGTAACATTGCAAAGCTATTAAAAAGCAAAAGCACCCATGAACATCCCAAAGTGATCTATTGTTCCCAGTATTAATGATGATAAAACGATACTGAAATATCATATCATGCAGTAGCTAATGTTAACAATTACAAGTACATGGCCTAGAAATGTTTTATATTATCAACATTAACTGTTATGTTGTCCAAGCATTGGTCAATATGTCAGACAAAATACAGCACATCGAAATATAACACTCTAACAATACTTGTACATAGTTTTTGAGATAATCCCCTAAAAAGAAAAGGTAGAGATCACATTATTCCACTTCCTCCTGTCCTCCGAAACACATGATCGTGTACTGTGTAATTGTATTAAACATATCCCATCACTGAGACTTCCATTTTCCTTCCAGACCCCAGCCTACTGGATGACGTTTGTCCCAGCATGCCACTGGAGACGATGCTAAAGCTCTTAGAACAGCCAGCATCCCACAGTCCCATGGACGAGACACAGAGGGCTGTTATGGAGGTTATGGACAGAGACAATACTGCTGTCATGGAGGTGTTGAATAGAGACCCTACAGAGGGGGCTATTCCTGTAGTTGTTAATGGAGATCCGGACACGTCAATGGCGGGGGTTCTGAACAGTGATGATCAAGTAGCCGTGATGGACGTACTGAACAGGGACCCATATGCCGAGGAAGTGACTGTTGTACTGGAGACAAAAACAAACTTTCCACCTGTAGAAGAAACAAGCAAAACTGTTGTAATACTGGACTCTGTGAACAATGATTCTATAAACATCAGTGGATCACAGCTACCCATGGACTGGGACACATTTCAAGAACTCGGTAAGCAGTCACATTATTCTGAACCTGCCTATTACATACACTTGGGCATGCCCCTGGTGTCAGTCCTTTTTAGACGTCTTGAGTTCTCTGGTTGCTGTTTACCTTGGCTTGGTGACGAATTTGAAAGTTGCTCAGTAGCAATATGAAAGTTTTTGCTGGTATTTTTCCTTTCATTGCCTTGTAATAATCTGACGTTCCAAGGTTTGAAGTTGAACAGAATGAATTTTTCTTTCTTGTATCATTTCAGAGGAAATCATAAAGAAGGATGAAATGCTGTTATCCACAACTGTGAAGCAGGAGCAGCCAGAGCTCAAGGACTTGGCAGCTTGTAGATTTCGGGAAGTGAAGGACAAGAAACCACCTGTTATTGAGATCATCGAGCAGCCCAAGGCCCGGAGCCTGCGCTTTCGCTACGAGTGTGAGGGACGGTCGGCGGGCAGCATCCTGGGCGAGAACTCCTCACCTGAGAACAGAACATACCCATCCATACGGGTCAGTCAGCTTCACACTACATCTTACTGAGTTTCTCATACATTCCTGTATACATTCATTCATTTATTTTATCGTCATTCTGTCATCCTCTGTAAAGAGTTGTTACAAACAAAGTTTCCAGTACTGTTTGTCTTTGTCTTGCTGAGAGACGTTCATGTCCTTATAAGTTAGTTTCTAAAGTGAGATTCACAAATTATTTCTTTCCCTCACTTACTGTCCATGTTAGCATCTCTTGTTCCCTGTCTTTTGACGGTTAGACATGATATACTTTGGATGTTGGGATTTGGTTTGTTTATTAATTTGTTTAATACCATTATAATTGCAGCTGCTAAACTGCAGTGGTCCTGCCATGATCCTGGTTTCCTTGGTAACCAAGGATGACCCGCCTAAGCCCCACCCACACAGCCTTGTGGGTAAAGGCTGCATTCACGGCATCTGTAAAATCAATGTTCCTGACTGCAGGGCACCAATCAGGTGGGTACAGCAGGGCGTACGTCTCAATAACTGTCCTTTTCCAATATTTTGTCTCTTATCTGTATCTGGTCACTTTTGAAGTAAGTCATTCAGAAATGGTGTAAAGTATAACGTATATCTGCATATGTTACAGCTAACATTGTGATGCTCATGTCAGTGTGCCATAACCTATACTGACTAGTCATCTCCCCTGTCTGTCAGCTTCCCCAACCTGGGGATCCAGTGTGTGAAGAGGAAGGAGATTACCCAGGCTCTGGCTCAGAGGTTACGTCTGGGGATCGACCCTTTCCACACGTACAACAGACACAAGGGGAAGATGGATGAGGTGGACCTGAACACGGTGCGGCTGTGTTTCCAGGCCTTCCTCCCTGACCCCCAGACTGGACAGTGTACTGTCTCAGTCCACCCCAGGGTGTCTACTCCCATCCACGACAAGAAAGCCCCCGGAGCAGCTGAGCTGAGAATATGTAAGATGAACAAAGTGTCGGGTCCTGTGACCGGAGGGGATGAGGTTACCCTGTTGTGCGACAAAGTTCAGAGAGGTGAGATATGTCCTCATGTCTCCACTCAAACTTGTGTTTACCTGGAATTGTAGTGTTTACACAACATGACTGTATTGGCAAACAGTATTTCTTTCACGTATCATTCAATTACATGTAACTGTACAAGATGTGTTAATGGTGAAAGAAAAGGTACTTGAAATTACTTTTTGAATATTATAAACAAGTTCATGGACATCATAAAGATACATTTTTCTCTCCCTCAGATGACATTGAAGTGATCTTCACAGCCAAGCCCATGGGAATCAAGTGGGAGTCCAGGGGAGACTTCTCACCTACTGAGGTGCACAGACAGGTAAGACCAGGGCCATGATATACATGTAGACTTCCAAGATCCACACATTACATTGTAATAACCATTTGTGGGATTCTTCTGTTAAAAGAGTATAGAATAGTGTGCCTTTCAAGCAGTCAAATATGTTGGTCTTGAACAGCAGATTGTTTTTTTTCTTTGTAGGTTGCCATTGTTTTCAAGGCTCCTGCATACTTTAACCTGACCATAAGGGAGCCAGTCAGAGTGCAGGTGCGACTGAGACGTCCGTCTGATGGGGAGGAAAGTGAGCCGTTTGACTGGATGTACACTCCAGTGGACAAAGGTTTGTGTCACTCTGTTGGGGGGTTGGAGACGGTCAGATGTTGGTGTTCTGTGTAAAGATAGAACCTGTTTTACGTGGTTCTGTTAACTACAAATTGCAGGTTGCTGTAATCTTCACTTACCGTTACGGAAAGTTGGCCAGTATGACTTGGAGTGAAAATGCATATTAAAGGCTTTGGTTTGTGGATGGTTTGTCCCACAGATGAACACAGTGTTGAGTCTAAGAGACGTAAGAAGATGCCAGACTTTGCCAAGTTCCTGAACATCCCTCCCAGCAGTGGGGCTACAGCAGGGCCAGCTCACACACACCGGATGGCAAGGTCCAACTGTAAGTAGTCTGCAACTTCTTGTTTTGTGAATACTATAAATCAAGAAATGTTTTTGTGGTGTCCTCATATGCAAAATCATGAAACTGCAAATATATATTTTCTATTCCTATTGTACTACAGAATTGTTTCAACCATCAACTTCCTCCTTTTCTCTTATACTGCAAAAATGAAACCACCATGAAGTAAATGCACTTACAGTTAAAGCTTCTTGGATGTTTCACTCATCATCAGCTAATAGATACAAGATTTAGCAGTATGGATGTCTGTATCCAGGCATGACTATTAACGGCAGACATGTTTTACCTGAAGTTGAATTAAGAAGTGACTTGTAACATTCCTGCAGTGAGAGGCCTTACCATGGAGTCACTACAGACACACCCATCCCCAGCAGCAGCAGCTGCAGCACCACCTGTGTCTGAGGATGTTAGACAGCTGTTACGCAGGAAAGTCCAGGGTCAAGGTCAAGGAGGATCACAGCAGCTGTTTATGCCTCCCATGCAGACTGGACAGCTCAAGCAAGGTATGTTGTTCGTTATCATTAGGGGGTCTTCCATGTATTCTGTTGTATAGTTCAATATTGTGTACTGTTGTTGCTACTGTGTGTTAACATTATATGTCACTGCTTTAGTGTATGTAGATTGAATGAACTCAGGATTCTGTTTGCTTTCACAGATCAAGACTTGCCCTCCTGTGCATTTGCCACCTCAAGTCAGCTTCCCTCCCAGCCAGGCCTGGCAGCTGCTAGCTCTGGTGCCTCTGCCATGAGAGCCGCTCCCCCAGCCTACCCACCATCCTCCCAGCCAGCCTACCCTCCCCAGTTCTCAGGGGTTAGCTTCAGTGGGCTGATGCAGGCCACTAAGTCTAACATCCCCCTGGCTTCCAGAGTGGACCCTACAGGTACAGTATACAACCCCGCAGCCTTCATCAGCAGGGGTGGGAGGAAGTCTGCCAAAACTGCAGCGTCTGGGACAGCTCAAAAACAGAAGCCGCCACCAACCACAGCTGCCTCTGCCTCTGCCTCAGGTGACAAGAACAACTTCACAACAACAGACCTGTCATCCCTGGGACTCACCTTCACACAGGTAGAGGTAAAGAAACCAGACCCACAGTCAGGGGTACAGCCAGAGGTTTACCTGGAACCATACCAGGGTGGGGATGAGCTGTTAAACTCCATAGATATCAGCTCGCTGGAGCTGGGGTCTGAGGTCACCATTGATGCCAACACTCATGCTGACCTTAATGAGCTACTAGAGATGGTCAAACAGGACAAAGAGGAGTGAGAAGTACCAATAGTGGTCTTTAGAGATGACCAGTCAGGTTTCAATATAACTTTAGGGCTTATTCTGTTTTTAACAAAATTGTCAATTCTGTTTGGTCTGTGATAGCTAGTTAGATTGCGTTTGGAAATGCACAAGGTAGTTTGCATGATGTTGTAATAAATACTTCATACTAAGGCAGCTATTTAGAATCAGGAGCTCTTTGGTATGATAGCATTTTTCCATGTGTAGCATATGTGAGCCAATATGTATTATGATACTGATAAGTGTGTAAACATTAGTACCATGTTTGAAATGTATGTACATACAGTTTTATAAATTTGCACATTAAATATGACATTTAGTGTTGAAGTGCCTTTTGTTTTGCATGGACATTTACTTTTTTCTCATCTAGATATCTAATGTTGAATACTTCAGTTTTTAAGTTTTGATATGTAAACTTAAGCTGTAATTGAGAAATTTATGATTCTGACAATGATTAACATTGGATATCTGAGCATGGATTTCAACATTCCATTTCATATTTTATGCTATGGTTGTTGCTGTTAAATACAATGGTATATACGTAAGAGTGTGAAAGCCAAGCTTTCTTTTGTAAAAAGTGTAAATATTGTGGCTATACTTGCTTGTACATGCCAGGTCATGACTGGCATTGCTGGCAAACTGGCCAGGGTACAGTCATCAATGTCACCGGCCACTGTGGTTACATATATCCACTGATGTCAAAATGGTATCATACTATATTAACATAATTAAGACTACATTCATTCTGACTGCATACACATTGCAGAAATATTCCTCTGCTTGCAATTGGTATGAATTTTTTTTTCAGTCAGTCAGAGCATCTGTCTTGAAAACATGTCTTTTATGGATGACATGTAGAAAGTAACATGAAAATGGACCAACTAGAACCTTGTTTGACCATGATTGTGTGGCAGGGGGAGGGTGTTTTTTTAGTAATGTGGCTTCTGCTGGTAATGGAGACAATCTGTACAGAATGTGCCTGATTAATTATGCAGACTTGGATAAAGGAAGGTAGGAGATAAGCTGATGCTGGTGATACATGTACCTACAGTAGTAGCAAAATGATGATTCTACATGTATTAGAAAGATAAAGTGGCTAAAAATAGCCTCATTTTAAGACATATTTATTTTTGCAAATACTATATACAGATGCATTATCAATGGTAATTTCTGTGTTTTAGATACATGTACTTTTATGAGTGCTGTTTGAGCCTTCAGCCTGCTTCAGGAACAATATTACTGACTACAGATTGAAGAACAATTTGCCGTTAGTTTGTTGTTGTGGTTGTATATGTATAAAAAGATCAATGTGTATTAAAACTGAGAGTGATATTGGTGCATGAAGTGCTGATTTTGAAGTTAACGTTATCTAATATCACTTATCTCTAGGCCACAGCAAATAACATCCACCATGCACTACATGGTATTGAAGCGCCACTAAGTGAAGGATTGCGGTACTTCAGCTACAAATTACTAGTAATCAGGATTGGTCCCATCAAAAGTATTAATTAGGCCAAACGGATTTGGTTTTGAATACATGGATGCAAACAAAATTGCATTCATTGTGAAATCTGTGGCAGGAAGGTTTGACACATGGTATACATTTATTTATTTATTTATTTTTTGTTCTTTCACATATTTGGCTTCGGCCGACCAGTGACCAAATTAAACAGTTACTATTGTACAGCCTGGCCAAGCAAAATGACATTTTGGTCGTTCAGGAGCTCTTCTGAACTGTTACCATTAACACACACGTTACGTACAGGTGCCTGCCACTATGACCTAATTTCCTGCTATAACAGTTACTGATTGTTTTTTGTGCGCATTTGCCTTACTATTGTGTGGACGTTCCTGCGGATGTCGAAACAGTATTTTTGCAATGATATTTTTGGTCGTTGTGTTGTAAACTAACTACTACCTGAGCTGCATATTGGAAAATTCACACCACCATACCCCAGACAGGTGATGGAGAGATAGGGTCCCTGTCCCGGGAGCGGCGCAAAGGCCCTTCCCGAGCCTTACAAAGAAGGGTGGGCGGGGAAAGAAATGCCTTTCCCCTCACACCTTACTCTCGGTCTACGACTCTTGCCCTAATCTCCAACTAGAGTCCAAGCAGATCTTTCGGTAGCCTCAGAAGACAGCCGCTTATATATATATATATATATATATAAACATACATAAATAACATACATATATAACGTTATATACTGTATTCAAGCTATAGCTATGTATGCGAAAATTCCCAATTTTGTGCATCATTTTTGACATGAAAATGATGGGTATTCCCTGTGAATTTACATTTTTACAAAGATTGAAGAACCAAAACAAAGCTGGTCTTGTAACAGAAGGGTTATCCTTCCACCCCATATATAGTTACATGTGTACTAGCATTTTGCTTCAGAATTATTCCTTGGAAGATGCGGTTTCTAGACGTGAGCGTCGAAAGGAAAGAAATTGGGGTGTGCACCTAAACGCAACGCGACTGGCAACACTTTATCCTTTTAAATTCCCGCCTTACCATGACGTCACAACTAATATCATTAACACGTGTGCGCATGTCATTCTTTATACGTCTCGTTCCCTGGATTTACTCTGAAAGTTACCCCGTATTCAACGTGAGAAATTGAGTGGTAAATGAAATATATATCAGGGACACATTTGTGTTAACATATCGTGACGCAGATAAGCAGGTTTTCGAAGTATCCATCTAGATGTCCAGGGCGTTCATTCTTTTAAATATGGCACCTGGGACAAAGAGCGACCCCGTTACTAACGTAACGTGACCTGTCACCTACGTAAACAAGATGGCGGAAAGTTTTTTGGAACAACCACTGGAATAGTAAATTTTGCCTTTGTTAGGCAATTGTAACGCAAAGTAGTGGCCGTTTGGACCAGCAGGAACACAATGGCAAAGGTTGAAACAATAGATGAGGAGGTTAGTGTAACAAATGTTCTGTTTTAGTTCTCTCACAGTAGTTTTAGTATGCAAGCCAGTAGATAAACCAGCCAGGCTTCTAGCCGTGGCGACTCTTGATTCGGGCTTACATTGCATTACCCTTGTCTGAGGGTAATGCAATGTAAGCCCGAATCAAGAGTCGCCACGGCTACCAGGCTTCAAGAAGCAAAACAAGGTCTGCTGCGTTCTGCACAGCTGTTCCCTTGTCATCTGAAGGATAGAAGACCATAGAAATTTGAAATGTGTTGCTTATGTGCCTCACTCAGCTTCCAATGCCGACCACGGGACGGTGGATTTGGAAGGAGGACACAAACTCACTGGAATTTGCAGGGTAAGGAGATTTTGTTGCATATGTGCATATAAGTTTTATAACGTTATCTACATGTACATCATGAAAGCCAGTCATAGAGCTTGCTGCCAAAGTCACAGGTCACAATGAATGTAGACTAAGATTGTAATTTAATCTGTACTGATGTCAACCTGAAAATGCCTCCAATGTATGCGTTGTTAGATTTCATGCACTTGAGACAATTTTTAATCTTCTGACACTGTTCAACTTACCAGATCACATCAAGTAGCAGAACACAAAGATGGTAAGAAGAAGAAAGGAAAGGGAGGTATCCACTTCCATGATGCAGGCAAGAGAAATGATAGGTAAGCTAGCTTCGCTAGAGGTGTTTCTCATGCACCATTTTGAATATTTTGTTTGTGTAGCAATTATAAAGCTTCCCAGCATCTAAGTTACTAACTGCATCATAAAACTACGTACTGTGGCCGCAAGGTGTAACTAGTAACAAGCACTGTATTGTCCCTTACAGAGCCAAGACACCGATGTTTGGTGCAGTGGGGAGGATGGGTGCAGGAGGAGTAGGGAAGGGTACAGCAGGGAAGGGATACGGACCCCACAGAGGATCTCCCAAACCCAGCATGAAGCAGACAGGGACAGATGGGATAAACATCACACTAGATCATGTCAAAGGTTGGATCTGTCTTTTTGTGATTTCTGTTTTGTCTTTCCTTTAAGCAAGAAACATATGCATTGAGATTTCACTCACAAGTTACAAAAATACACACAGATCTCTAGTAGTAGTATCGGGACAAAATGGTAAAACTAAATTCCACACTGTTAGAGGATAAATTTTCATCAGTTTTCATTTCTATTAGACTAATTTAGAGTAGAGTAGACTTTTCGTCTCGGTAGGAAGTTCTCTTCCACTGTGAGCCGCTCCTTGTACGTGTAGCTTGTAGCTATATAGTCAAACTTATTGAATTGTACATGCTAAATGCATAGTGTTTGACTTGTATCATTTTTTCCTTGCCCAGCTGTTGCACTTGACCTGCTTCAAGAAGTGGCGGTGTCTGATCTACCTGAGCACTTCTCAGTCTTCTCACAGTAGGTACCACCTACAGACACAAGGTCTAGTCATGCTGAGCAACAGACTGTAATGATAAAGAATTAAATACTAGTAGTAAGTTCATAATGATTATAATATAACTAAAGTTCATCTATGATATCTGTTACTATATGAGTGAGTGAGTGAGTGAGTGAGTGAGTGAGTGAGTGAGTGAGTGAGTGAGTGAGTGAGTGAGTGAGTGAGTGAGTGAGTGAGTGAGTGAGTGAGTGAGTGAGCAAGGGAGCGAGTAAGTGAGAGAGTGAGTGAGACTGAGAGTGAGTGAGTGAGTGAGTGAGTGAGAGTGCTCAAGTGAGATAGATTGGCTACAGGAGCAATTCTAATGAGTATATTGTACTCTAATCCAAATGTCACTGTTTTTTTTGTTTTTTGTTTTGTTTTTTTTATAGCAAAATTATGTTTTAAGCTGCTAATAATTTCCCTTTTCTACAGGACAGAACAGTTTGACTCCTTCCTGATCTCATTGCTGAATTATTTCAGCTGTTATTTTGAGCGACTTGCTCAGGAGAAGAAACCCACACCGATGACAACGTAAGCACAGAGTACATTTCTCATCACATATGACATGTATTTGTCTCCACAAATCAAAGGGAAAGACAATTTCTTAAATGTACCAACTGAGCTTAAATGATCTTTTTTGTAGTTGTTTTCTTGTGAGTTTTTCAATGCTGATGGTATATTGATGATGATCTAACCAACCACTGCACTGACGTTAATTTCAGAGAGCCAAGTCTTGCAGAGAAGAAGGCAATGGCAGAAGCCAGTGCTCGTATGGCTGTGGCCCAGAAGAGGCTGGGGCAGAGTTACTGTGTCCTGATCCTGGGGCTGGGCATCCCTCGCCAACACCACATGGGCTGTGGCATGTACGACTATCTAAGTTCTCTTCTAAAAACTTGTAACTCATATGGGTAATAATGGGTTACTTCAAAGTGAAACGTTTGTTGTACTGTACTCTTCCATGTTTTGCCAGATAATTACCAGACAGGATTAAACTTTCTAATTGGTTTCAAAAATTAAACTTTTGAAAAGCTAGAGTGGTCAAACGACATCATGTCTCTTCTCCTGCAGGAAGCGTGTTTCTTCTACATACACAGACAGGAGTATGTATGAGGTAAGCATTTTTGCATTTTTGTCATCTTTTATTGTGATGGAAACTAATGTTGAATGTTCAACATACAATGCTCATACCTGTCTGTGATTTACTGAATCATGTATTTCATTTTGTTACAGGCACTGTACAATGTCTGTACATATGTAACCTGGGTGACTTTCAGAAGAAGAGACTTTGAACTCATTCAGAAAGAAACAGGAAGGTAAGGTATTGGGAATCTTAAGTTCACTTCCATCTTACAGCTTATTTTCTGTAGTTTGATGGATTAGCTATCCAATGTGACAAGTCCTCGCTGTGTGGAAATTCATGGTAGATAAAGGAAATTAAAGTGTTATTTTCTTCCATGAAAGTTTCAAGAGCCCTGGAACATAATCGTAAATGTGTTGTCTTTAATCTGAGTGTCTAACATATTACTGTACCTTCACAATTCAGAATAATCTCCATTTTTTAGCTTTTAACTTCTTTCTTGATTTTGTATTTGCAGGATGCTTAGGTCAGACGTGTTCAACCCATCTCTAAGACCAAAATCTACACCAGAAGGTAAGTACCGCACATGGATTATGTTCAGTATGATTTGTAAGTGAAACTCAGTAGAAGTCTTTTTGACACTTTTCCTGTAAACTTTGTACCCTATAGAATCTGTCCTTTTAATACTTTTTCGTATATGATGCATGACAACAAAATATTTGATTATTGTTTTTCAGATGAGGAGGAAGAAATGGAAATGAAGGATGATAAAAAAGGGAAGAGGAATTTGGAAAGGAAGAGGATCAGTCCTGCAGAACACAGGAGGAGGATGGGGTAGGATCTCCACTTTCATAAGCAAAAACAAATTGAAAGGAGTGAAACTGGGGGTACTTTTTTGGAAGGGGGTATTAGACACAACTAAGAAAGGGTGTAAGTCATCTTTGGAATTTATGAAGGGTTAATTGAATGAAAAGTAAGATACATGCACAAGAAATCAGAAATTTTGAAGATCTTTTGAATGCATTGACTTCCTATCAAACCTTTCAGTAAATTGCCTCTTTCTCTCAGAGTTGTCTGTATGTATGATACAGCAAAGTTGATCCATTCCTTTTCCTCCACTTACAGTAAGAGGCCACCCATAAAAGAAGTTGTCAAGTAAGTACTTGTCACATGTTAATCCATGTATCATCTTCATTTTATCTATAGCACAGTAGGATGCAACTCAGTATCTGATTTAATAAGAAAATGGTCAATTTCAATTAACTAGAAATGATTTGTACTAGGAAAATTTTATTGACTCACAAATGTCCACTTACATTCATGTTAGTGTCCAAATGTTCTGCAACAATCTACCATATGTTGATACCATTTATTGTTTTGCTTCAGCCAACGTTCCCCAGCTCTAGTGTCTATCCTGCCCAATCCAAAAGAGGAAGCCCCCTGGCTTTTCCAGCACAAGCCTGCAATCAAGGGGTAAGAATACAACAATGGTTTTCTCTGAAATACAAGTATAATGCGTATAATGAAATATCAACACTTAACATGCAGAGAATTCGTCTCTCCATGCTGAGGCCAGTTAACATTTGACAATTAAGACAGTGACTTCAAATCCTGTTTCTTTTCCTCACAAACAGAGATGGTACAGCTGCTCCCAAACCTTTCCAGGAGCTGTCAGTGGATATGACAGAGGAAGAGTTTGAGATCTTCCTGCCCAGTCCTCTCAAGACAAAGTAAGATACAAAAAACTATTCCTCATTTCACTACCTCATTAGATTTACCAGTATCAGTTTTTGGATGTGATTCATTGAAAGTTAAAAAGTTAGTGATTTAAAATGCACTGGACATTCATCAAGTACTGTGGTTATGAAGGGCATAGTGCCTAGGTGTGTGTAAGAAACTGGTTGGCTAATTCTTTTTGGCAGAGCTGAGTGTGTCAATCCTGTCTGATGTTAACATTTCTCCCCAGAGTTGGGATCATAGGAGAGCCCATGAGCCAGTACAACCCACAGACGCTCACTCCGCTGGGTGCAGAGCAGGATGAGGAGAATGAGGCAGACTCCAGAAGAAAGTGAGTCATGAGTACGAATGACATTAAGGTTTGCTTTGTTGTCCATTACAGACAGTTGCTGTGTCACACAGTTTGCTAACCTTGCATATGTGAGCCCAGGTAATGATGAGAGATTTGGTCTCCCTCATCAGTGCAAATTGCTAGAGGCTTTGCTTATTGTACACAGCTGATGTTCAGCACTTTTCAGGTATAAATGTCTTACTGTATTACAGCAAGGAAATTTTCCAAGTGTGTTTTACATGCACTTTGCACTTGTTTGTTTAGCATACTCATAAGTGTGTATTGACACTGTTGTGCACTAACTCACGTTCCCCGTGTGCTGTGTTGTGTCCATTTTCTTGTAGTTCCTTGTTTGGTTCACCAGCCAAGTCACCAGCCAACACAAGGCAAGGTATGAAGAAGGCAAAAACAGCATTATGTATTCAAGGGTGAAGGTGGAAGGCTGCATGCTTGCCTCTCAATAGATGAGCAGTGTAGTCTTGCATGCTACTAGCTACATGTACAAACAAGGTAGCAAGGAACCTAGGGCTTCAGGCCAGCAGTACTGGTGTATTATGAATCCTGATGGCTGTTCTCAGACTTAAGAGGTATTGCATGCCCCTCTGGCAGAGTTGCGGTCAGTGAAAAGTACACAAGCATTGAAGTTGTGCATGCTTGCTTCTGCTTTTCTAGAAGGGATGAATGCAGGAAGATGCTATTTTGCAGGCTAATTCTATTGACCTGTGCATGGGAGCCACTACTTGCTGCTGATTGTTCTAGATCTGTAGGCTGAGGTGAGGTTGACCTACACAAACATGTGAGCATGGTTTAACCCCCCTTCTTTTGTTCCACAGGGAGTACAGCCCAGAATCGGATGACGACTTCCATGTCAATGACAACTGATGCCTTTTCTGTGGTTGATGAAGATGAGTGATATGTTAGGAGCCACTTGCTGCTATTGCATGAAGTTTCATGCACATAAAAGACAATTTTGTAACTAATGTAGGTGTTTTCAAATTGGTCTTTTGTTCAAATGAAGTCTAATGGCAATGTACACAAGGAAGGATTGTGTCATCATTACAGTAGAAAAAGTGGTTAAACTTGGATTGGCACTGACCATGGCAGGTAGAATCCTATCATACATGACTTTGCCATGGTAGCCTGTAGAATTGGTCAAACAAAAATGTCTTGAGTCTTGATGATACTGGACAATGTTTGTGTGTTTTAGAGTTTTGTATAATTTGTAAGGTATTGTATGTTAATTTTGGTGTAATATTCAACTTTACTCCTATGAATTGGGCATAATGTCACTTGTATCAAATGTACAGCTTTGTAGATGACAAGATACATTTTAAAAATGTTTTTCTTTATCACTGAATTTCTACAGTAGGCTCTGTAAGTATTACTATTATTACAAAAATGTAGATGCATATGCACAATACACTGGTCTTAAGAGGTAGATTTTGAACACAAACACAGTTTAATGCACTTGCAAATTACATCCGTTTCATTCCATGAATATTACACTTAATGTATTGTTTGCATTTCTCTTTTGTTTAAAGTCGCATTGAAACATATCAAATATATAAATTAATCATTTTTATCTTTGATAGGTGTCATGGTGTAAAAATGCCATTGCACTGGTTGTATAAATGCACCATTTGTTCTGTTGCATCAGATAGCACTATCCAGATTATTGTAGATTTTATACCTTTGCAGGTAAGTTCTATATACATGGTCATTTCATATACGCAACACTGAAAACTATCTATTAGATATTCTATTCTTAACATGGAATTTCAAACAATTTCATTCAGTATTTGGCAAGGAATCCAGCTTTACATCTTGAACTATTTACATCATTACTGCACTTCTTATAATGTGAAGAAATAAGGTCTAAGAAGAATGTTTAACTTCACTGTACACGTTGTTGTTATTTGTTGTTTTTACTGTAATTCTAAACAGATATGATTAACATGACAAGCTCCTGCAAAAAGAATTGAACAAAAAGTATATGTACATTGTAAATGTAATATTGAAACCACAAGATCCAGATTTTAAAAAAATCAATATTGTAATAACATTATCAGAATGTGGCAATACCCGGTAATGATGATGAGTATGTTACCACAAAAACTAAGTTTACATCTTTGAAAGTGTATCAAACAACAATGACAAAGTTTCTGATTCATTCCCTGAAATACAAAAATGTATAGAAGATAATCAGATGCTTTACAATCAGAATCGTGAAGCAAAACTGTTACATTGAAAGTCTACATATAATGCAGATTTCTATCAGATAAAACATTTAATTGAATGGTATATGGCATCTGGCATTAGAAAGGCCCACAATAGAAAATATGAATGTTCTTAATAATTTCATTTGTTTTGCTTATCATCTTCTCTTCTGGACAAGCATGTATGATTTGCTGATCAACTTCAGACAGCATCATAGTTCTTTAGGCTTTCTTCCAGGGTGGTCTTTATTTTGTCGTAGAACTGAATCTGTTCTGTTAAGAAATGCTGGGCAATAGCCTTGAAGTCGACCACCCTCATCTCATGGAAGTGTTGGATCTCAGCGAGAGTGGTGTAGGTGATGACATCAGATCGTGCCCCAACTTCCTCCAGTTCTTCAGCGGACATCTTTCCTTCATCCACCATCCGCTGGCACTCCCGTACCTTCGTCATTGTTCCTTTCATGGACTGGAGGATGTCAGGGAAGGTGGACAGGATGCCCTTGTACTCATCTACCTTCAGCATGAGGACATTCAGGTCATGCTGTGGCTGCTCCTCAAACATTTTGCCAATCTGAAAGTAAGCTGCACCAGTTTTCCATAGGGCATTGGTAAGGGGCTTTGATGATGGCTTCTTATCCAAATCAAAAGTTGTTCCAAGCTTTGTGAAAGCCTCTCCGACTCTTTGGTACTCCCTCTTGAAGCCTCCCATGTGTTTCTTGGTACTCTCTGCAGCTACAGCAAGTAGATTCTTCGCACTGTCATCCATGCTCTTCTGGAACCTGTTGAAGTTCTCCATGTTGGTCTCTATCCTGGCTGCTGGTAGACGTGCCTGAGGTGCCTCTACGGTGTGGAAGAAAGCTCCTCCAACCAGTGGATCTTTCTCTGCTCTTCTCTTCCCATCCTTCCAGGTTTTGTCAGAAGATTGGAGGAAGAACTGGAAGACCTCTGACTGGGCGACAACAGGATGGCGTGACATGCGATCCACCCACAGCTGGAGCTGCTGCCGGCGCCCTTCCACAAAGTCTGCCTCGTACCTGCCTGTCACTTGCTTCTCAGGGAGCGGAGGCACAGCGATTGTGGTGAACTTCTCGATCAGCCTTTCATACAGCCAATCAAAGTGCTTGTACCTTCTACTGACTGTCTGGTTGGTGTTGTCTGGAGTCAGCTGGTAGGTAATGAAACTCTTCAGCCCTTTCAGCTTACTTTCCTTTGTTGGATCGGCCACACTGACCTTGTATGGTGCAGGGTTTGGACCCCATGACCACCCCTCTTGTATTTCTGTGACAACGACTCTGTTCTTTGTAGAGCCTGCACTTTTTGTGGTGCCCAAAATGAAGGCTTCTCCACCAGACTTCACAAACATGGAGAACCTATTCAGGCTTTTTCTCATGGTGCCACCTGACTTGCCAGCATCACTGCCCATGGTTTTGGTGGTTGGAGATGTGGGTGTGGTCGCTGTGCTGCTGCCGGTGCTCGCACCATCATCATCCCAGTCATCATCCCACCCCTCCTCCTGACCACCTGTCTGGGCTGAAGAACACAGAAAATGGAATCAAACATTTCAGTAGCCCAAGGAATGGTTGCATCTGCAAAAGGGCTCTTGTTCATAGAGGCCTAGCGCCTGCATTAAACCAGTGACATAAGAATTATAAGTTTCATCCCAGGAAGCTCTACTGCCTCAAGGACTTACCAGGTGTGGTGTCCCCCCACGAGTCCTGCCCATAGCTGGAGGAGTAGGCTGTGTTGGCGACACCCTGGTCCCAGGGGTCAGTGGCTGCAGTGTTCTGGTACTGGCTGGAGGGATCATTCCACTGGTCAGCAGCTGAGGCGCTCTCCTGTGTATAGGTGTTGGCTGAGGTATCCTGGGACCCATTGTAGTAAGAACTATCAAACAATAAAAGAAGGGTCACTCCTCAGCTGTAATGTATTCACTGAGAAACCATAAGATTTACCAGTCTTGCTCATATTTCAACCCCTAATAATCTAATAACCATTCAGTGGAGTCCTTGGCGCCACGACTTCCTCCAGATGTCACATCCTTTTCCAGCGGAAGCCTAAGGACACAAGCTTGATTCTCTACAGTTCTAAGAGACACAGGCGATATTGATTCCAAGGCTACTAGGGAAATTATGATAATACATACACACACACACACCATGTTTTTCAGTGTTACTTTAACTGGGTTTTAGTCCAACACCTTTTAACGATTTTTTAGAATTATCTATCATGATCTACTCAATACTGACGCGGGATCGGGACATCCCGTCTGGGAGAATGGTTACTACAGTATCAAGACGTCTTCAAAACTAGGCCCCAAACCTTTCTGTACCAGCAAAAACGTTTACTAAGCAAGTTCCTCAGTCCCACCTGTTATTTGCTGTGTGTAAACAGTTCTGGGTACAAAGTCTGGCTGTTGCGCCACCGTTTCAGTACTTTTCGCCCGATACATTGATTTATTCTATATCAATCCTAAGCGTGTTCCCTTTCATTTCCGACAGTAATCAAAATTATAGGTTGTAAAGAAACGATAGACAGCCTTAGCAGTTCCGTGATACGCAGTGGTAGCCATACCTGTCGGCTGCTGGGGGCGTTTCCGTCACCGCCTCGCCACTCCCCGCGGTCTCCTCCACATAGGCCGACGGGAAGTAGCCAGCTTCTCCCCGGTCATTCTGACCCTCCCACCAGCCCTCCCCGACATCCTTCCTTAGTATCGTTATTATCTCATCTGTGTAGATGGTTAGCTCGCCGTTTTCCGCGACACCCTCGAAATCGTACAAAACTCTCACTTTTTCCTCCCCCATGTCGTCCAACAGGTCACAGCGCGGAACACGTTTGTTTTTCTGATCAGCTGATCCCCTCATGGGTAAAGGGACCATTTATCTTGTCCCGAGTATGTAAATTAGACTCCTTAAACAGCAATGCATGCAAATATCATGCAGATATATAATAATGCGGAAGAAACTAGGAGAAACTAGTAAAAAGCAGTAGAAATCGGGAGAATATAAAAGAAAGAAGGAGAAAGCAAGAAAAAGCTAGCAAATATAGGAGAAAGCGAAAGAATACAGGAGAAAGCTGGGGAATACAGGAGAAAGCAGGGGAACACAGGAGAACACGGGAGAAACCAGGAGAACCCAGGAGAAAGCAGGAGAACACAGGAGAAAGCAGGAGAAAGCAGGAGAACACAGGAGAAACCAGGA
The DNA here is from genome assembly GCF_001625305.1 of Branchiostoma belcheri. Classification (NCBI taxonomy): domain Eukaryota; kingdom Metazoa; phylum Chordata; class Leptocardii; order Amphioxiformes; family Branchiostomatidae; genus Branchiostoma; species Branchiostoma belcheri. The sequence goes on from NW_017804098.1 coordinate 798,404, forward strand.
GAACCCAGGAGAAAGCAGGAGAACACAGGAGAAAGCAGGAGAACACAAGAGAAAGCTGTAGAACACAGGAGAAAGCAGGAGAACAGAGGAGAAACCAGGAGAATACAGGAGAAAGCAGGAGAAACCAGGAGAACACAGGAGAAACCAGGAGAACACAGGAGAAACCAGGAGAACACAGGAGAAACCAGGAGAACACAGGAGAAACCAGGAGAACACAGGAGAAATTAGGAGAAAGCAGGATCTAGGAGAATACAGGAGAAAGCAGGAGATCAGGCAGTTTTTTCAGGCTGTCGGTACCTCTGTAAGGGATTAAAAACTCACACACAGATGTGTAGACCAACTACATGTATTTATTTGATTCTCAAAATCAAAAGATATACATATTCTTTTATACAATACTGGGCCCGCTCACACTTCTTATAGTGAAGCATGCAAACTACTCGAACTGCCCACCCTGGTAAGCCGCCGCCGCCAGCTGTGCTACAAGTTCGCTACACGCCTGCTGAAGTCGGAGACTTTCAGAGACTGGCTACCCCCATATCGCAGTGAGATCGGCGCCAAAACTACTAGATCATCACACCTACTTGACTCTGTAAAAGCACATACAGATAGATATAAAAAAGCCCTATCCCATATATGACATCCCTTCTGAATGAGCATGATACCTAATGCCAATTCTTTTCAACTTTCCCCTTGTTCACGTATACAAACCCGATTAAATGTAATAAGTTATCTGTCGTAAAGTTTAGTAATTTCATATTCGAGTTTATTACAATGTACGAATGTGTAGCTATTAACTTAAAATATATTGTACCAGTTTTTAATCATATTTTGTATATTTTGTCGGTGCTTTAGTGTTATTATATCTTTTAACGATAAGTTACATACTGTAAATTAAAAGAAGGTGTTTGAACAACCTAATACTATCACCAAAATTCAGTCTTAGAACTGCAAGTGTGATACGTCTGGACAAAATGTCAAATAAACCATTCATATTCCTACAATTATAGATGTTACTAAGTCATGTAACTCCATCTCTGTTCCTTTGT